>NC_079224.1:45157427-45350012 GCF_029633865.1 Lampris incognitus | reverse complement strand
TCCCTCCCTCTCTCTCTCTCTCTCTCTCTCTCTCTCTCTCTCTCTCTCTCTCTCTCTTCTCACTCTCTCTCTCTCTCATCTCTCTCCTTCCCTCTCCCCCCTCCCTCTCTCTCCCTCTCTCTCTCCCTCCTTCCCTCCCTCCCTCTCTCTCTCCCTACTTCCCTCTCCCTCCTTCCCCTACCTCCCTACCTCCCTCTCTCTCTCTCTCTCTCTCATCTCTCTCTCTCTCTCTCTCTCTCTCTCTCCTTCCCTCTCCCCCCCCTCTCTCTCTCTCCTCTTTCCTCCCTCCTCTCTCTCTCCTCTGCCCTCCTCTCTCTCTCTCTCTCCCTCCTGCCCTCCCTCTCTCCCTCCTTCCCTCTCTCTCTCTCTCCCTCCTGCCCTCCCTCTCTCTCCCCTCCTTCCCTCTCTCTCTCTCCTGCCCACCCTCTCTCCCTCCCTCTGTCTCTCTCTCTCCCTCCTTCCCTCCCTCTCCCTCCTTCCCTCTCTCTCTCTCTCTCTCTCTCTCTCTTCTCTCTCTCTCTCTCTCTCCTCTCTCTCTCTCTCTCTCTCCGCTCTCTCTCTCTCTCCTTCTCTCCCTCTCTCCTTCCCTCTCTCCCTCCTCCCCTCTCTCCCTCTCCCTCCCTTCCCTCTCTCCTCCCTCTCTCTCTCTACCAGGACATGGTATAGACATCTACATCTGTTCACTAAACAAACACTACCCAAGTGTCTTTCAGCAAGGTATTTAACCCCCAGCCATGCGTGCCTGTAATATTTTAGTTGTCAGTATATGAAGACTGTGGTTGTACTGGTCAGCTCCCAGTAACCAGCAGTAGAAGGACTGGTTTCACTGGTCAGCTCCAGTAACCAGCAGTAGAAAACTGGTTGTACTGGTCAGCTCCAGTAACCAGCAGTAGAAGACTGGTTGTACTGGTCAGCTCCCAGTAACCAACAGTAGAGGACTAGTTTTAATGGTCAGCTCCCAGTAACCAGCAGTAGAAGACTGGTTGTACTGGTCAGCTCCCAGTAACCAGCAGTAGAAGACTGGTTTTCACTGGTCAGCTCCCAGTAACCAGCAGTAGAAAACTGGTTGTACTGGTCAGCTCCCAGTAACCAGCAGTAGAACACTGGTTGTACTGGTCAGCTCCCATTAGAAGACTGGTTGTACTGTCACTCACAGTAACCAGCAGTAGAAGACTGGTTTACTGGTCAGCTCCCAGCAACCAGCAGTAGAAGACTGGTTGTACTGGTCAGCTCCCAGTAACCAACAGTAGAAGACTTGTTGTACTGGTCAGCTCCAGTAACCAGCAGTAGAAGACTGGTTGTACTGGTCAGCTCCCAGTAACCAGCAGTAGAGGACTAGTTGTACTGGTCAGCTCCCAGTAACCAGCAGTAGAAGACTGGTTGTACTGGTCAGCTCCCAGTAACCAGCAGTAGAGGACTAGTTTAATGGTCAGCTCCCAGTACCAGCAGTAGAAGACTGGTTGTACTTGTCAGCTCCCAGTAACCAACAGTAGGAGACTGGTTGTATTGGTCAGCTCCCAGTAACCAGCAGTAGAAGACTGGTTGTACTGGTCAGCTCCCAGTAACCAGCAGTAGAGGACTAGTTTTAATGGTCAGCTCCAGTACCAGCAGTAGAAGATTGGCTGTATTGGTCAGCTCCCAGTACCGGCAGTAGAGGACTAGTTTTAATGGTCAGCTCCCAGTACCAGCAGTAGAAGACTGGTTGTACTTGTCAGCTCCCAGTAACCAACAGTAGAAGACTGGTTGTACTGGTCAGCTCCCAGTAACCAGCAGTAGAAGACTGGTTGTACTGGTCAGCTCCCAGTAACCAGCAGTAGAGGACTAGTTTTAATGGTCAGCTCCCAGTTCCAGCAGTAGAAGACTGGCTGTATTGTCAGCTCCCAGTACCGGCAGTAGAAGACTGGTTTAATGGTCAGCTCCCAGTTCCAGCAGTAGAAGACTGGCTGTATTGGTCAGCTCCCAGTACCGGCAGTAGAAGACTAGTTTTAATGGTCAGCTCCCAGTTCCAGCAGTAGAAGACTGGTTGTACTGGTCAGCTCCCAGTACCGGCAGTAGAAGACTGGTTTTAATGGTCAGCTCCCAGTACCAGCAGTAGAAGACTGGTTGTACTGGTCAGCTCCAGAGGGGAATTTAAACATGCAGACTTCCGTCATTCTGAGAACAGTGTTCAGTCAACCTGACGTGGAAATGAAGGTTTAAAACTATAAAGATAAGAACAGATATTAACACAGCTATTCCAAATACTCTCTCACTCTCTGTCTCTCACCCCCTCACTCTCTCACTCACTCACTCACCCCTCACTCTCTCTCTCTCACTCACCCCTCACTCTCTCTCACTCACTCTCTCACTCACCTCACTCTCTCACTCTCTCTCTCACTCTCCCTGTCTCTCACTCACCTCTCTCTCTCACTCTCTCCCTCACTCTCTCACTCACCCCCTCACTCTCTCACCCCCTCACTGTCTCACCCCCTCACCTCTCACACACGCACACACACACACAGGGGGGTCTTCCTCTGGTGTACGTTGGAGGTGTTTCCCTCAGGGAGTCTGGGGTCCCACGGGGGTCTCTACACGGTCTGTCTACTCCTACAGAAGTCTCTAGAAAGACCACTAGTAATACTTCATTTGCCTCAGCATCCTCATGTCCCTGTCAGATGTGAGTCCTGGAATGACTCAACATCCTGTATGACCAACTGTCTGTCCGTCACTCAGCAGGTTAAACGTGACACTGACGACACACAGACCAGCAGACCTTCTTACTGGACCCCCCAACAGACCAGACCACAGACCAGCAGACCTTCTTACTGGACCCCCCCTCCGCCAACAGACCAGACCACAGACCAGCAGACCTTCTTACTGGACCCCCCCTCCGCCAAACAGACCAGACCACAGACCAGCAGACCTTCTTACTGGACCCCCCCTCGCCAACAGACCAGACCACAGACCAGCAGACCTTCTTACTGGACCCCCCCTCCGCCAACAGACCAGACCACAGACCAGCAGACCTTCTTACTGGACCCCCCCTCCGCCAACAGACCAGACACAGACCAGCAGTCCTTCTTACTGGACCCCCCCTCCGCCAACAGACCAGACCACAGACCAGCAGACCTTCTTACTGGACCCCCCCTCCGCCAACAGACCAGACCACAGACCAGCAGTCCTTCTTACTGGACCCCCCCTCCGCCAACAGACCAGACCACAGACAGCAGACCTTCTACTGGACCCCCCTCCGCCAACAGACCAGACCACAGACCAGCAGACCTTCTTACTGGACCCCCCCTCCGCCAACAGACCAGACCACAGACCAGCAGTCCTTCTTACTGGACCCCCCTCCGCCAACAGACCAGACACAGACCAGCAGTCCTTCTTACTGGACCCCCCCCCCCCAACAGACCAGACCACAGACCAGCAGTCCTTCTTACTGGACCTCCCCCCAGACCAGGCCAAAGACCAGCAGTCCTTCTTACTGGACCCCCCCCCCGCCAACAGACCAGACCACAGACAGCAGTCCTTCTTACTGGACCCCCCCCCCCGCCCCAACAGACCAGACCACAGACCAGCAGACCTTCTTACTGGACCCCCCCTCCGCCAACAGACCAGACCACAGACCAGCAGTCCTTCTTACTGGACCCCCCCTCCGCCAACAGACCAGACCACAGACCAGCAGACCTTCTTACTGGACCCCCCCTCCGCCAACAGACCAGACCACAGACCAGCAGTCCTTCTTACTGGACCCCCCCTCCGCCAACAGACCAGACCACAGACCAGCAGACCTTCTTACTGGACCCCCCCCTCGCCAACAGACCAGACCACAGACCAGCAGACCTTCTTACTGGACCCCCCCTCCGCCAACAGACCAGACCACAGACCAGCAGTCCTTCTTACTGGACCCCCCCTCCGCCAACAGACCAGACCACAGACCAGCAGTCCTTCTTACTGGACCCCCCCCCCCCAACAGACCAGACCACAGACCAGCAGTCCTTCTTACTGGACCTCCCCCCAGACCAGGCCAAAGACCAGCAGTCCTTCTTACTGGACCCCCCCCCCCCCGCCAACAGACCAGACCACAGACCAGCAGTCCTTCTTACTGGACCCCCCCCCCCCCCCGCCAACAGACCAGACCACAGACCAGCAGTCCTTCTTACTGGACCCCCCCCCCCCCACCAACAGACCAGACCACAGACCAGCAGTCCTTCTTACTGGACACCCCCCCCCCCCCCGCCAACAGACCGGCTTCTTACTGTACCCCCCCCCCCGCCAACAGACCAGACCACAGACCAGCAGTCCTTCTTACTGGACCCCCCCCCCCCCGCCAACAGACCAGACCACAGACCAGCAGGCCTTCTACTGTACCCCCCGCCAACAGACCAGACCACAGACCAGCAGTCCTTCTTACTGGACCCCCCCCCCGCCAACAGACCAGACCACAGACCAGCAGGCCTTCTTACTGTACCCCCCCCCCCCGCCAACAGACCAGACCACAGACCAGCAGTCCTTCTTACTGGACCTCGCCCCCAGACCAGACCACAGACCAGCAGTCCTTCTTAGTGGACCTCCCCCTCAGACCAGACCACAGACCAGCAGTCCTTCTTACTGGACCTCCCCCAAGACCAGACCACAGACTAGCAGTTCTTCTTACTGGACCCCCCCCCCCCCCCAACAGACCAGACCACAGACAGCAGTCCTTCTTACTGGACCTCGCCCCCAGACCAGACCACAGACCAGCAGTCCTTCTTAGTGGACCTCCCCCTCAGACCAGACCACAGACCAGCAGTCCTTCTTACTGGACCTGGACCCCCCCCCCTCCCATTAAACATGCATGCAGTAGTGGTGCTGCTGGTACTTGGGAAAACACATCAGCCAGGCAGCCTGTGTTAAACAGCCCACATGGACCAGTACACCTGGAGGTTTAGTGTGTGCTGGGGTTTTACTGGTTGTGTTGTGTTTTTCTTTTTGACATGAAAACATTTGGGAGGCTGAAGTTCCAGGCAGGTGGGAACTCGGAGACAGTTCTGGTTTACTTCCTTGCAAGACCACATACTGGAGGACAAAACGAAGCGCCGACACGCAAAACGGGTTCAGACGGCGTGACCCTCCCATCAGGTTTCACACGCCCACAAGATAAATATGGTTTTCAAATTAAAAACTTAAGAAATAATAATGTAATATTAATAAAATAATAAACAGATAATAATGATAAAATAATAAAATAATAAAATTAAATAAATAACAATAACAATAATAACGATAATAATAATAATAATAATAATAATAATGTAAAAAATAAAAAAATTACATAAAAAATGTTTAAATGGGTTTCACACATCTGACAAGATAAGTATGTTTTTAAATAAGGTGCGTGACCGCAAAGCATGGTGGGAAGTTGGCCAAGTACACGTAAGACGTGGTTCCACACAAGCAGCCAGTCCAGCAGGCGACCACACATTACTGTCAGACGCTAGTGTTTTCCATGAAGACCTGGTGGCGCTGAGTTGTGTCATAGCCGGACTGGACTGGACTGGACTGCACTGGACTGGACTGGACTGGACTGGACTGGGACGCAGGTTACACTATTAAATCTGACCTCACAGTCACAGCCGGCCGTTAATCAGACACAACAGAATGTACACACTTCTGCAGCACGGGACGCCTTACTGCGTCTCTGGTGACACACCGGATGAGGCGATTAGGCGCCCCGGCGGTTATTAAGTGACCCCCGTGCCGTGCGTCAGGTAAGTGCAGTGTGAGCGGGTGTAATGGACGTGTGACCGGTTGATTAGTGTTTCAATAAGCTGCTGTGAAATAATGAGACTTCGTCATCATTAAAACGACCTGGTGCAGCTTTAACAGCATGCGCTTCCTGTACAACCCCGGTTTCAGACGAACTACACACACACACCTTCATCACAGCAATGAAGTAAAGTCCACCCTGTCACGGTACTTCCTGAGGATCATAAAACAATACTTTAACTTTGAGCTGACTGATGATCATGTATTCTAGTCCACGATTTTTACATTAACAACTGTAAAAGGTCTCATGCTGAGTTAGTCTGAACAAGTCTGACATGTTGGTGACGCTGTAGGCATGCTGTAGTCATACTGTAGTGACACCTGTAGACATACTGCCGTGACGCTGTAGTCATGCTGTAGTGATACTGTAGACATACTGCAGTGATGTTGTAGTCATGCTGTAGTAACACTGTAGTCATACTGTAGTGATACTGTAGACATACTGTAGTGACACTGTAGTCATACTGTAGTCATACTGCAGTGACGCTGTAGTCATGCTGTAGACATACTGCAGTGATGCCTGTAGTCATGCTGTAGTAACACTGTAGTCATACTGTAGTGATACTGTAGACATACTGTAGTGACACTGTAGTCATACTGTAGTGATACTGTAGACATACTGCAGCGATGCTGTAGTCATGCTGTAGTAACACTGTAGTCATACTGTAGTGATACTGTAGACATACTGCAGTGATGCTGTAGTAACACTGTAGTCATACTGTAGTGATACTGTAGACATACTGTAGTCATATTGTAGTGACACTGTAGACATACTGCAGTGATGCTGTAGTCATGCTGTAGTAATACTGTAGTGATAGTGTGGTGATACTTTGTTGACACTGCAGTCATACTGTAATCATAATGTAGTGATACTGTAGTCATAATGTAGTGATACTGCAGCGATACTGTGGTGACACTGTAGTCATACTGTAGCGATATTGTAGTCATACTGTAGTGATACTTTGTTGACACTGCAGTCATACTGTAGTCATACTTTGGTGATACTGTAGTGATACTGCAGCGATACCGCGGTGATACTGTAGTCATACTGTAGCGATATTGTAGTCATACTGTAGTGATACTTTGTTGACACTGCAGTCATACTGTAGTGATACCGGGTGTGTGTGGAGGTTTACATGGTCTAGATAAGGGGTGGCTAACCATGTGCCACGGAGAGCCATGTGTGTGCAGGTTTTCCTTCCAGCCGGACTCCACACCAGGTGATCTCACTGATTAGCAACCCTTCAACCAAAGAGGAGGAAGACTGTATCAGTGAAACCACCTGGTGTGGAGTCCGGCTGGAAGGAAAACCTGCACACACATGGCTCTCCGTGGCACATGGTTAGCCGCCGCTGGTCTAGAGAAACGTGGTCTGTGCACCCGGTGTGTTGGTCCAGCTTGTTTCTAGTGACGTGGGCGAAGAACATTTCATATACGTTTACTTCGCAGACATGAAAAGGACAAAAGTAACTGACAAAGTAATTACTCGAGTAGTTTTCCCTGAGTAACTCGTTCACTATGAGGCGTCTACTCACACGAAGGCGTGGTACAGGAGCGCCCAGCCTCTGGGTCTCTCCAGCGCGTCGTAAATCAGGTTCTGGATCCTCCTCCGGCGGATGTTATTCCTCTTGACCGGCCGGGTGTACCCCAGCGGGGTCTTGGCCAGCAGTCCGAACCCCTGAGAGCCCCTCTTGAAGTCCTCCCGACCCGCCGCCCCCACCAACAGGAGCGCCCCATCGCGGTCCGGCCCAGCGCCTTGGTCCAGGTCCCCCGGAGGAGCGCCCGCTTTCTTCTCCCTCTGCTCCTCCGACCCGCTAGCTACATTCCTGGACCGGAGCCCCATGGTGGTCACTGGCGAGCCTCGGTGTGGAGCTCCCGTGTGAGCCGCATGCCATGATCCGGCCGGTGGACCGGTGGAGCCGTCAGCCGGGGGTCATTTAAGGATGCGGTGCCCCTCGTGCGGGGAGGCGCGCGGCTGTCTGACTGGACAGGAAAATGTAGCTAGAGGAGGAGAGAGAGAAAGAGGAGGGGGAGACAAGAGGAGGAGGAGGAGGAGGATGAAGGGGGGGGTTATTGACACCTCTCACTTTGTCACCGATAGATTCAGATGTGTGTGGTTTGGATGCCAGCAGTGAAAAGAGGAGAGGGAGAACACCCCCCCCAGCCCCGCCGCCCCCCCCGCCTGTAAACCGTCACGTAAACGAGCTCCACTAACACGCGAAGAAGAGCAACAATTAGCCTCTTCTTCGCGGGTTGGAGACAAAGACGCCACCTCCTTCCATTCTGACACCCAAACCCAGCACCTAGAACACGCGCGCGCGCACACGCGCACACAGACACACACACACAGACACACACCCCTATGAGAGGCAAGACGCCGTCACGTCGCGCTGAATAGACGGAAGCTGCAGGAAAACAGCTGCGCTCCTACCAGCAGCGTTGCTCCGCCGACACGCGCTCCGTCCACCTGCCGCTCCCCATCCGAGCAACCCCACGCGGCGAAGGGCGGACACGCGGCAGACACGACGGAGGAGAGATGATGGAGGAGGAGGAGGAGGAGGAGGAGGAGGAGAGGAAGAAGAGCGGAGGACGGAGAGAAGAGTCCTGCCGTTTGGAGCAGCCGGAGCTGAAGGTGTTGTTGCGGGAGGGAGGGAGGGAGGGTGGGGGGGCGGCGGGGGGGGGGAGTCTCTTTCTCTCTCCGCTGTTTTAACGCAGCCGCGAAGTGCACGTCACAGCGCACGCGCGTGCACGCAACGCCGCGGGAGCGCGCGGTCAAACAGACGGGTGATTGGCGGACGGCGGCTCTTAATTGACGGTTAACCACTTAAGGATGATGACTCGCGTTTCTTCCGTGTCTTAAAGATTCAGACCTTTTAGCGAACACTTCCTGAAAGACAGCCCTCCCGTCTTCTTCTCTGCTCAGTGTCGCCTCGGTAATGGATCTTAATGCCTCCATCTACCTGATGGAGTCACCTCACATGACCCCGAGCCCGCGCACACCGCCTTGTGAGGCGAGATTCCGTCCTGTGATATGTTACCCGGGGGGTCGCGGTGTTGGTGTGTTTACTCTGGGGTCGAAGAGAAGCCAATGAAATTTTTTTTTTTATCTGAGGATCTGAGACCAGTAAAAGCTATCGTGGAGCATTTGTGGTCACGTGACCTGCTGTCAAAGCCCCGCCCACAGAACGCCCCGCCCACAGAATGCCCCATTTCTCGTCCGACCCCCGCAGCTTTCCTCCAACATCTGTGGATTTCCGGTCTTTCCATGGCAGAGCTGCTGTCACCAGCTCACGCTACCAGTGGCGGCTGGCCAGTACAGGACGCCGGGGCGCCGCCCCCCCCCAACATCAAGAGATGAAAATCTACTTAAACATGTTAAATATAATTTAGTTGCATCATGCAAATAATTATAAAATAAAGGTGTTTTCAGTCTGTCAGCAGCATTACATATTGGTTCAAATGGTGTTTGGGTGATTTCTGTCTGAATACATATACTTCCTGTCTGAATACATATACTTCCTGTCTGAATACATATACTTCCTGGGCGAGGGGCGCCGGCCAAACCATACCTCATGTAAGCCCTCGAACTTGTGGCGAGCAGGTGACCTGAGGCCGCTGTCTAACTGGTTTCTTCAGATTTTCCAGGGGGCGCAGTTCTGCGCGCCCCAGACACGCCCACTTATTGGCAGCGAGTTGGTTTCGTTTTAATGGTTTTTGATCTACTGTGATTGGACAATTCTCGTGGCTGTCAATCATGTTCACACCCACCACGACGCCTCGTGTCGACTGGCAATCATCCACCGTCTACCAACCCTGATAGAACCTATAGGCTAGCCTATAGGGTGTGCTGCGCCAGGGTACATTGCGCCCCCCCCCAAATAAATGTTTAGCACCAGCCGCCACTGCTTAGCGTGTGAAGACCGGTTCAGACTTAAGGTCGTAAAAATCAAATGTTTGATATAATTGTAAGAGCATATTACACCTCCACTCGTTATAACATAACACACCAGCTGTCCGTGGTGAGTGTCCATCTTGAAAGTCAGACATCAAGACCAGGGATGTAAGGGGCCTACGCGTTGTGTTGTGTTCTCGACTACTCCAAATTTGCACGTTTTTCTTCTTTGATTTGATTTGATTTTTTTGCTTTACTAGACGGGCGGGTGGGGGGGGGTATTTCTTTAAGTTGGCCGTCTCTATTCACCCTTTGCAGACGCGTCACAATTATCACGTGACGAGGGAGACTGCGCCATGACGGACGGCAGGAATTGATAGACCGGGAAATTCAAAAGCGAACAACAAAAACAAACAAAATATTGTGACGGGTGAGTAGCTATTATAGTTTAAATTTAAGTGATGGCTACCAATAGTCAGAGTAATGTTGTGGAGTTGTCCTGTGAAGTGAGTCACCTTCTGGACGGCACAAAGAGCGATATGTGGAGAAGCTAGCGATAGCAGGGTTAGCTAGCGATAGCAGGGTTAGCTAGCGACCCGTACCTTCTTCCTACCCATGTGTTCACGGATCCAGCAAAACCGTCCAGTCTGCCCGTGTTCAATCCACACGATCTGTACCACTTTGTTACCAACGGAGTGTCCCCACACACACGTGCTGACCTAAAAGCATACAAAAGTCTGGATGCTGACCAGTTCTTTGTAGCTGGTTGGGTTACAGAATCGCGGTGCTACGCTCACAGCAGGGGGATGTACCTCATAATGGCAAAGGTAAGACATATAGCTAGCCAGCTGTGTATGTTTTTAACCTGTTTCCCCTAGGATGCCAGCAAAACTCAAATCGACTGTAACCAAAAGCAGCTCATACTTTCCTTGCCATTTCATAGTAGGCTACACAGTCTGGCCATCTAGCTAGCATTTGGGTCATTCCATAGAAAGTGTTAAGTTTGAGTCCACAACATTCAAAGGCGACAAGGAGGCATAATAAAACTGTCAGTAATGTTTTCAGTGTCTGAAGCCACTGATTCAAGTGTACTGGTTAGCATGAAGCCAAATACAATTAAATAATAAATATACAATTTGTATATTTTTAGCTGTTTTTGTTAAATTACAATCATTTTCTCATGTCCACTCTGACCATTTCTCGCATTCATGTAAGGTAACACTTAAAAATATCACATAAATCTCAGACTTTTATTGTTCTTATGAGCAAAAATACTTCCCTCTTCATATGAAATGTGTTAATTAAATTAAAAATGCATAATTTTTGGTTAAATGAGAAAATCATTGTAATTTAACAAAAACAGCTAAAAATATACAAATTGTATATTTATTATTTAATTGTATTTTGCTTCATGCTAACCAGTACACTTGAATCAGCGGCTTCAGACACTGAAAACATTACTGATAGTGTTATTATGCCTCCTTGTCCCCTTTGAATATTGTGGACTCAAACTTAACACTTTCTATGGAATGAGCCAAATGCTAGCTAGATGGCAAGACTGTGTAACCTACTATGAAATGGCGAGGAAAGTATGAGCTGCGTTTGGTTACAGTCGATTTGAGTTTTGCTGGCATCCTAGGGGAAACAGGTTGAAAACATACACAGCTGGCTAGCTAGCTATGTCTTACCTTTGCCATTATGAGGTACATCCCCCTGCTGTGAGCGTAGCACCGCGATTCTGTAACCCCACCAGCTACAAAGAACTGGTAAGCACCCAGACTTTTGTATGCTTTTAGGTCAGCACCTGTGTATGGGGACACTCCGTTGGTAACATAGTGGTACAGATCGTGTGGATTGAACTCGGGCGGACTGGACGACTTTGCTAGATCCGTGAACACATGGGTAGGAAGAAGGTACAGGTCGGTAGCTAACCCTGCTATCGCTAGCTAACCCTGCTATCGCTAGCTAACCCTGCTATCGCTAGCTTCTCCACATATCGCTCTTTGTGCCGTCCTACAAGGTGACTCACTTCACAGGACAACTCTACAACATTACTCTGACTATTGGTAGCCATCACTTAAATTTAAACTATAATAGCTACTCACCCGTCGCAATATTTTGTTTGTTTTTGTTGTTCGCTTTTGAATTTCCCGGTCTATCACTTACTGCCGTCCGTCATGGCGTTCATATTCCCCGCGATTGGGACGTGACGTCACGTGCAAAGGGTCAATATGTGCCCCTTCTAGTGTGAACAGAGAATAAAGTCCAGACCACCGCAGCGGGTCGTGGTGGGTTTTACAGAGAACTATTCACTGGATGAAGATCTGCCCACAGCCAAGTCCATAAAACCCACGTGACAAATGAGAACCTTCACACACACCTATTTTCATATATATATATGCACAAAAGTATTGGGACAGCTGGCCATTACACCTACAGGGGCTTTTATGACATCTCATTCTAAATCCATAGGCATTAATATGGAGTTGGTCCCCCCTTTGCAGCTATAACAGCTTCCACTCTTCTGGGAAGGTTTTCCAAAAGATTTTGGAGTGTGTCTGTAGGAATGTTTGCCCAGACTCGTCCATCAGACTTCCAGACAGAGAAGCGTGATTCGTCACTCCACAGAACACGTTTCCACTGCTCCAGAGTCCAGTGGCAGCGTGCTTTACACCACTCCATCCTACGCTTGGCATTGTGCTTGGTGATGTAAGGCTTGCATGCAGCTGCTCGGCCATGGAGACCCATTCCATGAAGCTCCCGGCGCACAGTTTTTGTGCTGATGTTAATGCCAGAGGAAGTTTGGAACGCTGCAGTTATTGAGTCACCAGAGCGTTGGCGACCTTTACGCACTCCGCGCCTCAGCACTCGTTGACCCCGCTGTGTGACTTTACGTGGTCTGCCACTTCCTGGCTGAATTGCTGTTGTTCCTGAACGCTTCCACTTTTCAATAATACCACTTACAGTTAACCGTGGAATATCTTGCAGGGAAAAATGTTCACCATATGACATATTGCAAAGGTGGCATCCTATGACAGTAGCACGCTTGAATCCACTGAGCTCTTCAGAACGACCCATTCTTTCACACGTTTGTAACTGCAGACTGCATGGCTAGCTGCTGGATTTGATACACCTGTGGCAATGGATTTGAATGAAACACCTGAATTCAATGATTAAGAGGTGTGTCCCAATACTTTGGTACATATAGTGTACACATACACACACACACACACACACACAGGGAGAGAGTCTAAGGGTGCTGCGAGCAGGATTTAGCAGGAGTAACGGTGAATAATGTAAAAACAGATTGATGGCAGCAGTAGGATGGCCTTTAGTATTTCTAAATAATCGTTAGCAGTGGGCGGATCTGGCTAATTATCCGGCTGAGGGACAGCAGGACAAGCCTGTAATTGAAAAAGCGATAAGTGGACTTGGTGTGCGTGCTGCTGGGATCGGGCTGTGCTGTGCCAAAGTGAGGCGGCCAAATGGGAATTGGCATCCCTGTTCCCAGTTCAGGCTTTGTGTAATGGACCTTCCCTTTCCGACCCGTAACGCCATTAAAACCTTCCCATGATGACGTCCTGAAGAAAAAAGAGGAAAAAATGTTGATCAGAGGGAGAAAAAAAAGGAGCTCGTACTTAATGGTAGCGGCCAACTCCTGTCAATGTCAGGTTTCCTGTTAAAAACTGCTTCTTTAAGTCCTCTTTTTTGCTTATTTTAAATCTGAAATCATTTTTTCCCCATTTTGCTTCTGCAGTCTGTAAAGCACTACAGGTGAAGACCAAAACACAATACGGTATTTTATAATCTGGACCATCAACTTAGTTCTCATAACAGCTAATATCTCCATCATAGTCAAAATACCCATGAACAAGACATCAAATCCAGAGCTTCCTGTTGACCTCTGACATGCGGGGGTGGCACTAAAATTCACTCATGAGCCACCGTGGTGACGGACAGGGTTGTAAACATAATGTCATAGTAATATTTTGCACCACATTCGTGTGTGTCTGGATTATAATGCTCCATGTTAACTCTGCAACAGGCCGCACTGGAGCTGTTTGACAAAACTTAGAATCCATCAAACCGTGAACGGTGTTCATACCGGAAGCCTCGGTCACGCTGAATGTGCTGTTCAAGATGTTAGTCGCCTACTTTACACACACAGTAGATAACCTTCTGACACACAGGCTACAGTTTGAAACCGCTTAGCACAGATGATGTGTGTAGAAAGTCATGAACATAGACTTCATAGGATATAGACTTCATAGAACACAGACTGAACATAGGACATAGACTAAACATAGACTGACCATAGAACATAGACTTCACAGAACACAGACTTAACATAGGACTGGACTAAACATAGAACATAGACCGAACATAGAACATAGACTTCATAGAACACAGACTGAACATAGAACATACTTAACACAACATAGACTGAACACAGACTTCATAGAACATAAAATTAACATAGAACATAGACTTAACATAGAACATAGACTGAACATAGGGCAGGCTAAACATAGAACATAGCCTGAACATAGAACATAGATGTCAGAGAACACAGACTTAACATAGGACATAGAGTAACCTTACATAACATAGATCACAGACTGAACATAGACTTCATAGAACATAGATTTCATAGAGCAGACTGAACATACAACATAGACTTCATAGGACATAGACTGAACATAGACTGAACATAGAACATAGACTTCAGAGAACGGACTGAACATAAAACATAGACTTAACATGGAACATTGGCTGAACATAGAACATAGACTTCAGAGGACATAGACTGAACATAGAACACAGACTTAACATGGAATATTGGCTGAACATAGAACATAGAATGCAGACTTCATAGAACATAGACTGAACATAGAACACAGACTTCATAGAACATAGACTGAACAAAAAACATAGACTTCAGAGAACAGACTGAACATAGAACATAGACTTAACATGGAACATTGACTGAACATAGAACATAGAATGCAGACTTCTGAGGACATAGACTGAACATAGAACATAAACTTCATGGAACATAGACTGAACATAGAACATAGACTGAACATAGAACATAAACCGAACATAAAACATAAACCGAACATAGAACATAGACTGAACATAGAACATAGACTGAACATAGAACATAAACCAACATAAAACATAAACCAAACATAGAACATAGACTGAACATAGAACATAGACTGAACATAGAACATAAACCGAACATAAAACATAAACCGAACATAGAACATAGACTTGGCCATTGTGATGTCACTCTGATCCAGTGTGTCGTCGCTTTAACTGACAGGAAAATAATTTTCTCAAAAAAACAACAAAGCCAATTCGTTATGTTGATTTTGTCAAAATTATGGCTGGCATTTGAAATCATCCATCAATACTTTTAGAATTTGGTAAACGGCATAAATATGTTAATCATGAAACCCCGGCTGACACCTGTGTTGACAAGAGGACGTGTGATACATGTACATGGAGCAATATGGCAGCAAACAACTCCTATAATTACATAGTGTAAAATAAACCACAATGGACTGTGTGTAAATGCCTCAATGCATAAGTTATGAGATTAAAATAAAAAATATGAATATATCATAGTTGGAAAAACTGGGGGTATTGAGAATGAACGAACGAACGAACGAACGAATGAATATGCCACTTTGTGGACCAACGGTAACAGTTATTTGTCCAGCGATCTTAAGCATCTCGCCACCAGTCTGTGGATGTCCATGTTGGAGGTGAAGATGTGACATGAGGCCTGGTTGTGATGGACCGACCCGGGCAGAACCCCTCAGTGCCGTTTGTGTCAATACATCTTAGCAAACTCATGGCTCATTCAGGTGGCAGGGATCAATATTTGTGTCCAGGCATGCAACAGAATAGATCACCCATGTTGTTCCTGTCACCAAGAGGAACACACTGTTCCTGGGCAGGGCTCCTTTGGCCTTCCGGTAGGAAAGTGAGATGTGTTCTTCCTGCCATCAGAACAAGTCCAACTTCATAGACAAGACATTGGTATACAACTTATGTGCAGTTCCCAAAATATGCTGGCTGTCAATGCTCTGTCACATGCATACATGTCAAAATATCAGTGAAGGAGGAGGTAACTGAGGACATCTGCTCAGATCTACATTCAACTCTGCTTTACACTGAATGTGAATTAAAACGCTTAAAGATCAGCCTCCCAGATCCTTACCCTGACCTTATCCAAACCCACAGCTAAACCTAACCATCTCTGATCCAACACCTAAACATTTCCATTTCTAACCTTGTCCTCAACGTCTTGTCCTCAACCTCTTGATTGATCAATACATTCATATGCATTAGTGTTGGGCGATCATTTCTATTTTCATATCGTCCAATCGTGGCTACTTGAGATCGCCGATAGGCGATCTGATCGCCAGGGGGGGTCACATCACACCACGCCAGTGAAGCACGCCAGCAGCAGTAGTACTTGTTTTTATTAAATAATTCATTCTGTTTAGCATTTTTTAAATTATTGATGTTAGGATTTAATTTGGATTAAAGATTTGAATAATCATCTTGAACATGGCTCAGTGTCTGACGGAGCTTTGAAATAAATCGATGAGCAGGCATACGGAGAACAGAGATGCGGGGTGTAAGAGCCATGGAAAAAAAAGACAGTAAACTAGTTTGTAATGGGGGATTTAAAATTCACTCGTGCTGATTAATGGGGCTCAGCAGGTGGCCATGCCGCTCCACCAGAAACATCTAAATGAGCAGTAGGGTGCAGATTCTAGAGATTGTATAACATTTTATAGTTCTGATAACAACTTAGTTAAAATCGCCTTAATATCAGTGTAGGAAAAACCAATCGTTGATCACCCCTTTGATCGTTGATATACGATCCGATCGCCAATCGGCACAAGCCTAGTATGCATGTGACCAAATGTTGACATGTAGTCTCATCAGGCAATACGTAGTGTATACTAGACAGTAAATATATGAGTACTATGTGTATTCCCGTCATGAACTAGCATATTCACATCTGGCCTTGCAAGACTTAATTGATGTGCATTTGTATGTATGTGACAGAATATTGGTTCTCAAATGTATTTGTGGAACTGCAAATAAGTTGTGTATGAATGTTTTGTCTGAGTATGGGTTGGTCAGGTCACATAGAGGAGATGGGCAGGAAGTCTCATCCCATACCAGGTCTGGTAGGAACACATCGGACAGTCTTTTCAAAAAAAATTCTAAACTAAATTGGAAGGTCATCTGTAATCCAGCCTGCACCTCAAAGCCTGTACCTCCACGAATTCAGTGATTTTAAGAGGTCTTTGTAAATACAGGTGAACACCGAGTTTTTCTTCAAATCTGTTCTTGCAAACAGTCAACAGTAAACTAAAAAGTCTGGACAGAACAGAGACTCTGATGCAGAGAAAGACTCAGGACAACGTAAAGTTCAAAAAGGCAATGTCTTTACTGGAAAGCCAGGAAGTCATAGATGGGTAACCAGTCCAAATCAATGCAAATCCAGGCAGGGAGTAGGCAAAAATCTGAAAACAAGTGAAGTTAAAAAAAAACATGGAGATTTACACTAGGAAGGAATGTGGGAAAGTGATGAATACATGAGGATGACCAAAGACAATCTAGAGGGGGAACAGCGAAACCAGAGGACTATACACTGATCAGCCAAAACATTAAAATTATGCCTAACATTTTATAGGTCCCCCTCGTGCCACCAAAACAGCTCTGACCTGTCGAGGCATGGACTCAAGACCTCAGGGGGTGTCCTCTGGTATCTGGCACCAAAACATGAACAGCAGATCCTTTAACTTCACTGAGTTGTGAGGTGGAGCCTCCATAGATTGAATCTGTTTTTCCAGCACATCCCACAGATGCTCCATCGGATTGAGAGCTTCGGAATTTGAAGGCCAAGGCAACACCTTGAACTCTTTGTCATGTTCCTCAAACCATTTCTGATCAATGTTTGCAGTTTAGCAGGGCATGTTATCCTGCTGAAAGAGGCCACTGCCATCAGGGAATACCGTTGCCATGAAGGGGTGTACCTGGTTTGCAATGACGTTTAGGTAGGTGGTACGTGTCAAAGTTAACATCCACATGAATGCCAGGACCTAAGGTTCCCCAGCAGAACATTGCCCAGAGCATCATACTGCCTCCACTGGCTTGCCTTCTTCCTATAGTGCATCGTGGTGCCATCTCTTCCCCAGGTAAACGACACATATGCACCCAGCTCTCCACATGATGTAAAAGAAAACGCAATTCATCAGATCAGACCACCCTTCTTCCAATGCTCCATGATCCAGTTCTGACGCTAACATGTCGATTGTAGGCACTTTCGACAGTGGACAGAGGTCATCATGGGCACTCTGACTGGTCTGCAGCCCAACAGGAAGCAAGCTGTGTGTTCTGACACCTGTCTATCATAGCCAGCATTAACTTTTTCAGCAATTTGAGCTACAGTAGCTCTTCTGTGGGATTGGACCAGATGGGGTAGCCTTCGCTCCTCACACACATGAATGAGTCTTGGGTGTCCATGACCCTGTTGCTGGGTCACCAGTTGTCCTTCCTTGGACCACTTTTGGTAGCTACTGACCACCGCACACTGAGAAAATTCCACAAGCCCTGCTGTTTTGGAGATGCTCTGACCCAGTCATCTAGCCATCACAAATTGGCCCTTGTCTAAGTTGCTGAGATCCTTACACTTGCCAATTTTTCCTGCTTCCAATACATCAACTTTAAGAACTGACTTTTCACTTGCTTCCCACTATATCCCACCCCCTTGACAGGTGTCATTGTAATGAGACAGTCAATGTTATTAACTTACCTGTCAGTGGTTTTAATGTATTGGCTGATCAGTGTATATGTGCTAGGGAGCTAATGAAGAAATGGAGAACAGGTGCACAGTTGAGTGGGGAAAACGGGAAGGAGGAGGAGACACACGATGGCAGGAACTGAAAAAAAAAAATCAGGGAACAAAAGAAGAGATCAAATGAGTGCAAGTCAGATCGAGAGGAATGAGAAGAGGAAATGGTTTGCCTCATCAGTAACCCGCTGTTCATTGATGAGCCCGGCTTTTTTACTGGATACCCCACCAGGAAGTCTCTAGCTGCCCACAGTATATGCAACTCTCTCCTTCAGTCGGCGCTGACGCTTCTCTGGAGATTATGCAGGTGCGGCCCAGCTGCATTGGCTCCTCCCTTTCCCCACAGAACACTGTAGTCCCAGCGATTGCCGCAGATAAGACTGTTGCAGTGGGGATGACTGCCTCCAGTGGATGGGTCTCCACACAGAATGGGCTCCTTCATTTCTCTTCTCGTGGAGCTGTCAGTCTTAATAGTCAGGGCGACTAGGGAATCGAAGACAGCTGGTAAGTCAAATGGCGCAAGCTGATCCTTGATATTGGCAGAAAGGCTGTGCTGGAAGGTGTCAAACAGGGAGTTTTCGTTCCATTCACTGTCAGCCACCAAGGTGTGGAAGCGAATAGCATGGTCGGCCATCCAGCTCCTTCCTTACTGGAGCGCCAACAGTCCTCGGGCTGCCTCTTGGCCTGGAGTGTTGGGATCAAAAACTCTTCTTAGAGCCCATGAAAAGTCTTATAGAAAGGCAAAAGGAGGATTGTTTCTCCCACTCGGCTACGGCCCACTCACGTGCTCTCCCTTTGTAATTTGTAATCATAAAGGCCACACGATATTGCTCAATGGGGTAGGGCAGGGGCTGAAGCTCGAAGGTCAGTGTGCACAGAGTCAGAAAAGAGCGGCAGGTGGCAGGGTCGTCGTTATACTTCTCGATCTGGGGCGCTCGTGGTTCAAGCCAAGGAGCTGGCTGGCTCACAGGTGTAGCAGGTGGCAGTTGCATGGGTGGGACGGACCCCGAGGGAGGCCCAGTGTTGCCTGGTGAGCACCTGCTGTGTCTGGGTGGTGAGGTCGTTGAGCTGGTTCATCATTCAGCTTTGGAAGGCCTTGTGCCTGCCGTTAAGCTCCTAGATCCCGCTGATCAGAGTGATCAACAGCTGCTTGTGGTCGTGAAGTCTCCTATCCTGAGACCAGAGAGCGGAGGGGAGAACGCTATTCTCTGCCGAGTCTGTCATGACCAGATTGCACTGTCACAATTCTGGGTAGAACAGAGACTCAGATGCAGAGCAAGACTCAGGGCACGAGGTCAAGTTCAAAAAGGCAATGTCTTTACGGGAAAGCCAGGCAGCCATACATCAGTCCGAATTAAAACAAACAAATCTAGGCAGGGAGTAGGCAAAAAAAAAAAAAAAACACAAACAAAACAAAGAACAAGCAAAGTCAAAATCCATAGACTTACACTAGGAAGAAATGTGGGAAACCGATGAACAGACTTCTGGCAGAGGAACAGTGAAACCAGGGACGTGTATGCCAGGGAGCTAATGAGGGAATTGGGAACAGGTACGTAGGTGGCTGGAGAAAAAAGGAAGAAGCGTGAGACACACAAGGGCAAGAACGGAAACAAGACAGGTGTCTTCATGCATGCTAAATAATCCAGGTAAGAAAATCACAGAAAGCGTGATCCTCTCACGCGCTACGTCCCCCTGGAGAAACTCCTCACTGTCAGGTGAAAAGAAGCGGCTGGTGACTCCACATGTATGGGAGGAGGCATGTGGTAGTCTGCAGCCCTCCCTGGATCAGCAGAGGGGGTGGAGCAGAGACCGGGACAGGATACAATTGGGGAAAAGGGGGGAGAAATTAAAAAAAAGTAGGATTTGCATCTGGGGCGGCTGAAACGGAACATTTTAAAGGCAAGCTCACATGATGTGTCAGGGTGCACCTTTTACAACGACACATTTGTGTGGAAAAGAGGGCCGGTCAGATGTGCAAAGTGTGGTGAGGTTATTTTCTCTTGTGTTGAACAGGATTCTTTAAAAATGTTTATATTCGAAACCAAAATAATGAAAATTGATCAGAGCGTCTTTACTTGGCTCTGTGTAATCCATCATCATGTGGTCTATTATCCGTGGTCTGTTCCTTTCTTCATTATCAAACCACTAATCCCGTCATCAGGGCCCATTAGAAGGCGTTTATCCATGTAGGGGGATACGTTAACATGTCAGTCTCATCACAGCCTTTTTACATATCACAGAAATGTTGTTCCGCTTCATTTACTCGGGGCCTGGTTTGGAAAAAATAAATGCTCATTTCTGTTTACAGTCACACACACAGACCCCGGATTCAGGCGCTCTTTGGGTGGGCTTCACTGGCTTGTTGAGGACGAATGAAATACATATTCAATGATTAAGATTAATCATGGAGGAGCAAATATCTTTCAGTTGGTGAAGCAGTCGGCCATCCTATCACCACAATCATCCGCTTATGATTCATGAACCCGTTTTGATCTCAGTTCTCCTGAACTGCAGAACGTTCCAGAGGAACCGCCTCCTTCACAAACACGCCTTTAACCGTCACGGCTAAACTTATTGCAGGTCAGACACTTTCTTCAATCTTGTGTTGCGTTTTTCCCGTTTTGCCTTTTGGTCGATTATATGAAAGTAGTGTAACGGCCATGGAAGACCAGACTCGCTAGCGCTTGGGTAGCGGGTCTGACCCTTTAGTCGACGGGTTAACGTAGTCGCCCGTGTTGCTGGAGACCCGGGTTCGCGTCCAGGCTCCAGTATGATCAGATCGTGTGTTTAGTGGTGGTTATGATGTGAATGTGACACTACAAGAGGGTCACAGAGGAGCAGCAAGGACCGGCTCCAGTCCTTGTTTAAAAATCAAATATCAAGGACTGAAGCTTTAAGTATCATGTTCCGGGCCGGTTATGAAGTCTTAGTTCTGGAATAAACTGACTTTTGTACAGAAATCTCCATTCGAAATGCAGTTTAATCCAGGACAAGTCCAGGAAACCAGCCGATGATATTTTACTAAAGTAAAACTCGGCTGGAATTTGGTTTGTTTCCAGAGCAGTGGGCTTACTCAGTCCCGACAGAGGAGAGCTTTCTGTCCATTATATGTAGATCATACACAGAGGGGGGAGAGGCATTGGTTTTTTAGCGGTGTTGCGCTTCAAAAAATGAAATTCTGGATTTACTTAAAAATGTTTCATAAAGCGGTTCCACACAACTTTAAGTAACTTCTAAGAAACCTGATTTATAAACATTCCCAAGGAAGAATAATTAATAATAATAATAATAAGAAGAAGAACTCACCTTGATATATAAATGTTTGCTGTCAAATAACGTATCAGGTCAACAGCCGGGACTGAAGGTGTTGTCAAGTCGCCTGCAGAAGAACGCGTATGGAGAAAACTGGAAAACTCCGCATGTAAAGTTGTTCTGAGATCTACGCACACTGGGTACGCCACCGGTACGTACGGCCATTAATGCCTGCTTTTATAATGAGTGCAGTTTCAACTAATGGCTCATATTAGGCATCATTCACTGGTGGCCCAGGTTCACACATTTTCTCTCAGGCTAAACAGGCCGAGGAGTGGTCAGTGTCTTAACTGACAGATATTCAGTCAACTCCCATTGTAGACCAATTACACTGTCACTTGTTATGCACGGCAGCATGGCGGCGCAGTGGTTAGAGTGGTCGCCTCACAGCAAGACGGTCTTGGGTTCGAGCCCCCGGGTAGTCCAACCTTGGGGGTCGTCCCAGGTCGTCCTCTGTGTGGAGTTTGCATGTTCTCCCCGTGTCTGCGTGGGTTTCCTCCGGGGGCTCCGGTTTCCTCCCACAGTCCAAAGACATGTAGGTTTGGTGAACCGGCCGTACTAAACTGTCCCTAAGTGTGAATGTGTGTGACGGCCTGGCGGCCTGTCCAGGGTGTCTCCCCGCCTGCCGCCCAGTGACTGCTGGGATAGGCTCCAGCATCCCCGCCACCCTGAGAGCAGCATAAGCAGTTTGGGTAACGGATGGATGGATGGATGGATGGATGGATGGATGGATGGATGGATGGATGGATGGATGGATGGATGGATGGATGGAATAAGAAGATACTCAATACAGTTACATACAGTTACCATTTTTGATTAAAGCCAACAGTTCCTTTTTTTTAGTATTACAGACGAACAGGCAGACGGGATAGAACGAGAGAGAGAGAGAGAGAGAGAGAGAGAGAGAGAGAGAGAGAGAGAGAACACACACACACACACACACACACAGTTATCACGTGACAGGCTTTTAACATTCTTCATATGAGCTTATCTGCAGTAATTACATGACAGAAGACTAGACCTCCCTGCCTTCATTATCAGTGTCACCCACAACAAGACCGGTCTGTTATGGATTATGTAAAACACGGACCTGCACACTGTGCTTAACCAAATCCATATTTTACTTTATATCTGATGTACTATTACTCTCAATACTTCACACGGTCACATGAGTACTGAGGTGGCCTGTGTGGTGAACTAGGAGTTCTGTGAGCAGTCTGAAGCAGCCGGCTCGTTGTTGTAACGTGTAGTGGAGGTGAAGGCGGTCTGTCTCTGGTCCTTGGTTTTGGACCCAGGATGAAAATCCTGTTCGGTGCCACCCGGCAGGAGACAGTGCTGCTCCACCAAGGCCACCTGATTAAAAACGTGTTGTTTTTCTGGCACAAAGGAACATTTTCAGTTGATTTGTTTCACACACCCCCCCCCTTTTCTCCCCAATTGTACCCGGCCTATTACCCCACTCCTCCGAGCCGCCCCGCTCTGCTCCACCCCCTCTGCTGATCCGGGGAGGGCTGCAGACTACCACATGCCTCCTCCCGTACATGTGGAGTCACCAGCCGCTTCTGATCACCTGACAGTGAGGAGTTTCACCAGGGGGGTGTAGCGCGTGGGAGGATCACGCTGTTCCCCCCCAGTTCCCCCTCCCCCTTAAACAGGCGCCCCGACCGACCAGAGGAGGCGCTAGTGCAGCGACCAGGACACATACCCACATCCGGCTTCCCACCCGCAGACACGGCCAATTGTTTCTGTAGGGACGAAGTACTTTGCAGCCACATGAGACCTTTACACACTAACACTGGGAGATGACCAGTACAACCAGTCTTCTACTGGTAGACACTGAGTACACAGTTTGAGTGACAGTTGGCTGAATGCCTTGCTGAAGGGCACCTTGGCTTTATAACACCATTCTGTGCTGTCATTTGTGTGAGCGAGCATTAAATGTTCTGTGCCGGTCATGAAAGATGTCCCTGCCGTCCAAACTTCACTGTCAGGTGAAAAGGAGCGGCTGGTGACGCCAGATGTACGGCATGAGGCATGTGGTCGTCTGCAGCCCTCCCCGGATCGGCAGAGGGGGTGGAGCAGCGACCGGGACGGCTCGGAAAACTTCCTAAATCCCCAAAGTTTTGAAAAGTTTCCCGTAATACACGTATCCGTCTGCTGTGTGAGGAGACACGGTTAAAAACTGTGGTCTGATGTTTGGAGTATTTCAGGACTTGCAGAATAAATCCGGGCCGTACACAGGATGACCCGTCTGCAGGGCGTTTAATCCATCACAGGTGCCTTTATGGCGCATGCACGTTTTAACGCTGGCCGTGCACGGCGTTGGCAGGACGAGACGGTGAAACCCAGTTCGAGGCCCGGTTAGCCCGTGGAGCAGGAGAGTCCTCGTCTTCCCTCCCAGCCGGTCAATAAATAATTCATGAGTTTCAATCCGAAACCAGATCTCCTCCATCTGAGAGAGTAAGACATTGTTCTCCTCTTATTAAGCGATCGCTGAGCTAAACGGGGGCCACGCCAAAGCGGCGAGATAGCTGACAACCTGAAAACCCCACAAGCTAATGTGGGGTTTGAACGGGTGAGATTCTCTGAAATACTAAAACACACACGGGTGTTTCGGGCGACATAGTTGAGGCCGCGGTTTTGAATAAATAACCTCCTGAAATCTCAACGTAACATTTGAAATATCGGAGTGCTTCCTGTGGCATTGGCGTCCGAAGCGGAGGGCAGAGAGAGATGTGGATGGCTTGGTTAGGGGTGGACTGGAGCAGGTCTATGTCAGAGTTCCACATGCTGAATAATTGACGCCTTTGCAGGCGTTGTTATATCCGCTTGACGTGGCTTCGTCTTTAGTGGCCATGGCCGATGTTTTATTCATCCGCCTCACCCGAGTTCCAGAGCACAAGTTTAGAGGACGCAAAGAGCGAAGCCACGGTCTTACAGCAGTCACAGGGGATGCGAGGGACTGGAAATCAACAGTTTAGGAAAACAGAGCAGTTGACTGTGATTTGATATGGACAAGTTGTTTTTCCAAAGAAAATCTTCATTTAGCCAAGGCTGGCTTAGTAAACGTGCATGCACTATTCTAAGGAACCACCCTGCTTCACATTCACTCACAATTACACACATTCTCGCCTGGCAGCTGACCAGTACAACCACAGTCTTCTACCGCTGGTTACTGGGAGATAACCACTACAACCACAGTCTTCTACTGCTGGTTACTGGGAGATGAGCACTACAACCAGTCTTATGCTGTTGGTTACTGGGAGATGACCAGTACAACCAGTCTTCTACTGTTGGTTACTGGGAGATGAGCACTACAACCAGTCTTCTATGATGGTTACTGGCAGCTGACCAGTACAACCACAGTCTTCTGCTGTTGGTTACTGGGAGATGAGCACTACAACCAGTCTTCTACTGTTGGTTACTGGGAGATGAGCACTACAACCAGTCTTCTACTGTTGGTTCCTGGGAGATAACCACTACAACCACAGTCTTCTACTGTTGGTTACTGGGAAATGAGCACTACAACCAGTCTTCTATGATGGTTACTGGGAGATGACCAGTACAACCACAGTCTTCTACTGTTGGTTACTGGGAGATGACCAGTACAACCACAGTCTTCTACTGTTGATTACTGGGAGATGACCAGTACAACCACAGTCTTCTACTGTTGGTCACTGGGAGATCACCAGTACAACCACAGTCTTCTACTATTGGTCACTGGGAGATCACCAGTACAACCACAGTCTTCTACTGTTGGTTACTGGCAGCTGACCAGTACAACCACAGTCTTCTACTGTTGGTTACTGGCAGCTGACCAGTACAACCACAGTCTTCTACTGTTGGTCACTGGGAGATCACCAGTACAACCACAGTCTTCTACTGTTGGTTACAGGGAGTTGACCAGTAACCACTGGGATTGAGTGTCTTCTTTCAGCCCCAGTCTCTCTTAACCCAGATTTTCTCCTTTGGTTCAGGATTCAAGTCAGTGTTAGCCCTCGCGGCCTCTCCACATATCTTCACAAAGATTTAAACCAGGTTGGTTCAGAGCCAACGGAAATATCATACATGGGTTTACACAAAAAAAAGAAAAAAATCCTGCTCTTCTTCCACCACCAAGAAAGAGATTTAGTCTCAACAAAATGGTGAGACATGAAGAAGAATTCTTCTTCTTGGTGTTTCGTTTTACGTATTTGTTCGGAGACGTATTTGTTCATCTCTGTTTCATCTCTGTACGACCCCTCAGAGCAACCATACAAACTCCACCTGGCAGTTTTCTTCTGATTAATGCTGATGCCTGAAGGCCTCGGCGTCAGACATGGTATACTGTCCAGCCTCACATCGCCTTCAAACCAAGGATGAGGATTGGCCATCAACCTCGCCGGGTTCAAGTTGTGTTGCCGTATTAATGTCGTCTGGAATAATGGAGGGCTCAGCATCACGAAGCCCAACGTACATTTGTCATCATGACTTCCATTGATTTTTGTCTTTCTTTTTTTTTAAATTAGTTGCCCTGTCTGGTGTTTCTTCCTTCTATCAGGTTTCCTCTATGTTTGGGACCTTTATTGGTTCACCGAAGTGTTTAATTTATTTCAATCTGTTTGTTTTCCTTGGTTGATCAGCACTCGATGACTTTATTTTGAGGATGTTTTAAGAAATATTTATTATCAATAATAATAATAATGATGATGATTATTATTATTACAAGTAGTAGTAGTAGTAGTAGTGGTGAATGCCTTTATCTATTTATTTATTATTATCGGATGTTGATTTGGCTTCCTTTGAGGGAACAACAAAGGTGGTTCCATACCACAGAGGGTGTAGACCACATAGAAACAATGACTCAAAGAAAACCAATTTCCCTTCTTTCCTTTACTTTGGGAAGGGAATCGAGGTTTATATTCTGATTTTGATGGGGTGACTTGGTTTTCAGCTGACTTTTGATGACTTGTCATGCCATAATCTTAGTTGAATAATTCCATGAAAACGTCAAGCTGCTGGAGTTTATGAAAGTATTTTAAAGTCTGTCGTATGTTTTCATATTTTCAGGGCTGTCACCGGTCTGGAAATGCGGACTGTTCTGACCGGGCCAGCGGGGAATAAGACCCGGGCCCACGACAGAGTCAGTGACCGCCATGTTCATTCCTCCAGACACCATCCAACTCATCTGGCCACCTCATCCAGGTAAACGTCTCTTTTGCCGAGAGCGCCTCCATACATCTTACTATGAGACACCGGCCTCTGACGCTATGTGGTCAGGTAAAAGGTGAAGACGTTCGATTTTTTCCCTTTTTTATGGGAACCGTTTTGAAATGAGTGCACCGGCCCGTGGGGGCGCCCGATGTCTTCAGGGTGTCATGAATCAAGTTGTTCATGTTGGATCGTCTCTTCGGTCACATGAATAACGACTCCTGTCCTCCGCTCCTGAAGGATTAAGGTGCTGATGAATTGACACACAGTGTTGGTGAGGGCTGGCGATTCAGCATATATGCTAAAATAATAAAATAACCGCCAATCACACAGATCAGCTCACAGCACCGTGTGAGCTCACAGAGCGGCTGTAGGCCCACAACATGACACAACATCTGGGGGACATCCATCCATCCATCCATCCATCCATCCATCCATCCATCCATTATCCAAACCGCTTATCCTGCTCTCAGGGTCGTGGGGATGCTGGAGCCTATCCCAGCAGTCATTGGGCAGCAGGCAGGGACACCCTGATGGACAGGCCGCCAGACCATCACAGGGCTGACACACACACACACACACACACACACACACACACACACACACACACACACACACACACACACACACACACACACACACACACACACACACACACACCTAGGGACAATTTAGTACGGCCGATTCACCTGACCTACACGCGTTTGGACTGTGGGAGGAAACCGGAGCACCCGGAGGAAACCCACGCAGACACGGGGAGAACATGCAAATTCCACACAGAGGACGACCCGGGATGACCCCCAAGGTTGGACTACCCCGGGGCTCGAACCCAGGACCTTCTTGCTGCGAGGCGACCATGCTAACCACTGTGCCACCGCGCCCCCCGTGAGTCAATTTCATGAAAATGAACTCAGTGACCCAATGCTAACCTCAACAGTGTTGGTGCCATGTTTGACCCATTAAGCTAAAGCTGCTTTTTACATGTGAAGCTCCCCAGTTGGGTTCTAACTTCCTTATTCACAAACTGACATTTAGTGTCATGTTTGCAGCTGCCATCTGTGTAGATCCAGGAGGTTTGCAACGGAGTCAGCCCTGTGGGTTCGCTATCGAATAGGTTAGCCATCGGTTAAGGTTAGCTATCGAATAGGTTAGCCATTGGTTAAGGTTAGCTATCAAATAGGTTAGCCATCGGTTAAGGTTAGCTATCGAATAGGTTAGCCATCGGTTAAGGTTAAGTTAAGGTAAGCGTTGGGTTAAGGTTAGGATTAGTTAAGTTCAATGAAATAGGGTTGAGGGAACATAGAAACGCCCCCGTTTGTGACACCTCCAAAGCTGATTGTTGGTGTCTCTAAAAATACTATATGCTGATGCCACTGTAGCCCATGACGTCAAAGGTTTTTTTTAATTCACATTGTAATTGACATTGATAAGAAAATTGGCCTGGCGGCCTGTCCAGGGTGTCTCCCCGCCTGCTGCCCAAAGACTGCTGGGATAGGCTCCAGCACCCTGCGAACCAACTGGGATAAGCAGCTTGGATAATGAATGGAATGGAAGAAAATTGGCAAAAATAATTTTTCTGTCGCCCGACCACTATTCTGGGTGGGGGGCGGCTTGCTTTTCTGGGTTGTTTGTTAGCTAAAAAAACATGATTCAGACAAGCTAACTTTAGCTCCGTTGAACTGTTGCAAAAGCATCTATTTTACAATGTCAATGTGAAGCGTCCATTCTGGATATTATGTAAATATCATGTAACATTAGAGCTACTCAACTAAAAATGTGCTAGACCCAATCTCAGTTACAATACTAGACCCACTTCCAGTTACAATACTAGACCCACTTCCGGTTACAATACTAGACCCACTCCCAGTTACAATACTAGACCCACTTCCAGTTACAAATTTAAGACAACGATCCCGTCTTATTCTGTTCACAACAAAGTCACTCAACAGTTGTGATTCACATCTACTGCAATATGTGTTAGTGGACATTTCATTTAAACTCATTTACAACAAGAGTCAGATTATTCCTATTATTCCAAGTGGTCTGAAATTTACATTTACAATTTGTGTATGCTATTTCATCATAAAATTCTCTTTTTGAGATGAGAAATTCACCATCGTCTTCAGGTAAGAATCACTTTTTGATTTAACTGAGACTGAAATCATTTGCAGATACAGGTTGCCAGGTCGTACAAGTCTTGCTATACTTGATGACATCAAGGATGACACTGAACCTGCGTACTGTGTTCCTGGAGCAAAGCCACCATTTATACTTTGGCACATGGATAATTGCAATCAGACACAAAACAAGGGCAAGTTGCACTCCACAGCAAAACTTTATGGGCGTGTTTGTGCTGTAATATCACTAGCACAATATCTTTTGTGAATCGGACCATGAGACGGGGCAGCGCTACACTTTACACTTACACTTTAGTTTAAACTAAGTTTAGTTTAATTTGTTTAGTTTAATTAGTTTAGTTTAGTGTAAACTTTTACACATTAGTGTGAGTTTAAAGTGGCACTAAAGTCTTATGGCGACAGGGATGGGCGCAAGTCCATGAATACTGGGATGGCATCCAGCGCTTTACCTGTGCCCCCATCCATAGGGTTAGTGGTTGTGTCAGGAAGGCCACCCGACATAAAATTTTGCCAACTCATTATGTGGATTGACAAGACCGCCATCGGTGCTGTGCCCTTACAGGGTACCGATGGAAACGATCAAATCCGCTGTGGCGCCCCCTGGGGAACAGGGAACAAGCCAAAAGAAGAAGAAGAATACCTTGAGACGGGCAGATGGTGGTTGTAAGTGATGTGCAATTCATGGTGCTATCAGCGGCCCCAATCCATTCTTTGTGAATCTGCCCGTCAACACAGTCTCAGAACAACGAGAGACATCTGCAGACAGAAACAGATAAAGGAGGAGGGGGAGTTCATCAGGAATCAGGGACATTTAGTTTAACAGATAATTAGAAAAGTTATAATAACAATTCAATTAAGTTCTCATTCAAACATCCCAAGAAACGAGTGGAAAGTATTGTTCTTGCAACTGCATTTATAGCCTTTTGTTTTTTACTCGAACGCAGCTTAACCGTGTCATGTGATGTGCTACTTCAGTACACTTTACCAACAAGTATTACTGGGACCACTACAGAAAATTGCAGATAAACATTTAATATCCAGAAATTCACATTACAGACACCACCACTGACTATCCCTCTAACAAGCTGGCCACAATCTCCAACACTGACCATACACAGTCCAGACATGCACGAGGTTTTGACCTGGTCTTGTTGAGTAGTTAGTTGTCTAGCAACATCATGGGCACCTTAATGCACGGGTTTACCGGGGCTTAATCCTGGTAAATCCGGGTCCAACTCAGGGGGCATGTTTTCCCAGGCGGGATGTTGGAGTATTTTAACAAGCTTTGTGATGCACTTTCACAGGTAAAAAAAGAGAATTGCACTGGACGTGTTTACAAGGCGGGATGTCTGAGCATGTTAACGTGCTGTGTGATGCTCTTTTCACACCTACAACACAAACAGACCCGTGTTCGTTAACAAGTCAGGATATCGCAGCATGTTAACGCGCTTGCTGATGCGCTTTTACGCATACAAATGAACCGAACCAGGATGTTTTTGGGGTTTTTTTGACGAGGCGGGATGTTGGTACATGTTACCCGCTTAGTGATGTGCTTTCCGTATAAAAAAATGAATCGAGGGCGTCCGGGTGGCGTGGCGGTCTATTCCGTTGCCTACCAACCTGGGGATCGCCGGTTTGAATCCCCGTGTTGCCTCCGGCTTGGTCGGACGTCCCTACAGACACAATTGGCCGTGCCTGCGGGTGGGAAGCCGGATGTGGGTATGTGTCCCGGTCGCTGCACTAGTGCCTCCTCTGGTCAGTCGGGGTGCCTGGTCAGGGGGGGAGGGGGAACTGGGGGGAATAGCGTGATCCTCCCACGCGCTACGTCCCCCTGGTGAAACTCCTCACTGTCAGGTGAAAAGAAGCGGCTGGTGACTCCACATGTATGGGAGGAGGCATGTGGTAGTCTGCAACCCTCCCCGGATTGGCAGAGGGGGTGGAGCAGCAATGACCAGGATGGCTCGGAAGAGTGGGGTAATTGGCCGGATACAATCGGGGAGAAAAAGAGGGGGGGGACGAAATCAACCTCCTGAAAATGGTCTCTGTGCAGACAGAAGGCACTAAAACAGTTAGAACAAATCAAATGAGAATTCTGAATCTGAAACTCCTAACATTAATATTACACAATAAAACCCGACGGACTGGAGTAAAATTACTGGGCAGGATCTTTAACTCTGAAAAGCTCCAGCAAAGTGACTTAGCAACAATGCTTAGTTGGCTTTGGTTGCATTGGGCAGCGCTCAGGTTTACATGTGTGTAATTGTAGGGATGCGAGGCAAGATCCCAATCTACTGATAAGGGCCAGTCAGTACATTAGAGGCCTTTATTACAGACCTCCTGTCAACCCTTCGTAGCTCAAACAGAAAACACCGTTTATCTTCATGCAATTTCATGAAGAATATTTATATGAAATATTGACCCTCGCTGTGTGTTGGCCGTTTCTCTCTGAGGTTTCCATCGTGAGGAGGGTGCTAAAAGCTCTTCCTCCTTACAGAGCGTCTTCCTCATCGTCGCAGTGCTGACTGCCCATCGCCTCCTTATGTCTGTCCTTGGCCCGAGCACAGGCCGCTTCACCCAGCGCAGAGATGGAGAGACTGAAAGCCGGTTACTTTGAGAGGAATGTTTAAATAATTCATCCAAGCAGAGAGACGGGGGGGGGGGGGATCCAGAGGGAGGAGAGACCATTCAGAAAACAACATGCCTCTTGCTCTAACACCCTTTCTTTTTCAGTGTTTTGCTGGTACCCTTGAAGTGTCCCTCTGTCTGTATTCAGTGACTCAACGGTGACAATCAAACATTCAATTTCCATTTGCGGCTAAAGATCCCCGGCAGGATTTAATTTTCCTCAGATAATTTCTGCCGTCTGCCTGTGGCCCGCCGAGTCCTTGGAGGATGTGACCCCACCGAGCATCAGATACGCCGTTAATTAAGCTGTGGCGGTGTCATCTCAGGATTCTCAGCTCAAACCGCCATTCAGTTGCTTTTCAGTGCACAGCACACGTAGCTAGATACCAACCCAGCAAGGCTTCATAACCACATCAGCCTCCGAGGAAATAACAGCGTCGCTCCTGTTTACCAGTCTACTGCTCGGTTCTGTGTTCTTCTGTGGAGTTTTACAGCAACACAGTGAGGTTTTGTAGGAATGTCCAGCTCATCTCAAGTTTCTATCTATTTATTCACGAACTCTTGGTTAAAATGGCTTCTGGTGGATTTCAAGTCTAAAGTAGCGAGAGTATTCATAACATCACATGTTCAAATCCAGTTCACAGGTTTTTGCACCTGTCAGCATCTCTCTCTCTCTCTCTCTCTCTCTCTCTCTCTCTCTCTCTCTCTCTCTGTCTACCTCTCCTGTCGGACCTATAAATCTCCCCTGTACCCAGATTAATAAAACACGAATCTCTTAAAAAATTATCAAATGCGGCACACTTTGGTCAAAATAGAACTAGGGATTCTATTCAAGCCGTAGCCGGCAGCCATGCCAACATGTGCCCTGGTTCTGCTGAATGACAGAAGCTAAGCAGGTGTGGGACTGGCTACTACTTTTGACTGCACCAATTGGAGTGTATCCGAAGCTGCAACCGGCAACCTGGACGAACTGACTGACACTGTGACATCTTACATCAGCTTTTGTGAAGACGTATGTGTGCCTACCAAGACCTTCTCCGTATACAACAATAACAAGCCATGGTTGACAGTCAAACTAACAAAACTTCGGCAGGCCAAGCAGGATGCCTACAGCAGTGGGGATAGAGCCCACAAACAGGTCAGTGGATGATGGAGTCAACATGGGACTGCACTACATCCTGCAACACACTGACTGCCCAGCAACATATGAAAGGATCCTGTTTGTGGACTTCAGCTCAGCATTCACCATCATTCCAGAAATCCCCTCCTCCAAACTTTCCCAGCTCACTGTATCCCCTGCCATCTGTCAGTGGATCACCAGCTTCCTGACAGGCAGGAAACAGCATGTGAGCCTGGGGGAAGTCACTTCTGGTATATAGACAATCAGCACTGGCGCTCCCCGGGAATGTGTCCTCTCCCCTCCAAGGACGCGGGACCTGAAGATTACAAATGACACTACGGTCACTGGATTCATCCAGGATGGCGACGAGTCAGCATATCGGCGGTAGGTTGAGCGGCTGGTGCTCTGGTGTAGTCAAAACAACTTGGAGTTGGAACATGCTCAAGACTGCGGGGATGACAGCGGAGTTTAGGAGACACCCCTCAGCACTGCTCATCCTCACAATATCCAACACAATAAACAACAACTGTGTCAACATGGTTGACACAATCTTTATGCACGCTCAATAATCCAGGTAAGAAAATCAAAGAAAGTTGAATCAGTTCATCTGTTGTACTGAGTTTCTGGGAACTATCATTTCCAAAGACCTGAAGTGGGAGACCAACATCAACTCCATCCTCAAGAAAGGCCCAGCAGAGGACATTCTTTCTGTGGCAACTGAGGGAATTTGTTCTGCCACAGGAGCTGTTGAGCCAGTTCCACGCCGCAGTCACTGAATCTGTCCTGTGCACATCCATCACGATCTGGTTAGCAGCAGCAACAAAACAGGATAGGAACAGACTACAGTAAATAGTAAGGACAGCAGAAAAAAATCATTGGTGCTCCCCTGTCCACCCTGCAGGACTGGTACACCTCTAACGCCTGGAAACGGCGGGCAGAATCAACACAGACCCCCCCCCCCCCCCCAGAAGACAGTCTGTTTGAACTCCTGCCCTCTGGCAAGCGCTACAGAGCGATGTGGGCACCAAAATCCCCAGACACAGGCACAGTTTTTCCCGAAGGCCATCTCTCTCATGAATACTTAACAGCATGGTGCAATAATGGACACGTATTATGTAAACTTGGGGTCAACTGTACAAAGTAACGGGGAGTGCAGAAGAGAGGTGAAGAAGAGAGAGCAGGCAGGGTGGAGTGGGTGGAGCAGAGTGTCAGGAGTGATTTGTGACAGAAGGGTACCAGCAAGAGTTAAAGAGAAGGTTTACAAGATGGTTGTGAGACCAGCTATGTTGTATGGTTTGGAGACAGTGGCACTGATGAAAAGACAGGAGGAGGAGCTGGAGGTGGCAGAGATGAAGATGATAAGATTTTCATTGGGAGTGATGAAGAAGGACAGGATTAGGAACGAGTATATTAGAGGGACAGCTCAGGTTGGACGGTTTGGAGACAAAGCAAGAGAGACAAGATTGAGACGGTTTGGACATGTGTGGAGGAGAGATGCTGGGTATATTGGGAGAAGGATGCTGAATATGGAGCTGCCAGGGAAGAGGAGAAGAGGAAGGCCAAAGAGGAGGTTTATGGATGTGGGGAGGGAGGACATGCAGGTGTGACAGAGGAAGATACAGAGGACAAGAAGGGATGGAAACGGATGATCCGCTGTGGCGCCCCCTAACGGCAGCAGCTGAAAGTAGTAGTAGATTATGTAAACATGACACTTTGTAAATAGATCCCTCTGGTCAAGATGTCTCACCTACCTATCTACAATGTGCACTACCTCTTTAAACCAGATGTGCAATACAAACGTACAATAGTAAATACACATACGTACAACTGATGTACACTGGTTATAAGTTATTGCTGTTATTGTTGTGGTTGTAACATAGGTTTATAATATAGCTACATCCATCCATCTGGATGTAGCTATGGATGGTAGGTGAATATATAGTGTGTACTTCTGGTACATAAGACAATATAGGGTAATAAAGTGGGAGTATATAGCACTGTACATGGTCTAGTGTATGGGCAATATAGTATATAAGAAATATGATGATGGATGACATTTATACAGCACTTTATCTAGACACCCAAAGTGCTTCACAGGGAAGGGGGAAACTCACCTCAACCACCACCAATGTGTAGCACCACCTGGGAGATGCACGGCAGCCATTTTGCGCCAGAATGCTCACCACACATCAGCTTGAGGTGGAGAGGGAGTTATAATGGAGCAAATTATACGGTACAAATTATATGGTATAATATACGGTATAATATATGGGTATAAGTTGTTGATTACTCAGCCATAACGAAACTCTGTATAGTAGCGACATAGCTGTTGTGCGGACATGCTTGCCTCCAATGTCCTGTTGTTGTTCCATTTATTTCTTCTGGGTTTTTTTTGTTGTGTTTGTTGTTTTGTGTTCTTTTTTTCTCTTTTTTGTGAGTGATGTCTGCAAGTGCTAGAAGCTGCTGTGTAGTGGAGTCAAATTACTCTGTGTGCACAGACACACTTGGCCAATAAAGCTGATTCGGATTCTTGGATGTTGGGAGACCTCTGGATTGCTGCTGGAAGTGGTGTTGGTGGGCCAGTAGGGGGCATTCTTCCCTTTGGTCCTAATAAACAAATCCCAATGCCCCGGTGCAGTGACGGGGGACACTGTGCTGTAGGAGATGCTGTCCTTCAGATGAGACGTTAAACCGAGCTCCTGACTCACTGTGGTCATTAAAGACACTTGATACTTATCACAAAGCGTGGGGGGTTCCCCTGGTGTTCTGGGAAAAATTCCCAGCCTGGCTCTCTCCATCTGGCCACCTCATCATCCCCCTGTGTCATTGGCTCAATGACTCCTCCCTCTCCACCTCAAGCTGATGTGTGTTGAGCGTTCTGGTGCAAAATGGCTGCCGTGCATCACCCAGGTGGTGCTGCACACTGGTGGTGGTTGAGGTGAGTTACCCCCTTCACTGTGAAGCGTTTTGGGTGTCAAGATAAAGTGCTATATGAATGTAATCAATTATTAATTATTATTACTATTAATAACTACTGATGACGAGAAAAATCCCAAAATAAAGAATAAAAAGATTACAACCCATGAAGGTGGAGGCAAGCGAGTCAGGGTATTAAGACACATTTGAAAATGAACATGAAGACTTCAGTGCAAGTTCATAGTTGTAGAAATTGTTGTAAAGATTGTTTAGTGATGATGATATGATGATGATGATGATGATGATGATGATGATCTTTTTTAAGCAGCCGGAGAAACCGTCAGATTTCTCTGGCTGCTTAAAAACATCATTACATTTCATCTTCATCAATCTTTTTTTCTGCTTAAAAAAGTCATCATCATCCCCGGCTGCTTAAAAGCTTGATGGATGTTGGCCTGAACGTCTACACAAACAACATTCCAGACTGTGTGGTTTCTGAATCAGGTGTTAGATAGATGGCAGGGGTAGAAACACGTTGAGCTGTGAGTTCAGGTTTGTCTGAATCAGGTAGAGATAATGCGTCAAAAGACTGTATTTAAAACTAGAAGGAACCGTCTGCTGTCATGACAACAGACAAAAAAAAAAAGAAAAGAAAAGAAAAATCAATGGGGCAGTGAAGGAGCGCCTGCAGATAAGGACCAGAAGCCCAGCGGAGAGATGGTGGGCAGTTTGTGTGTTGTGACAGTCTGCCTTTTCACAGCAAACACAACCTCAGATGTTTAACTACTTGTGGACCGGTTCTGATCTTAAAGATCCAGTCCAAAGAAAACCATGTTTTCCGGTCTTGTATTTTTTAACAGAAGGATTGTTAATGTAAAATTAAACAATATTAAAACTGCTGCTGAGGTGAAAATGTGACTGAGAAACTCTCCTCCTGGTTGTCAACATAAAAAGTTCAAGAAAACCAATCAGCTTCTGGTAACTAATGATATCATCTGGTAACAAATGACATCATCTGGTAATAAATGACATCATCTGACACTCTGATTTGATCGGACGGTCAATGAGTTGTCATCAGTCTGTCATTTGGTCTGTTTTTGAATAGTTGCCTAGCAATATCATGTTAGTTAGCAAGTTAGCTAGCTATGAATAAAGAGTCTTGTGAACTCAACCTGCTGAGAATTGTCTGTGTTCAGACAGGGGGCGCTAACACAGTTGTAACAAATCACATGATACTTCTGAATCTGAATAAAAGACACACCTAACGTTAATATTACTCCATAAAACCTTCAATTAAAATCACTGGACTGGATTTTTAAACCAGGAATGTGGGGTGTGATTTTTTTCTTCCTGTAGGCAGAGATATGAAGAAGAGTTGTGCGTTTCTGTTCAAAGCAGAGTACAAGAAAGAGAAGTGGGTGATTGTAATGGGTGAGAAAGAAAGAAAATGTCCATGAAGCCAAAAAGACAAAACGATACAACACTCTTTACTGAAACCATTACAGGCAGCAGTAATCTCTATTCATATTCCCTGAAATCTTGGATAAATAGTTTTGTGTTCACATAAAAAGTGGCAATGATCAAGTCTTGGAAAGACGGCCGAGCTACAGAAAACACAACCCCAGAAAAACTGGATCTTCTTCCGGCTTCAGCCAGTCCCGTTAGCAACATGCTCGGTGTGAACGTATTTATTCACTACAATTAAAGAAGAAGAAAGCCACTTTATTGTGTCATTGTAGTCTTACAGTGAGTGAGTGTGTTCTCTCCATGTGACCATCCTATTGTATAGGAGCAGTGGGCAGCTGCAGCACCCGGGGACCAGCTCCAGTTCTTCTTTCCATTGCCTTGCTCAGGGGCACAGGCAGGAGTATTAACCCTAGCTTGCATGTCTTTTTGAAATATTATTCATGATCGGGTATCCGTCTCCACAGTGCAGTCCACAGAGGTTGTTTCAGAAATGTCAGAGAAGGTTATGCTTATTGGTCCATTAAAGGATCGACTGATTAATTGTTTGATTGATTAAATTACAAATGGATGGAGTGGCAAGGTGGGGGGCTTGGAGTTTGCCAGGCAACCGTTTTGCACAACAGAAGAAACCAAACATGCGCCGCATGTTGGGGCAATGCACTACCCATAAATCAAAGCGACAGGGAGGGGCCTGTGGGGACGCCCATCTCCATGGAAACAATCTCTCATAATCACATGTGTGCAGGATAATGAGACCTTGGGGCGCATCGCGTGAGACTTGAAGCAGCTCTGGGGCAGGCTCAAGCGGGCTCAACCCGACCGGCCCCGCACTGCAGCACATCCATGTTAGAAAGGCACACGTATGAAGGGCTCAGCGCTGCCGGTGTGCACAGACCTCCATGTGCTCAGGAGGTGGCTGGAAAGAGCTGAAGGGGAAGAATAAAGGGAGGAAATAATGTGCTTCTTTCAGAGCGGCGTGGCGGGGAAGGCCGTTTGTCAGGTGGCCAGTCATTTGTTGTTGGGTGTCAAATACAAAGCCAACGTTTGAGTTTATATAACAGTCAAACATTTCACATAACTCTATGTGTGTGTGTGTGTGTGTGTGTGTGTGTATTTACCTTCACATTCTGTATGATTTAAATGGTGCATTTTGAACATCTAAGCTAACATAACCAATGTCAACTTAACTGGTCCTGCATACCCTTTCATTAGCACCAATACCGCTGTAGGCCACTCAAACCAGAACTGCACCCACGTGTCGACACTGTAAGCTGCTTTCAACATCAGCAACCATCAGAATGTCTGATGACTAATGTCACTGCTTTGATATCTGCACTGATATCCTGCTGCCAGTGTGGGAAGATGGCGGCGCAAATTCAAGTTTGCAGCGGCCACACCTAGTACCAGCGTGGGAAGATTCACGCTTGCGGCAGCCTCACCCAGTACCGTCCATGCAGCGTCTTTGTCTACGTCTAAGTTTGTCTTCGTGTGATGGCTGGGAGAGCTGGCGCCGGATCGGCTGGGAGAGCTTGGTCTGCTGCATCCTGTGGGCCCAGGGACCACGGCCCTGCCTGGAGCTGTGCCCGAAGAGGAAACACCGAGAGCGTTCTGACAGGACACGGAGGCGGGGCAGGCTAAGCTAACTGCTATCCCATGCAGACCGGCAGTTCAGATTACACTGACGGCAGTCTAGTGGCGGCCTCGCCTAGCCTCGACTGTGTGTTTAGTGTAGTCGTGTGGCGTGCGGGGAGGTGTGTCAAAGGTGTCTGGCTGGGAGAGCTGGCGTTGGATCGGCTGAGGGAGCCTGGTCTGCTGCATCCTGTGTCCCCAAGGATCACGGCCCTGACCGGAGCTGCGCCCAAAGAGGAAACACCGAGGACGGTCTGACAGGACGTGAGAAGTGGGGCAGGCTAAGCTAACTGCTAGCCCATGCAGACTGGCAGTTCCAACAGTCATCCTGGCTGGGGTTCGTTCTCCTGGACAGTGATCTTTGTTTAGTTCAGATATGTGTTTTAGTTGGGATATATGTGTTTTTGTAGTTTTTTGGTTTTTTTGTCTTTGTGTTGCCCTGATTTGGGCTAGGGGAGACGATGATGATGACAAATAAAGTGGTTCTGGTTTCTTTCTGATTTCTGAAACAGCGACATGTCACACAGAAGGAAGGAGGTTACAAGTATGTGCAGCCAGGACTGCAGACCTTGAAACACACCGTGGACCACATGTGACAACTCGCTCAGTCGTTCCACAAACTGACATTTCAGATTGACAGGGACAGATAACAGAGTAAAACCAGTTATTAAAAAGTACCAACTGTGGGGCGTCCCCTCTGGCTCACTTGGTAGAGTGGTACCACATAGGGCCGAGTCCTTACCGCAGTGGCCTTGGTTCGACTCCGGCGCAGGCCCTTTGCTGTATGTCATCCCCTCTCTCTCCCCTGCCTTTCCTGTGTCTCTCTACTGTCACTGCTAAAATAAAGCAGAAAAAGTCATCATTAAAAAAAAAACAGCCAGGTGTTTGTGGCAGAACCTTGGACGCCTCTCGTGACAAACGAAGCAGCGCGGGCCTGTTTCAAATCAGTCGCCTGTCTCGTGAGACGCCAGAAGGATTCAGAAGAAACTGACATCAGCCCCATGTCAGCACCGTGAGGAAGAACTTCTTCACAGCTGGTGTTGAGAGAGCAGGGACCGAACCTGCAGAGGATGCGGCGCAGCTCCTGCACGTGACTCATAACAACAGGTTACACACGTTGGTCAACAAAGCACTTTTATACAACTATAAAGCTGAGTTGGGATTATTGTGAGGATTGTGTGACTGTGATTGGTTGTGAGACTAATGTATCTATGTGATTTGTGATGATTTGTGAGATTGTTGGGATGTTAATAACGATATTGGGGTTCTTTTTGTACGGTGGTTTGTTGTGATTTGTCGAGTCTGGTGTCGAGGGTTTGTATCCTGTGCCGGGAAAAAATTCGTTATATTTTTCATTAAATGACAGACAGGTGCATCGTTCATTAAAACAACAACATCAGGGGGCGCCCCGGTGGCTCACCTGGTAGAGTGGTACCACACGGGGCTGAGTCCTTACCGCAGCAGCCTGGGTTCAGATCCAGTTGGGGCCCTCTGCTGCATGTCATCCCCTGTCTCTCTCTACTGTCACTGTTAAAATAAAGCAGAAAATGCCCCCCCCCCAAAAAAACACACATCTGGAGGAGCGCCATTTTGCAAGAATTTTCTACTTCACTGTTGCCTCTTGCACCCTGTTCGTGTTACACAGACCTGGACTTCTTCTCCTTCTTTCAGCGTGCTCCTGTTGCTCAGGGGTCGCCACAGCGGATTTTAGTTTCCATCGGTACCCTGTGAGGGCGCAGCACTGATGGCGGTCATGGTTAACCCAGGCCTTCACCGACCCGGTATGGTCTTGTTAATCCGCATACTGATTGGGTGATATGTTTCGTGGGATGGCCTTCCTGACACGACCACTAAGCCTATGGACGGGGGCACAGGTGAAGCGCTGGATGCCACCCCAGTATTCATGGACTTGCGCCCATGCCTGTCGCCAACAGGCCCGGGCTAAAACAGCACTCACACACTCATCTTCCCAGCAGGTTTTAATCGGGTTAATAAAAACCATAAATTCCTCATTCTTCCACGGAACACCAAGTTTGGAGAGTATAAAGACTTGAGTACGTCTAGACTTTCCGCAGTGTTTTGTCTTACACACCAAAACGGCGTGAATGTCAGAGACAGCAGCCTGCTATACCGCCATGCTGGAAGTGTGGGATGTGAGGAGACGACTGGCTGTCAGGAGTGAAAAATGGACGACGTCCAGAAGGTTCTCTCAGGACACCGCTGGTGAGCCGGCGGAGAGATAGAGGAGCTGCTGAGAGAGGCGCGGGGAAGAGCAGTGTCACGACCTCCTCGCTTTTTCTACTGACAAGTCGGAGGGAAGTAAAGACCGAGGAGACTTCATCCCAACTTCCAAGGAGCAACGGACAGCCTTCAAAATGGGGTTTGTCTCTGTGTGCTTTGGGCGGCGAGGCTGTGAGGGGAAAGAACTTTCTTTTTCTTGTACTTTGTGGAAAGGGCACTTGAGAAGAGTTTCACAAAAAAGCCAACAACACAAAAACAAAAACAAAAACCACAACATCAGGTCAGGCTCCAGAGCCACATGCCACAGACACATCAGATTAAAAAGCAAAAAAAAAAAAGATTTTTTTACAGTTCAGGACTTCCTGTACTGTTTTTTTTTTCTCAGACAACCAAAAATATGTAGACAATGTGAAGTAAGATTCCTACTATTTCCTCAGCAAACACCGTGTTTTGTACACCGCTGCTTTCAGGGGTGAAAGGTTATGAAATAGATAAACAACCATAAAAACATGAGCCACAACACAACACAATCAGCGGTAACGCATCTGTATCAACAGGGAGAGAGTCATTCCAGGAGTAGGAGGAGATAAAATGTTCCAACATATTTTCCAAAATCAAAACTTCTTTTTTTCCCAGGTCTTACTTCTACATGGCGTCCAAAGACTTCAGTTAGCGTTCAACATGGATGTCCACTAAAACATCCCACCATATAACTAAAATATTGTAGTGAATTCCAGGGGCAGCCAGGAAGTGAGCCCAGGTTCCCCGCACCACTGCGCTAACCAGTCAACTAAAGGGTCTGACCCGTTAGCCAAGGGCTAGCGAGTCTAGTCCTCCGTGGTCGTTACAATATATATTTTATTTTTTTCCGTGAAATGTTGCTCCAGTGAAGTTTTATAGCAGAGGGGGGACATCGGGGTCGTCCACAAAGCCTTCAGAGAAGCGGCTTTGTTCTGAGGTGGTCGGCGATTGGGCCCTGGCGATCCCCAACGGCGTCTGCTTGACGTTACGGTCGAGCTGTACGATGTTGGCAAGGTCGATGGCGGTGTGTTTACTGGGGTCCACCTCCAGCCTCTCGCACCCACTGCCTTTCCTGTAGAACGAAAAAAAATTATTATAATGAGACAAACTGGCCAAAAACCTCTCTCTGTCCAATATTCATTTAACAAGTCAACGGTCTAAAAACCATGTACTATGAAAGAAAAGTACTTTATGCCATGTTTTGATGTATGTGGAACTTGTGGTCTTTGTGGTATTTTTCTTATGGTTTGCTGGCCCATGAGGATATGGTACACAGGACAACAGTACCTCTAACAGTTGGGAGGTGGCAGGTATTGGGCCAGATGTCCTACTTGCCAAAAGGAATGCGAAAGGGTGTGGCGGCCTCTCGCTTCCTGGTGTAGTGATCACCATGGGTCTATCAGGACCTTAGCTTATGGCCGCTCCTACGCAAATGTGTCGTGGTACCTGCTGTTTTTACAAAGTCTGCTGCGGGGGCGACCGGGTTCCCGGCGGTATAACCGGGTGGGTCGATTGGACTCGTTAGCCTTGGTTGGCAGCCAATCTAGGAGAAGGACAACTCTGATTTCAAACCTCCACTGCCTTGTGGATATACTTGTCTACAGGAAAGGTTTCGGGAAGAAACCCTGAGGAAAAAATCTGCATCCGTCTCCAATGCCAGTCGTCTTGCTAGTCTTGCCACTGGTAGTAGGTGGTCTTGGACGAGAGTGGGGTTGATGATGCGCAACTCTTCCTCACTTTAATCATCGCGCAAGTCATCAGTCATCCATCACAGGATGAGTAGATGGTCCTCATCGCTGCGACAGATGAATAACAACATAACACTTCTAACAGTACTAACATAGCACCACAGTACATACTGGTACACATGGTACATAGACAACAGTAACTCTAACAGTACTAACATAGTACCACAGTACATACTGATGATATACACAGTACTAGGGCTGGGATGACTCATCAATGTCATCGATTACGGAAATACTGGATTTGCATAACGTGTGTCGGTGTGTTGCAGTGAAGTAAGACGGCTGGGCCCAGGCGAAGCATGGATTCCCTCAGAGAACAAGCTGCAGCTAAAAACACCTCGCCCACGATCATCTTAAGTGTGGGAGTATTTTAGAAAGAGACCCAGTAATATGGTGCTCTGTAAGTTCTGCAAACAGGAAATGGCTTATCACAGCAGTGCAACTGCTGTGCACGAACATTTTGTTTTAAAAAGGTGCTGTATAAATAAACTCATACTTAGTTGAAGTGAAGGCATCCCGTAGGACTATGTCAAGACAGCACCGGAAACTCTGTTTACTTGTTGTCCCTACCCAAGCATGATATATTCACAATCATGTATGAGTGAGAAAATCCCTTAAACTTTCGTTACAGTGTTATTACAGTGTTATTACAGTCTGTAAGTCGTTTCAATCCTTGCCCCACACTGAGCAAAAACACATTGGCCAGTGATAACTTGTTTGTGTCGGTGAGATGAGCACCGTGGAGGTGTGGGTGTTGTATCGAACTCTGTTTCCCCATCGAGAACTGTATCCCCCTACAGAAACGGGTTAGCTATCGGTTAATTCAGCCTTGGGTTAAGGGTAATCAAGTGTCCCGGTGTTGTATCGAACTCTGGGTAGGGGAGACAGGTCTCAACGGGGAAACCAAGTTTGATACAACACCGGCTGTCGGGGTTCAGAAATATAGCTCTATCTCACTATGTTTGTCCTTCCATGAAATAACCAAAGGAACATTCAAATCAGGTGAGCGAGTAAAAAAAAAAAAAAGCTGCTCGTGGGTTTTGTTTCTATAACAACACATCACACCGTTGGGGGCATCCGGGTGGTGTGGCAGTCTATTCCATTGCCTACCATCACGGGGATCACCAGTTCGAATCCCCGTGTTACCTCCGGCTTGGTCGGGCGTCCCTACAGACACAATTGACCGTGTCTGCAGGTGGGAAGCCGGATGTGGGTATGTGTCCTGGTCACTGCACTAGCACCTCCTCTGGTCAGTTGGGGCGCCTATTCGGGGGGGAGGGGCAACTGGGGGGAACAGTGTGATCCTCCCACGTGCTACGTCCCCCTGGTATGGGAGGAGGCATGTGGTAGTCTGCAGCCCTCCCCGGATCGGCAGAGGGGGTGGAGCAGCGACCAGGGCGGCTCAGAAGAGTGGGGTAATTGGTTGGGTACAATTGGGGAGAAAAGGTGGGGGGCATATCACACCATTGTATGATAGCCTAGCATCGCCCCTTTGCTTTTTATTATCCAAGTGTTTTTTTATAGTTTGCAAATCGCCACAGCAAACATCCCCCCCCCCTCCCCCGTTCTGCCTCCCATAACTCACCCCTATCAACTGAGTGGGGACATACAAAAAAAAATAAAAATATAGAAATACAAATTTAAAAAAAGTAAATAGATAAATAAATAGAGTAAAGGGTGTGTCTTAGATCAGTGTAGAGAACACAAGTTTTCTCCCCCAGTTCGTGTTTGGGGTAGAACCAACTAGCGGTTTTCCATTCATCCATCCATCACCCAAACCGCTGGGATGCTGGAGCCTATCCCAGCAGTCATTGGGTGGCAGGCGGGGAGACACCCTGGACAGGCTGCCAGGCCATCACAGGGCCCACACACACACACACACCTAGGGACAATGTAGTACGGCCGATCCACCTGACCTACATGTCTTTGGACTGTGGGAGGAAACCGCAGCCCCCGGAGGAAACCCACACAGACACGGGGAGAACATGCAAACTCCACACAGAGGACGACCCGGGATGACCCCCATGGTCGGACTACCCCGGGGCTCGAACCCAGGACCTTCTTGCTGTGAGGCGACCATGTTAAGCGCTGCGCCACTGTGTCGCCCTTCTAAAGATACTTCATCATCTAATCTTCCTTCCATCATCTCGGTTTTCATCCTGAGGATCCATCAGATCCAGAATCAAACAAGCCATACAAAGATGAAATTAAACCTTTATCAAAGCAGTGTCCTATAACTGCTGCCCCTAATGAGGAAATGACAGGTATATCTAATGAATAATTTTGAGATAAGGATATCAAGTTCCTAATTTGAAGATATCTGAAAAAGTGGCTCTTTGGAATGTCATATTTAGTTGATATTTCTGCAAAGGACCTAAGTACTTTATCATCACAGTACACATCTTGACGTTCCTTAACCCTTTGTCAGCCCATAACCGAAGTCCTGAGTCACATTTCCCTGGTTTACAGTTAACATTACCCAAATAGGACTGGAGTGTGACCAGGGGGTGTTTATATTCAAATCTTTACAAGTGTCAAACCAAACGTTAATCATTTTCAATACAACAGGGTTGTCTGTATTTTTTTCTCAGGTATTTGTGACCTGCTGAATACAAGTACAAGTGCAACAGTAAGCTTGGCGTAACGGGACCAGATTCCAACTCCATCCAAGCAGGGGGGTTTTCAGATGAAAAATAAAACATGACGGGCCGCAGTTGAGCCGCCCAGTAATACCACCGGATGTCTGGGCATTTAAGGCCTCCTCGGTCATATGGTCGATATAATAAAGATAGTCATAGTCTGGGGCGTTTATTTTGCCAAATAAAGTTGGTAAACAATTTCTTAATTCTATTAAAGAAAGATGAGGGAGGGGGCGGGGGATATTCTGGGACAAATAAGACATTTAGGGAGTATGGTAGGGAGTATGGTAGGGAGTATTGTGGTGGACACTAGGGGCTATGCCTCTCACCCAGCAGGGCTGTGGGCTGGGGGCGTGGTTTACGTTCCCGGGCTCTCTGCTGCAGGGTGGTTCCTGTTTCCGTTTGGTTTTGGAGCTGAGGAATAAAGTTCAAACTCGCCTTCGTCTCCTGTGTTTTCCCTCATCCTGCCACAGCATGTTCCTTTTTAGAATATTTATCCTGCCAACCACTGAGATAGGTAAAGATGGCCAACGTTCTACTGGTCAGGTGGTAGCTTCCAGAACTGGTCACCTCGGGGACCATTTTGATAGCCGGACATGTGAGATTATCCGTTGGGCTGAAAATAGAAGCATAAACGTGGCTACTTTTCCTCTCTAAGTCATTAAGTAACATTATAAATGATTTTCAATGATTAACTTTGTATCCAGATATTTTTCCAAATCTTTTAATTAGCTCTAGGAGTGGAGGGATAAAACTGTTTAGATTTCTTTGGAGCAAGATTACATCATCAGCAAAGAGTGCTACTCTATGTTCTGAACGACCTTCTCCAATTCCATAGATGTCACTACGCATCCTCACCACTATAGCAAATGGCAAGAATAAATAGCAACGGGGATAAAACATAATGTGTCTTGGGCTCCTCTGGGAGTCGTTCATACAATCATGAATTTCCAGTAAAAGCATTTCATGTAAAATCTCGAAACTGTTGTGTGAATTCAGTCCAACTGGTTTCAGGTGCTTTCTTCATACAGGAGACGCGGCGTCTAAACAAGTGGACTGATCTGTTCCGTCGGCGGATTATCCCTGGACAATCCTAGAAACAAACTGCACTGAACTGAGGGATGTAAAAAAAAAGTAGGTTTTGTGTCATCATCTCTGATTTAATGGTTTCAGAAATTTTTTGCAGCCCAGAGTGGCGTCCATCTTTCACCGTGACCCCTTCCCACTTTGAGAAGAACCTCCATAAATTCATCTTGAGAGGTGTGCGTGTGTGTATGTGTGTGTATGTGTGTGTGTGTGTGTGTGTGTGTGTGTGTGTGTGGTGGGTTGTTTTATTACACAGGTCTTTCTGAGCTTCATCATCAGCTCAGGCTAATCCTGCTCCTCTAAACCACAATGTTCCCATTGAACTCATCCCCCTCATCAGTTCATCAGCTCATATCGACTGAAGTGAGATGGCAAAATGGTTTTCACAGCAAACGACTGTGGAGAAGATCTCGCGGGGATCGGTTGGTGCAGGAAGTGTTCGTGTGAAACGTGGAGGAATCACGTTTATGGTTGATGATAATTAACGTTAAGAGGACTCCAAGGTGACATAAATCTGATGAGATAGAAGTGGGAGTCAGGCACCGTCACTTCCCCGTCTTAGTCAACTTTTCAACCTCTCACTCTCTCTGTCGTCTGTCATTTTAACTTGTCATCTATCTGATTAATATTTTTACTGTTTTATTGATTTTGCTTCATGCCCACCTTTGCCAGACTCTTCAACTGTTCATTTGTTTTGGTTTTCTTTTACTGTATTTTTACTTTACCTCCTTGAGCTCTGGGAAGAAACTATAGTAATACAGTACTTTTTTAAATATCATTAGTCATATAATTATTTCTGTGAAACAATAGAGTAATCATCAATTTCTTGATCACCAGCAATATAAGTAACCATCAGTAAGAGAAGCACGTGTCCAAGACCAGCACTCAGAAAACAGCTGTGGCGGCATGATGGCGCAGTGGTTAGCGCTGTCGCCTCACATCCAAAAGGTCCTGGGTTCGAACCCCAGGGTTGTTCAACCTTGGGGGTCATCCCAGGTCGCCCTCTGTGTGGAGTTTGCATGTTCTCCCCATGTGTGTGGTGGGTTTTCACCGGGCGCTCCGGTTTCCCCCACCATCAAACAAGACATGCATGTTAGGGTTAATCTCCTGTTTGTGCCCCTGAGCAGGGCATGGCAAGACGAACTGGAGATGCTGCAGCTGCCCGCTGCTCCTAGCTACACAGCTAGGGTGGCTTAAATGCAGAGCATGAATTTCCCCACAGAGATTAATAAAATATATCAAAATCCAAAAAAAAAAAATCAAACCAACTAGAAGAGTTCCCTCAGTAGAGTCCAGACCCCCACCAGGCATATCTCCTCGTCTTCTCCTCTCTTTTCCGGTGCTCTGACTTAACCAGCTAAGGAGTTAGCATCCCCGCATGGTGTAAAACAGGTTTTTCAAAGGTTTTGAATCTCCACAACCACGAGAGGTTCTTCATCATAGTCATAAATGTGCACAAACATGATTATGCTGACTGGCCCAGTAGTATGGAGATTAGCAGCAGACAGATCAGTGGTCACTCGGGGGCGAGTATGACTGTCCTCCCTCTGGGTCCCTCTGGGTTCTCAGGTGGGCGTAGAGGCCGGATCCTGGAGCCACATAATGGGAGGAAGCCTGCCCGTGACAGCTTTTTACGTGGAGAGGCTGATGCACCTAAGGCCACCACACGGTCCTTGGCAGGGGGTGGCCAGAGTCAAATGGCATGGAGAACCAAGACAATTGGGGACCACCCTCTGTTGCAGTCTTCATCTGCCTTCACTGCCGTTGTGAACTGGAGACATCTTCCACCAGTTCTACCACTGAGGTCTTTGTTGGATCATGCTTCATCTGGAACCCCCCCCCTTTACCTACCCACCTTGGGGGATCCTACCAGAAGGTAGGGCCCCCCAAGGTGGATAGATACAGTGGACAGCATAGCTTTTGGGATCATTTGTACATACAAGCTTCTCCACCATGGCAAGGTGGCAATCCAGGAGAAAACACACAAACACACACACACGACCAGGCATATAATCCCCTTCAGGCTCCAGGTAATTAAAATCAGAATCTCTATTTGCTTGATTTTCACAATTCATTCACCTGTTATAGGTGAAGGATTTTGTCCTTGTGGTGTGGTGATATGAAACACGAAGGATTTAACACATCATATATAGATAGATTTGGTTAAAAGTCATTATACATAAGTGGTACACCATATTAATTATAATACCAATACGTTTTATTACCTTAACTGATCATCTCGGTTAAGTGGACAAGGGAAGTAAATAATGTGGGGAATATTCTCTATACGGTGTGCAAAGTAAGAAATAAAGAATCTAAAACAGTTCATGAATAGGTTGAATTTAGTGACAGCGTGACTTCCTGTTCCTCTGAGAGGACACGTGACAGGAACGTCCAAGTGAGGAGGTAAGAACCACGCAGATGAAAGCTCTTAATCACCTATTAACCTAATGACACGAATACAAAGACTCCGATTTATTTTTGGACGTTTAAAGACGGATCTTCAGCGATGTTCTAAATATAGCGGTGCATGAATGAGCCAACGCCACGGGACAAACCAACGCCTCCAGTACCGCCAGTCATCAGCTTATAGCGGTAGTCTGATGAAAGTGGTCACATGGTTTGAAATATCGGGATTTCTCTCTCATATATAGCTAAGGAGTGCATGACACACGAAACAGGCTTGTACTGCTGAGTTAAAAAAAAAAATTCCAACATCTATCTTTATACACATATATATACACACACACACACACACACACACACACACACATATATACATAACTTTGGTAAAAGAAACTCAATGGTTTATATGTGTGTGCGTGTGTGTGTATGTATATGTATATACACATATACACATATACACATATGTGTGTGTGTGTGTGTGTGTATATGTATATACATATACGTATATACACATATATATACACACACATATATATATATGTGTGTGTGTGTGTGTGTGTGTGTGTGTGTGTGTGTGTGTGTATATGTGTATAATATCCAGTTAGTCAAGTAAATTCTCTATGAGACAGGACAAGCCTGTTTCATGCTATAAGCAATCATCGCTGATGATTGCTTATAGCATGAAATGGTGAGGGCATCATTTCACGCTATAAGATTCATGCCATGATTTGGCATTGAATGTTTGATTCAATGCCAAATCATTGGCATTGAATCAAGGGAACCTGCAGTAAACAGAAAACAACCTCACGGGAGCGCCTGTTCAGTATGTACTTAATGTATTACAGCTCCCTCTCTGGCGGACCGTCTCGTGGAGCTGTGGAAATAAGCTGGACTAAGTGGACTCCCAACCAGTAGGACAGCCGAGTCAAAAGCAGAGGGACAGCACAGTCTGACAGGACAGATGGACACACTGACCACAGAAGACACAACCTCACGTGTGGTGTACAGCAACACTGGTGTACCCCACACAAGGCAACGTACACGGTACATCACTCTACAGGTACACGAGGCCCGCCACCGTCTCACACCTTCACAAGGCGGTTAGGAGAAACATCACATTCATGATAAAATCCTCACAACTGACGCCCGGGTAGTGTAGCGGTCTGTTCCGTTGCCTACCAACACGGGGATCGCCTGTTCGAATCCCCGTGTTACCTCCGGCTTGGTCGGGCGTCCCTACAGACACAATTGGCCGTGTCTGCGGGTGGGAAGGCGGATGTGGGTATGTGTCCCGGTCGCTGCACTAGCGCCTCCTCTGGTCAGTCAGGGCGCCTGTTCAGGGGGGAGGGGGGACTGGGGGGAATAGCGTGATCCTCCCACGCGCTACGTCCCCCTGGTGAAACTCCTCACTGTCAGGTGAAAGAAGCGGCTGGTGACTCCACATGTATGGGAGGAGGCCTGTGGTAGTCTGCAGCCCTCCCCGGATCGGCAGAGGGGGTGGAGCAGAGACCGGGACGGCTCGGAAGAGTGGGGTAATTGGCTGGATACAATTGGGGAGAACCACCCCCCACCCCCACCCCCAAAAAAAATCCTGATAATTCCAGCAATCATTTCTCCGTCTTGTTGAAGATTTGAATAGTGAGATTTCGCAGCTTCAGCTTGGTGTGTGTGTGTGTGTGTGTGTGTGTGTGTGTGTGTGTGTGTGTGAATTGAAGGATGAATAGACTGCGGAGGGACGTAAACTTCTGAACAAAGGTGCTGAAAGATTCATATATTCTAACAACAACAGGTCTATAAGCTACTTTTTATCTGTTGAGAGTTACATGACCACTGAGAAGGTCTATATGATGTATAACTTATCCATCTAATATTAATATACCAATTATATATATGATGTAGTATAACTTATCTAATATTAATATACCAATTATACATATGTTGTACAACTTATCTAATATTAATATACCAATTATACATATATTGTACAACTTATCTAATATTAATATACCAAATATATATATATGTTGTACAACTTATCTAATATGAATATACCAATTATATATATGTTGTATAACTTATCTAATATTAATATACCAATTATATATATGTTGTACAACTTATCTAATATTAATATACCAATTAAATATGTTGTATAACTTACCTAATATGAATATACCAATTATATATGTTGTATAACTTATCTAATATTAATATACCAACTATATATATGTTGTATAACTTATCTAATATTAATATACCAACTATATATATGTTGTATAACTTATCTAATATTAATATACCAATTATATATATGTTGTACAGCTTATCTAATATTAATATACCAATTATATATATGTTGTACAACTTATCTAATATTAATATACCAACTATATATATGTTGTATAACTTATCTAATATTAATATACCAATTATATATATGTTGTACAACTTATCTAATATTAATATACCAATTATATATATGTTGTACAACTTATCTAATATTAATATACCAATTATACTGTGACAGTCTTACTCTGCATAGATCAACCATTGTGTATGTGTGTGTGTGTGTGTGTGTGTGTGTGTGTGTATGTGTGTGTGTGTGTGTGTGTAGTTTTTGTAAGACTACAGTATTGTTGCACCAAAAGCTCTTGGTTTACCGGTGGGGAATACAAATATCCCTGTCTCAGTATTTCAGTCCAGACCCAACACCCATTTATTCAGCACAGTCTGCAGCCCACCTCAACTCGCAGCCGCTGTCTGTCATTCACTGAACTCTCCTGTGCACAGGCCTGGAGCTGACCCCCCCCCCATACACACACACACACACACACACACACACACACACACACACAAACACACACACACACACACACACACACACACACACACTGCTCTGTTTCTTAGTTTGTGCAGTATTTGCTCAGTCTCTCAGCTTTCTTTCAAACCCGTTTAAGGGTCTATAATATAATATGAGCTACTATATAAACAGTCCAGATGCCCGGCTAGTGCCCCCTTATTCCTCTCTCCTCTTTTCTGTCTCTTTTCTTTGACATCTCCTCCTCCACTGTTTCCATCCATCCATTACCCAAGCCACTTATCCTGCTCTCAGGGTCACGGGGATGCTGGAGCCTATTCCAGCAGTTATTGGGCGGCAGGCGGGGAGACATCCTGGACAGGCCGCCAGGCCATCACAGGGCCGACAGACACACACACACACACACACACACACACACACACACACACACACACACACACACACACACACACACACACACTTGCTGGTTGTCCATCGTGTCCAATGATGACCATCTTCTCCTATTTGTGAGTCGTTTGGTGGCTGAATAGTCCGATCCCGGATGCACAGTTGCGGTTGCAGACCGGGCGTGTAAAAGTGGTGCTGGGGGGGGTGGGGCAGGGGTAGCTTGGCGAGCATGCCGCTTTGCATGCTTTGCTACACGGTGTTGTGTGTGCTGGTTTTCCATATACTTCACTCCCTGATAGAGCGCCACATGGTGCAGCAGGAGGCAAGTTCCTCCAAAGCAGAGGGGTTGATCTGGCATCTTTTCAGTGTGGTCTTCATCTGGTCTTTGAACCGCTTCTTCTGCCAACCAGGAGTGTGTTGACCAAGGCGTAGTTGGCCATAGAGGACTTTGGTTTAGGGTAGACTCCACGCTGCAGCTGCCTGCCCGCTCCAACACCTCTGTGTGTGGCACTCTGTCCTCCCAAGTCATGCCGAGGATCCTCTGGAGACACCTCACATGGAAGGCCTCCAGGCTTCTGAGATGGTGGCTGTAGATGGTCCATACCTCACATCCATAGAGTAGTGTGGTGATGCACACTGCTGTGTAAACAAGCACTTTGGTGTGGAGACTGAGGTTGCTGTTCTGGAAAACCTTTCTCCTTAGACGACAACAAGATGTTGAGGCTTGTTTGAGGCGGTGCTGGATCTCATCATCCATTGTGCAGGTGTCAGATAGCATGCTTCCCAGATATTTGGGCCAACACATTCTGACCTAGGGACAATTTAGTGTAGCCGATTCACCTGACCTACATGTCTTTGGACTGTGGGAGGAACCCGGAGCACCCCGAGGAAACCCACGCAGACACAGGGGGAACACACAAACTCCACACAGAGGACGACCCGGGACGACCCCCAAGGCTGGACTACCTCAGGGCTCAAATCCAGAACCTTCTTGCTGTGAGGCGACCACGCTAACCACTGCGCCACCGCGCCACCCTCCTCAACTGTTTTTTGAACATTAAATCAAGGAATACGTTGAGAGCTGTAACAGAGTGCGTGGTACATACTAAAGTACTGAAATCAGCAGTAAACTCCAGAGAAAACATTACACTGATAGGAGTGAATGTCTCTCATACTGCATGACACTGAACACGACCACAAACAGGACATCGCTCTGTTCATTCAAACAAAGCAAAAGCAGCGTTAGACTGAAACTAGTTTGTGACATCATCAGGAAGTTGGCTTGAGCGGTGGCTACCAAGCTAACGCTGGTGCAACAGCACGTCCTCCAGTAAATGGATGCTAGAGCAGAGTGTTAGGCATCAATGTATTCATGTAGTTGGCAAAACCAGGGTGAACCTATGTAACTTAACATGAGTCCCTCACTTCCCAGCTCACTTTGAGAGAGAGGGACTTTCTAATAGCCATGCCTTAATCAGGAACAGGAACACTTTGTCATTTCCCCCAGCATCTGCAGAGGACAGCTGGGACTTGGGTTTGTGACGTTGCTTAGGGAGGAAACTATGTCTGAAAGTAAACTCACCAAAGATAATGAGTCTTCATGTAGACAAACAAGACCTCACGGACCTCCTCCTCCCAGGCCTCCATGGTGATGGTGGTCGCCACCTGGACACTGCTTGGCATCCCCGTCATCACATTTTCTGTTTATATATCTTATAAATCCATATAAATTTTGTTATCCTGTTTTAATGTTATATCCTTCTCTCACTAAGATGTGTGACTTATTTTTTTATTTTTAATTTTTTACATGATGATGGTGGTCGCGTGGCTCGGGTCCTGGGCTGTTCTGGCGGCATCTGGACACTGCTTGGCATCCTCCTCATCATATTCTTCATATATTTTATAAGTCCATTATAATTCTGTTATCCTCTTTGTCCTCTTTCAATGTTGTATTGTGTAAATTGTGTAAACACCACATCTATTGCACGTTATCCGTCTTGGGAGAGAGAGCCCTCTCTGTTCCTCTCCCTGAGGTTTCTTCCTGTTTTTTCCTCCTGTTAAAGGGGTTTTAGGGAGTTGTTCCTTATCTGACGCGAGGGTCTAAGGACAGGATGTTGTGTTGCTGTAAAGCCCCCTGGGGCAAATTTTTAATTTGTGATATTGGGTTATACAAATAAAATTGCCTTGACCTGACCTGTGACCAGAACGAGTCTCGCTAACAACATCACCAAGATCTGCTCAGCTTCAGGACCACTGGTGGATCCATACAGGACCAGATTTGGAGTGGATCTGAGGTTGTGTGCAGGCTTCTGATGCACAGCCTGATCCTAATCTCATTAAAGAAGATCTCATTACACCGGTCAACACAAAGATACACAGCAGACTACTTCTAATTCTTGGTTGATGTGTTTAAAACCCTTTCTGTGGACTCCTCCGCTCGAGGAGGGAAGATACTATATGACCATCACTTTATTCCACACAGAGGACTTTACTTTTTAGGGGTATTCCTGATCACAGCAGGATGTGTAGTTGTCTCTTGTGCTGTTTTTCACTCTAATCTTCTCTCTATTTAGTAATTAGTGTTTAGATCAGTTCTATAAATTCACTGTTTTTACTCTTTCGGTGCACTCGTTTTTTATATTTTTAATGCTGTTATATTTGTTGTTTTTGTTTTTTCTCCACCCCCCCCCCCCCCGACCTTTTTCTTCCCAATTGTACCCAGCCAATTACCCCACTCTTCCGAGCTGTCCCGGTTGCTGATCCACCCCCTCTGCTGATCCGGGGAGGGCTGCAGACTACCACATGCCTCCCCCGATACATGTGGAGTCGCCAGCCACTTCTTTTCACCTGACAGTGAGGAGTTTCACCAGGGGGACGTACCATGTGGGAGGATCACCGTATTCCCGCCAGTTCCCCTTCCCCCCTGAGCAGGTGCCCTCCTTGACCAGAGGAGGTGTAGTGTAGCGACCATGACACATACCCACATCCGGGTTCCCACTCGCAGACACGGACAACTGTGTCTGCGGGGACACAAGCCGGAGGTAACACGGGGATTCGAACTGGCGGTCCCCGTGTTGGTAGGCAACGGAACAGACCGCCACGGCCCCCCGGACGCCCATATTTGTTCTGTTTTAACTGATGTTTCATGTATGTAGTAGAGCATTTTGTAACCGCTGTTTTGAAAAGTGCAACAAAAATAAAATATTTCATCTTATAATTTTCACCTTATCCTCACTTTCATCTTGTGCTCAGTTTAATCCAAATGTTGACATCATTTAAAGCAAAACTGAAAGTCAAATGAAAAAGCAACTGCAAATCACCCGTGTTACCTCTCAGCAAATAGTACTTTTGTGTAGCTAAGAGGAAGCAACAGAGAAACTACTTCCTGTCGGTGATTCATTCAAACAAAACAGCCACTGTGTGTGTATGTGTGTGTGTGTGTGTGTGTGTGTGTGTGTGTGTGTGTGTGTGTGTGTGTGTGTGTGTGTGTGTATGATGGTCGGGGGGGGGGCGCAAGATTAACAATACCTTAGATCGTGGTCTTAGTTTAGTCCTGTTCTCAGTAACGGCCAGGTAAACCTATAGTCAGCACTTCCCTATGCGAGATGGATGGAGCCATTAGCCCAAGGCTCCTCTAATAACACACTTCTTGGTTATGAAGTCCAAGATGGCTGCCTGTAATAGGTCACTCCAGGCAAAGGCCTCCGCAGGCATCATAGCTCAGAGTTAATAAGATCTCAAAATTGTCAAGAGATGAACAGAGCTGCTACCATTGCCCGTCATTACCAGAATGAGGAAATATTCTAAGCGGAGAAGGAAGGAGACGGACACCTGCTGATGGGGAACTACTGATAAAGCCATTTGAGAGTTTGCGACAGGACTGATGCCTTGTAGGAAACCGCGTCACACACACAGCATTGTACCATCGGTGTGCACGGAGACTAGCGGGATCTTCCAATGCGCTACGTCCCCCTGGTGAAACTCCTGTCAGGCGACTCCACATGTATCAGTCTCCTCTGATGTGCACATGTCTGCAGCCCTCCCCGGATCAGGGGAAGGGGTGGAGCAGCGACCAGGACGGATCAGAAGAGGGGAGTAATTGGCTGGGTGCATTGGGGAGAAAAAGGGCGGAAAATCCACAAAACAAAAAAAGAAACCATTAAGTGCACAGGTAAAACGCTGTCGGCTACACTCACATATATAATACGTCATATACAATACTTCATATATAATACTTTAAGTGATGCTTTAGGTGAGCTATGCGGACGACCCATCAAGACTGTTTCCATTTGTATGTGCAAACTTGCTGGACAAGCAGGAATCCGGAACAATTTGTCATTTCATCTATGTACTTGTGTACACTAAAGAAACGAAATTCTGTTTCCCCCAGCCCACAGCAGTGCGACACAAAAAACACTAATCCCAAATTTCCCAAAAACACCACCAAAAACATACAAAAAGAGAAAGAGAAAAAAAAACCACAAACAGTTAACAACACTGTCCACTCAGTGCAACACAGTCCAAAAATTTCACTGTCCACAGAACAAACGCCAGCCAGGATGACTGCCGGAACTGCTGGTCTGCGTGGGCTAGCAGTTAGCTTAGCCCGCCCTGCCTCCCCGTCCTGTCAGACCACCCTCGGTGTTTCTTCCTCGGGCGAAGCTCCGGTGGGGCCATGGTCCCTGGGACCACCAGATGCAGCAGACCAAGCTCTCCCCAGCCGATCCAACGCCAGCTCTTCCAGTCAGACACCTTCGACACACCTCCCCGCACTCCACACAACGACACCACAACACAGTCAACGCTAGGTGAGGCTGCCGCCAGACCACTCTCTGTGTTATCAGAACTGCCAGTCTGCGTGGGCTAGCAGTTAGCTTAGCCTGCCCCGCTTCCGCATCCTGTCAGACCGCCCTCGGTGTTACCTCTTCGGGCGCAGCTCCAAGCAGGCCCGTGATCCCTGGGCCCACAGGACGCAGCAGACCAAACTCTCCTAGCCATCAAATGAAGACAAAACAGACGCAGACATGGACAAAGGCACTGCATGGACGGTACTAGGTGAGGCTGCTGCAAACGTAAATTCACGCCGCCGTCTTCCCACAACACAGTCCAAAAATTCCACTGCCCAGCAAACGAATGCGAGCCAGGATGACTTTCGGAACTACCGGTCTGCAGGGGCTAGCGGTTAGCTTAGCCTGCCCCGCTTCCACGCCCTGGGTGTTTCCTCTTCAGGCGCAGCTCCAGTCAGGGTTGTGGTCCCTGGGCCCACCGGACGCAGCAGACCAAGCTCTCTCAGCCGATCCAACTCTCCCAGCCAGACACCTTCGACACACCTCCACCATCTTCCCACACTGGAAGTGGTGTTAGAAGCAGAAGTGATTCTAACTGTTTCTGTTTAAACCAGGACAGACACATCGGTGGTCTGTCAGACAGACTGGCCTGATCTCATCCTGCTGTGGGGTCCTTGAGAACGCATCCTGTATCCCTCCCCTGTTGATCAGTACAGTAGCATCAGATAAGTGCTGAAAAAGCCAAACGGAAACCAACTGAATTCAACACAACACAGAGGATTTGCCTCGTGGTAGAACCTACAACACCTTGACCTTTGAACTTTTGATGAAGCTAAGTTTATCCACCTTGTGTACCTTGACCACAGTTTGGATAATGTTCAATTACATTTCATAATACAATTCACCCCCACCAACCACTCTGCCGTTTCTAATCACAGCCCTCGCCCCCACCTCCATTTCCATCTCTGCCGTGAGCCGCATACAGAATCTGCAGGTGAGCCTAGGGTTCAAAGGTCACCCTTAATCATGCCATGATGGGGCGATAAGTCAGGGCCTGGCAGAGCTGCTCCCCCCATTACCTTGCCCCGGCATGGGAGTCACTTTGCATTTATCAACTGTTTAATTTGGAGGTAGAGAACTGCAGTAGTGCGGCCAGTTGAAGGACAGAGCAGGAGACCAACGAGCTCACCTTGAGACATGGAGACGAAGTGTAATGGACCATTCAGAAGGCATAGCCTCTATTCTGTTCAGCGCTAACCCTTAGTGAACAACAAGCGATAGGACGGCTTTAATAAACACACCAGCGAAAATGGAGCTCGTAAATAATGTTCATCCTAACAAATCATTTAATCTGCTGATGAGTCTTTTTATTCTCTCTAAAGACAACATATATTCTGTCACTGGGGGAAATCATTCAGCTTGTTTCCAATGCAAATTAAAATTTCTGGATCACATTACAGAGCAGTCGGATGGTAAGGTGTTTAAAAACAAAGACGTGTTTCAGACAGGGTCCAAAATTAACTTTTTGACTGCCAAGGTGGTTGGTAAATGAGAAAATTTACTGGCCAGACAGTTTTTCCAGAAAAAAGAAGAAGCTTTTTTTACTATTGCAGTTTACTATTATTACTATTTAGTGTATTATCTTGGTCTCATATGTGACTCTCAATCAATATTATAGTAGTGTGCAGTAGTAATAGTAGTAACACTAACTTGTATGCAGAAATATTAATTCAACTGTTTCAACACTTGAATTAATAAATTCAGCGGTATTAACCTTTAAATGCAAGAAGGCTCATGTATGTATTAAGGAGTTTGTGACTATAAAAATGATGGCGGAACAACAATACATTCAGAGTCATAGTTCATATGAATATGTTTTTTGTTCTGTAGTAGCATCTTCAGTCTTCTGCCAACAGTTTGTGCTCAAAGCGATTTTCCGCCTTGTCTCCCGCTAACGGGGTGGAGCAGCGATTTTATAAATATGGGGATTCTAGGAGTGAGACATGAGTACTGCAACCCCCTCCCCCACCTTAGACCCCTTTTCCAGTCTCCACAGGTCAAATCAAAATGAATGCCAAGCATTTCCACATGTTCTTCACCACCATATGCAAATAATATTGAGTTCAAAACGTACATTGTCGCACCCTTCCCTTCTTCTTTTTTTTTTGGATTTTAGCCCTTTTTTCTCCCCAATTGTACTTAGCCAACTACCCCACTCTTCTGAGCCGTCCCAGTCACTGCTCCACCCCCTCTGCCGATCCAGCGAGGGCTGCAGACTACCACATGCCTCCTCCGATACATGTGGAGTCACCTGACAGTTAGGACTTTCATCAAGGGGGCCGTGGCGTTTGGGAGGATCACACTATTCCCCCCAGTTCCCCCTCCCCCCGAACAGGCGCCCTGACCGACCAGAGGAGGCGGTAGTGCAGTATCCAGGACACATACCCACATCCGGCTTCCCATCCGCTGACATGGCCAATTGTGTCTGTAGGGGCGCCCAACCAAGCCGGAGGTAACATGGGGATTCGAACCGGCGATCCCCATGTTGGTAGGCAATGAACAGACTGCCATGCCACCTGGAAGCCTGCACCCTGCCCTTCTCCCCAAGATACTAGCTATATTCACCAGCATTCACATACCATAGTGTTAAACAGTATTAGCTTTCAGTTTTCGTTCAAAGCAAAGACCAAGTAAGCCCATGTCACCATAACGCCACTTCTTTAAAAAGAAATGAAAACGTAAATTAATTCAGAAAAATACTGCTGACTGATATACTAAAAACCTGCTAATCATAGGGCTAGGACTTGAGATTTCTTTTTATTGTAGGTTTTATTTTTCTTTCTTTTTATGTCTGTTACTCTGTATGTAAATTACTTTGCTTAAAGTACGGGCCCCCGTCCATAAGCTCTGCTGGGCTTCCGTGGGGTGTCCCTTTTCACACCATTTTGTGTATTATATATGTATAACTTGTATTTTTTCATATTTGTGTGAAGTTGATTGATTGATTGATTGATTGCTTGACTTACATGACTTCTTGACTTGATTGAGATGCCTGATATATGATATGATAATATAGGATACTATATGATAATATATGAATATGTGTCTATAATCTAGAAAGCTGTACTCTGTAAACGTGGTGTGGATGAGGTACAGTGAATTGTGGATAATGTGTTTCTGTTTTACCTCACCTGTCTATACACTTAAAGCTGCTCATGTCAGGTTTGTGGTTGTGGTGAATATTTTTACCTTTTATTTCCTTCGGGTGAGTCTTTGCCTTGACGTGCTTTGGGTGGCCGTGGGACGACGGTCTTTTCCACTCTGATTTCACCTTCAGCCTGAACACACATGGGGAGAAAGAAAACGTGTTCACATGCATTACCTGCAAACGGTTTCTTGCTGAGTTCTCAGCCTGGGTTTTTGGTGTAGGATACATCAGCTTTCATATGGAAGATTAATAGCATCAGGGTGAAGTCTGACTCCTCCATAACACCAGATGTCTCTCTTTTATTGAGTGCATAAAGTGCTCCTTCATTAGATTTCTTATTGCCAAAGTTCTGCTGAACCCGTGCACTTAATATACATAACCAGCCAGCACCCCGGGGTCACGTCAGAGCAGCAGCATCACTTCCATGTTGCTAACTGTGTTTCTTTCTTCATAATGTGACTTTAAATCAGGGCTAATGGCACTCCATACAGTACACACTTCCACTGATGAGTACTTCACCCCCATCTGCTCAGTGGTCGGCAGCACTTCAAGAAAGTCAACTAGCGCACTGCTGAAGGGCACAAGGGCAGACAAGTTGGTTGTGTCACGTTTGCACATGGGTGTTCATCGATTACAAAGGGATCTGAATCGGACACCTTCACGCCACAATCTCACTTATTCAATTCAATTCAGTTTATTGTCATAAAAAACAATGTGCAGGCACAAGTTAAAAATGAAATGAGCACTGTGGCTTTGCCAAACAGTGCAAGACAGACACAGACGAATATGGCAAACACAGTATAAGATATACACACATGAAGACCAAAAGCCAAAATAAGTTAAAAAAAAAGAACATGAGTATACACATATTTATAGACATTCAGTGGGTAGCCAGGTTCAGGTGAGCAACAGCTTGGGGAAGGAAGCTGTCTTTGAGCCTGATAGTGCGGGCTCTGAGGCTCCTGTAGCGCCTCCCAGAGAGCAGGGGGGAGAACAGTCCATGGTTGGGTTGGGTGGGATCTCTGCTGATGCTGAGACCCCTTCGAAGGCAGCGTTTGTGATAAATGTCTTTTATGGCTGGGAGCTGGGCACCGGTGATGTGCTGGGCCTCCTTGACGACCCGCTGCAGAGCTTTCTGGTCTACTGAGGTGCAGTTGCCGTACCACACTGAGATGCAGCTGGTCAGGATGCTCTCTATGGTGCAGTGGTAGAAGTTGGTGAGAATTTTGGGGGCTAGACGGGCGCTCCTCAGCCTCCTAAGGAAATGCAGGCATTGTTGGGCCTTTTTCACAAGGGCCTGGGTGTTTGATGTCCAGAAGAGGTCCTCGCTGATGCGGACTCCAAGGAATTTAAACCTGGAGACATGCTCCACTTCCACCCCATTGTCATGTATGGGGGAGTGGCTTCAGCTTCTAGACCTCCTTATCAGCTCATCTCTGAGGGTTGCTGTAAATTTTATTTAAATTCAGAACTTTAACCTACATCATATGTGGGATGTTCCTTGTCATCTCACTTACATCTTAGCCATTTAACCGGCACTGAGGGGCTCACAGTGGATCAGCATGTTATGGGTTTAATGCTCAGCAAGAGGGCAGTTTGACAAGACATAAGATGCTATTATTTAGCACATGACCTGTTATCACCATTGAACCTACAAAAGTACATAAAAAAGGCTCCACTTGACCTCCACACTGGCCGTCCCACCTACTGCAGTTAACGTCTTGAGGGACAACAAATCAACCTGTAGTTTAATTTAATGCCGATGTTGGGAGTCTAGCAATCGGTGACGCATGTGCTCGTAATTACTCTGTAAAAAGACATTAAGCAGCAACTTTTTTACGTCTCTGAAACTGAGAATTAAAGATGATGTTCCTGGGGCTGATGGTGCATTTGATGTGTGAGTCTGAGATTTAAAGGTCAATTCTTCTTCAACGTGTCTCCTTACTCATCCCAGCCATCTGTTTATCTAATAACAATGCAGACCAGGCTCCACCGGCTTGATGCTGCAGGCGTCATAAACCAGCGAGCGTGGTGAAAAATTGATGAAAATTAAAAAAGCTTTACACTGATTCACATCTCATATAATCACAGAGTAAATTTTATACTAACCACTTTGTTTTCACAAGGGCAGAAAATGCAGAGGAAAAATGCTGGCTTGATAGCCTGGAAGGCAAACCCATTCCCACAGACTCAAAACCTCTGGCAGCTGCTTTAGATGGTGTAGTAAATGATACTGGTTTAGATGGTTTAGTAAATGATACTGGTTTAGATGGTATAGTAAATGATATTGGTTTAGATGGTGTAGTAAATGATACTGGTTTAGATGGTGAACTAAAAGATACTGGTTTAGGTGGTGTAGTAAATGATACTGGTTTAGACGGTGTAGTATATGACACTGGTTTGGTTCCAAAGTCACGGGGGTGCAGAAGAGAGGTGAAGAAGAGAGTGCAGGCAGGTTGGAGTGGGTGGAGAAGAGTGTCAGGAGTGATTTGCGACAGAAGGGTACCAGCAAGAGTTAAAGGGAAGGTTTACACGATGGTTGTGAGACCAGCTATGTTATATGGTTTGGAGATAGTCGTACTGATGAAAAGACAGGAGGTGGAGCTGGAGGTGGCAGAGTTGAAGATGCTAAGATTTTCATTGGGAGTGATGAAGAAGAACAGGTTTAGGAAAGAGTATATTAGAGGGACCGCTCAGGTTGGACGGTTTGGAGACGAAGCAATAGAGACAAGATTGAGATGGCTTGGACATGTGTGGAGGAGAGATGCTGGGTATATTGGGAGAAGGATGCTGAATATGCAGCTGCCAGGGAAGAGGAGAAGAGGAAAGCCAAACAGGAGGTTTATGGATGTGGTGAGGGAGGACATGCAGGTGGCTGGTGTGACAGAGGAAGATGCAGAGGACAAGAAGAGATGGAAACGGATAATCTGCTGTGGCAACCCCTAATGAGAGCAGCTGAGAGTAGGAGTAGTAATAGTACATTACATTACAGTCATTTAGCCGACGCTTTTATCCAAAGCGACTTACAATAAGTGCATTTAACGTAGGAAATCAGGAGAACTACTAGTCATCAGAGGTCATAAGTGCATCTAAACAAGCATCTAAGAGCAAAACCAGTGCTAAAGTAAAAGTGCAAGAAAGAGATTTTTTTTCTTTAAATGAGTGAATACAATAAGTGCTAAGAACAAGTAACAGGGTAGTAGTTCTTAAAGAGGTGAGTTTTCAACCTGCGCCGAAAGATGGGCAGCGACTCCACTGTCCTGACATCAGTGGGAAGTTCATTCCACCACTGTGGGACCAGAACAGAAAAGAGCTGTGACCGGGTCAATCGGCAGCAGGGGCCTCTGAGCGACGGGGCAACCAGGCGTCCCGAGGCAGCAGAGCGAAGTGGTCGGGCGGGGGTGTAGGGCTTGACCATGGCCTGGAGATTGGAAGGAGTTGTTCCTTTCACTGCCCTGTAGGCTAGCACCAGAGTCTCAAACTGGATGCGAGCAGCTACTGGGAGCCAGTGTAGGGACATGAGAAGGGAAGGAACATCAGGTCTGTCTTGTCCAGATTGAGCTTCAGGTGGTGTGTCGCCATCCACTCCGAGATGTCAGTCAAGCACGCAGCAATGCATGTCTCTACTTGTGTGTCAGAGGGAGGAAAGGACAAGATCAGCTGGGTGTCATTGGCATAACAATGGTAAGAGAAGTCATGCAAGCGAATAACCCAGGGATGTCGTGTACAGGGAGAAAAGGGGAGGACCCAGAACCGAACCCTTTGGAACGCCTGTAGTCAGTCTGCGAGACTCCGACACAGATTCCCTCCATGTCTCCTGGTAGGTGCAACCCGTCAGGTAGGTTGCAAACATTGAGAGTGCAGAGCCTGTGACACCCAGCCTCTCGAGGGTAGAGAGGAGGATCTGGTGGTTCACTGTGTCAAACGCAGCTGACAGATCCAGGAGTATCAGAGGAGAGAGAGTTTGCTCTCGCAGAGTGCAGCGATTCTGTCACTGCAAAGAGGGCCGTCTCTGTCGAGTGACCCACCCTGAACCCAGACTGGTTGGGGTCCAGGAGGTTGTTCTGGTGGAGGTACAAATAAAGTTGGTTAAAGACAGCACGTTCGAAAGTTTTGGATAGAAAGGGTAGAAGGTAAACCGGTCTGTAGTTTTTGACATCAGAGGGGTTAAGAGATGGTTTCTTGAGAAGCGGGGTGACTCTAGCAGTCTAGAAGGCAGATGGAAAGCATCCTGCCTGGAGGGAGGTGTTGATGAGGTGGGTTAGATAGGGAAGGAGTTCAGGTGCTATAGACTGAACAAGAGGGGAGGGGACTGGGTCAAGGGAGCATGTGGTGGGGCGACTGGATGTGATGAGGTTTAGAACCTCGTCGGGGGAGAGGTGAGCGAGGTGGGATAGGGTGGGACGTGGAGAGGTGAGGGAGGGTGCAGAGGGTGGGATAGTGCAAACAGCACTAATTGGGTGATGAGAAAAGGAGGATCTGATGTCGTTTACCTTCTTGTCAAAGAAGTTAGCGAAGTCATCAGGGAGAAGGGAGGAAGTAGGAGGAGGAGGTGGGGGTTGAAGAAGTGTAGAGAAGGTTTCAAAGAGTTTCTTAGGATTAGAGGCAGAGGATGGGATTTTAGAGTGATAGAAGGAAGCCTTAACAGCAGAAAGGGAGGAGGAGAAAGTGAAAAGAAGAGATTGGAAGTTGAGAAGGTCCTCTGGGAGTTTGCCTTTTCTCCATTTGTGCTCTGCCGCTTTCAGGCTACGTCTATCAGTACGTACTGAGTCGGTCAGCCAAGGGGCAGGTGGAGTTGGGCGTGCAGGCCTGGAGGTGAGGGGACAGAGATTGTCCAGAGAAGAGGAGAGGGTAGAGAGAAGAAGATCAGTAGCAGTGTCAGGGGGTAGGAGAGAGAAAGATTCAGGTATAGGGAGGATAGAGGTAACAGAGGAAGAAAGATCAGTGGTGGAGACAGAGCGGAGGTGTCTACAGGTGGAAACCATGTGGGTAGGGGAAGGGGATGAGGGGGTTGAAGAGAGGGAGAGAGAGTAGGACATGAAATAGTGGTCAGAGAGCTGGAGGGGAGTAACAGAGAGATTGGAAATAGGACAGTGTCTAGCAAAGATAAAGTCCAGCTGGTTGCCGGCCTTGTGGGTAGGAGAGGGTGAGAGGTGAAGGTCAAAGGAGGAGAGGAAAGAGAGAAGAGGATCTAGCTTGTTAGTGTGGATGTTGAAGTCACCGAGAAGGATAAGTGCAGAGTCATCAACAGGGAAGTGTGTCAAGCTCCTCCAGAAACTCACCAAGGGGCCCTGGTGGGTGGTGCACAACCACGATGGTGAATTTGTCTGGATAAGAGACAGTAACAGCATGAAATTCAAAAGAGGGCGGATAAAATTGTGGAATGGAAACAAGAGAGTATTTCCATTTCAGAGAGATTAGCAGACCAGTACCACCACCTCGCCTCCCAGCTCTGGGAGTGTGAGAAAAAGAGTACACATCAGACAGAGCTGCAGGTGTGGTAGTGTTTTCTGGCATGATCTAGGTCTCAGTTAGAGCAAGAAAGTTGAGGGAGAGCAAGGATGCGTAGCCTGAGATAAACTCAGCTTTCGGGAACTGCAGACTGGTAATTCCAGAGCCCTCCCAGCACCAGTTGCTCAACGTGAGTGGAGAGAGTGGCATAGATGAGATTGGTAGGGTCACAGCGCCTAGGAGTGACCCAACGTCTATGCCAGCCCCGGGAAGAGGAAAGGACAGGAATGCGAAGGAAACACAGTCTACACAAAATACAGATGACTGACCGGATCTAAAAAGAGAAGTCCATGCTTGACGAAGTCTTAGCTTGAAAAAGTCGTGCTTGCCTTTGTTCACTCTAGCCTTCGTTCAACCTAGGCTTGTTTGCCTGACGCTTGGAAGCTGATACTTCCAAGTAGCAGCAGTGATTTAAAGAACACTGATTGCTAATTGTCTGCCAGGAGTGCAGGCCACACCCTGGCCACTTAACACCCAATTGGCCAAAGAGGTACACTAGTAGCAGTAGTATATTCTATTTATTTATTTTTATTACTTTATTGATCCCCGTGGGGAAATTCTTCCTCTGCATTTAACCCATCCTAGCTGTGTAGCTAGGAGCAGTGGGCAGCTGCCGTGCAGCGCCCGGGGACCAATTCCAGTTTGTTTTGCCTCAGTCAGGGGCACAGACAGGAGTATTAACCCTAATATGCATGTTTTTTTTATGGTGGGGGAAACCGGAGCACCTGGAGAAAACCCACCGCAGACACGGGGAGAACATGCACACTCCACACAGAGGACGACTTGGGATGACCCCCAAGGTTGGACAACCCTGGGGTTCGAACCCACAACTTTCTTGCTGTGAGGCGACAGCGCTAACCACTGTGCCACCGTGCCGTATATGATACTGGTTTAGAAAATCTCATCAATGATACTAGTTTAGGTAATTTAAATTATATTGGTTTGGATGGGAATCGGCCATGCTAAATTTTCCCTAGGTGTGAATGAGTGTGTGTGTGTGTGTGTGTGTGTGGGCCCTGTGATGGCCTGGTGGCCTGTCCAGGATGTCTCCCTGCCTGCTGCCCAGTGACTGCTGGGATAGGCTCCAGCATCCCACGACCCTGAGAGCAGGATAAGCGGTTTGGATAATGGATGGATGGATCGATAATGGATGGATGGATGAAGTGGAAATACCAAAATATGTTTTCTTTCTCTTGAACTCCTTCACTTGGGGCAGCAATTCATCCCCAACCCAGAGGGAGCAATCCACCATTTTCCAGTAGAGAACCATGGCCTCAGATTTGGAGGTGCTGACTCTCATCCTGGCCATTTCACACTCACTTACAAACCGCCCCAGTGCGCGCCAGAGGTCGCATTCTGATGAATCCAACAAAACCACATCATCTGCAAAGAGCAGAGATGCAATTCTGAGGTTCCCAAAATGGACACACTCCCCGCCTTGGCTGCGCCTTGAGATCCTGTCCATGAATATCACAAACAGAATCGGAGACAAGGGACAACCTTGGTGGAGTCCGATACCCACCGAAAACGTGTTTGACTTTGTGCCAAGAATGCGGACACAGCTCTCACTTTGGTTATACAAGGACCAGATGGCTTGTAGCCACTGCCCCGGTACCCCATACTCCCGCAGTACCCCCCCACAGAGTGCCCCGGGGTACATGGGAGTCAAACTCCCATGCCCCCCTCAGCACTTCCACAAGGGTAAAGAGTTGGTCCGTTGTTCCATGGCCAGGACGGGGGAAAGGCTCTGACTGTTGTGTGTACGAGTCGCTGGGGGAAAGGCTCTGACTGTTGTGTGTGCTTATGCACCAAATAGCAGTTCGGAGTATCCGGCCTTCTTGGAGTCTCTGGGTGGTGTCCTCGATAGGGCTCCGCCTCAGGACTCTATAGTTCTGCTGGGGGACTTCAACACTCACGTGGGCAACGATGGAGAAACCTGGAGGGGCGTGATTGGGAGGAACGGCCTCCCCGATCTGAACCCGAGCGGTGCCTTGTTATTGGACTTCAGTGCGAGTCATGGATTGGCAATAACACACACCATGTTCGAACATAAGGTAGTTCATAAGTGTACTTGGTACCAGAGCACCTTAGGCCGAAGATCGATGATAGATTTTGTGGTCGTATCATCAGATCTGCGGCCGTATGCTTTGGACACTCGGGCGAAGAGAGGAGCAGAGCTGTCAACTGATCACCACCTGGTGGTGTGTTGGATCAGATAGTGGGGAAGGCTGCCAGACAGACCTGGCAAACCCAAACGTGTAATGAGGGTGAACTGGGAACGTCTGGCAGAGGCCCCTGTCCATGAGGTCTTCAACTCCCACCTCCAGAAGAAGTTCTTGTGTATCCCAAGGGAGGCTGGGGACATGGAGTCTGAGTGGGCCATGTTCAAAGCCTCTATTGTAGATGCGGCAGGCAAGAGCTGTGGTCAAAAGGTCATTGGTGCCTATCGAGGCAGCAACCTGAGAACCCGCTGGTGGACACCGGTGGTGAGGGAAGCCATCAGGCTGAAGAAGGAGGCCTTTTGGACTTGGTTGGCCCAGGGGTCTCCTGAAGCAGCAGACAGGTACCAGGAGGCCAGAAGGGCTGCCGCTTCTGCGGTCGTGAAAGCAAACACTCAGGTGTGGGAGGAGTTTGACGAGGCTATGGAGGAGGACTTTAGGTTGGCCTCAAGGAAGTTCTGGCAAACCATCCGGCGACTCAGGAAGGGGAAGCAGGGCTTGACTCAGGCTGTGATCAGCCAGGGAGGGGAACTGTTGACCCGGACTGGGGATGTTGTCGAGCGGTGGAAAGAACACTTTGAGGAGCTCTTGAACCCGACTAACATGTCCTCAGTGGAGGAGGTAGAGTCTGAAGACTCAGGGGAAGCCCCACCCATATCCCTGGCAGAGGTCTCTGAGGTAGTTAAAAAGCTCCTCAGTGACAAGGTGGTGGGTGTGGATGAGATTTGCCCTGAGATGCTGAAGGCTCTGGACACTGTTGGGCTGTCTTGGTTGACACGCCTCTTCAGTGCCGCGTGGAGGTTGGGGATAGTACCTGTGGAGTGGCAGACTGGGGTGGTGGTTCCCATATTCAAAAAAGGGGACCGGAGGGTGTGCTCCAATTATCGGGGCATCACATTGCTCAGCCTCCCTGGGAAAGTCTACTCTAGGGTGCTTGAAAGGAGGCTCCAACCGATTGTCGAACCTCAGATCCAGGAGGAACAATGCAGATTCCGTCCTGGCCGTGGAACAACGGACCAAAATATGTATTAAAAAAAAAAACATCCTGGAGGAGGATTTACACTCACTTCAGTCGGACAATTTGACACTGACTGACACTCTGAAGTAAAGACTAACGGAAAAGTAATTTTCCAATTTCCCCAACTGCTGTGACTTTCTGCAAGTCCACTTCCATCTTGAATGTTTTTGAAGACCAAGTCCTCCACTCGGGGAGATTAATGCCAGCCAATAGAAAGGTGACTTATTTTCACTTTAAAATGTTTGGACTTTTCAGACATTTTCTTACAAGTTGCGAGATGTGTTCGTCGGTGTTGTCTTGTCATTTCTGACCGTCCCTGACCTTTGACCTCACGGACAAGACATGTAGGCTTGAGTGTGTTTCAGGGCGAGATGTGATGAAGCTCATTTTTAATTAAACTTTAACAGAATAGAGACTCAAGCTCTGACATTCATTTGCGGAACAAATCCAGCTGATGATGTCAGTGTGTTTGGCAGCAGAAAGACATGCTCGCTCCTCACAGAAACCCCTACTCCTGCAGTCAACCATCCATTAAATACACATAATAAAGATATTATTACATCATATCATAGATGCCTCATTTGGATCGAAAACTTTCATACAGTAAGTGGCTTTTTGATTGCTTAGTTTGTGAATAGGCAAACCTCGGCATTCTAGGTACATAAATGATATTGAGTCTTGATGCATGCTCAGTTATCCAGGTACGAAAATCACAGAAGGTTGAAACGTTTATTGACAGATACATTTCATCACTCATCTAAGTGACCTCTTCAGTCTCAACTGACTGCAGGTATCCCCACCCTTACAAACAGTACAGTGCCTAACAACTGAAACCAACGACCAGTTTCATATGCAAAGACGGGTGTGATCATTGATCGTGTGTATTATTCACAGAGGATTAGGGATCGTTGCAATCACAGCATCGTAAGATGGCGACAGATGTATAACGACCAAAACCAACGACCAGTTTCATGACCAAATCTGCTGTATCCTGTGGGCCAAAGGACCACAGCCCCTGACCGGACCTGCACCTGAGAAGGAAACACCGCTGGTCTGACAGGAAGCGGGGAAGGCTAAGCTAACTGCTAGCCCATGCAGACCGGCAGTTCCGATAACACCGAGGGCAGTCTGGCGACGGCCTCGCCTGGCATTGACTATGTTTTTAGTGTCGTGTGGAGTGCGGGGAGGTGTGTCGAAGGTGTCTGGCTGGGAGAGGTGGCATTGGATCAGCTGAGGAAGCTTGGTCTGCTGTTTCCTGTGGGCCCAAGGACCACGGCCCTGACCGGAGCTGCACCTGAGGAGGAAACACCGAGGGTGGTCTGACAGGATGCAGAAGCGGGGAAAGCTAAGCTAACTGCTAGCCCAGGCAGACCGGCAGTTCTGACAGTCATCCTGCCTGGCTTTCATTCTCCAGGACAGTGATTTTTTTTTAAAGTTTAGATATATGTTAGTTTGGATATGTGTGTTCTTGTAGTGCTTGTGGTTTTTGGATGTGTTTTTGTCTTTGTGTTGCACTACTGTGGGCTGGGGGAAATAATGTTTCGTTTCATTTAATGTGCTCAAGTGGATGACATGTAATGACAAATAACGTGTTTCTGATTCTGATTTCTGAAATATGGGTGTGCCCGTTAATTAGAGTTTCGATGGCCATGTGTACTATTCACAGAGGGCTGGGGAACAGTTGCAATCACAGCATCGTAAGATGGTGACAGACGTACATCAACCTTACAATGCTGTGATTGCAACAATCCCTAATCCTCTGTGAACAGTACACATGATCAATGGTGACAGCCATATTTGCATATGAAGCTGGTCGGTGGTTTGGGTGGTTATGCCACTGTGTTGTGTATAAGGGTGGGGATACCTGCAGTCAGTTGAGATTGAAGAGGTCGCTTAGTTGAGTGATGAAACGTATCTGTCATAAACATCGTATCCAGATGAACTGATTCAACCTTCTTTGATAAATGTTAAAGTTTTAGAGTCAGAATGATATTTATTTGCTCAGAACGTTTTCAGATATCATGAATTTGAATTAATAAATTCCTCACTTTGATGCTCAACGTTCAGGAAAAGGAGTTTAGACATGTTAAAAAGTTAGTTGTTTTTTGTTTATAATACATCTGGATGATACTTTACCCACTACATGGATGTGTGAAGTGTGACGTACCTTGGGCATAGTGAGGAGCAAGTGGCCGGTGGTCTGGGATCGCTTGGCTGTGGAGCTGTCAGGCTTCACTTCAGCAGGCAGAACAAGCTGGAATATCTGCAGGGTGAATTATTCACAACTGTAATTAGCAAGATTAATGCCCTTATACCCCCTGCTGACACTGTCCCTGTGAGTCATATGGCATTTTAATCATTACGTGGCCTTTTTATAGGAGCACGTTCCACAGAGGAGTTGGGACAGTGACTAAAATAGCTCATGGTGAGAGAAGGGGCCATCAGTCAAAGAGACTAAACTCTCTGAACAACCGAGACATTCATTTTGGTGATGTGGTGATAAAATGATCTTTTTCTCTTTTCTTTAAATTCTTCAACATATTTCTTGTGGCATGGGAGTCTGAGGGAGTTGCCCTCACCACAGGTGTAGAACACAGAGAGGGTATCTCCATCATGAGCGGGCTCCTATAACTCCACAGCCCTTCAGCTGTCAAACAGGAACATGTTTGACATGGACTGTAAAGTGGACTTGATATACACACATCGTCCACGCCTCCTCCAATCAGTCCCCCGCTCTCCTGAATGAGTTCATATCAAGAAGGAATTTTAAAGGCCTTCGCTAATGATGTACTGCTGCATAAATCAAGACACACACACACACACACACACACACACACACACACACACACACACACACACTCCAGCAAAACTTGAGCGGCTGAAGAATTCCGAAACTTCCGTAGACCCATTTTTCAAATTTGTTTGCTGAAGTGTGAAAAGAGGAACATGAACAAAAAAAATAAATAAAAAACCAACAAAAGAACCCCACAGAATGACACTTGCGGGATTCATGGCTGGCCACACAGCTGTTTAATCAGGCTTAAAGGTCACTCTGGCCTGTTGGTGGGAGATTAAAAGCCCCATCACTTTTCCCTCTGTGGCACAGGACATCTGGAGACAAACACTGGACTCACGATGACCCACAGAAAACAGGCTCTGTTTTATGATAAACCAGATAGATCTGACCACCAGCCAAATGCTGCTGAACTTTCTGCTGTGACCTCCCTTGCCTGACCTCTACCATCTGTCTGCTGCCTGTTTGGTAACGACTGATTCTACATTCATACATGTGGTAGCATTACAGCGGGAAGGGGGGTGGGGAGCTGGAGCTCCCCCTGGTGGTGGGTGCAGCCCCCCAGTAGTGGCAGGTGACTGCTTCACTTTTCCTAATGTACAAATGCAAAACTAAATAAAATAAAACATACATTGTAAACAGGGGGTGGGGCTGTGTGGAATATACATGTTTAATAATAAAGTCAGTAAACACTCCATTCCAAATCTGCTACACACGCACCTTACAAACAAAACAATGACGTCATACTGTAGCACCCGGGGGAGGCGGTCGTGCTGACTGTCTGCGGTTCTGCGCTGGGGGAGCGCAATGGCTGAAGGGACTGTCAATGTGAGATTTAAAATTGTGTTTTAATGATGTGGTGTTCATGTTGTGGTTATTCTTGTGTTGTTGTTATGTAGCAGTGGTTTGTTGTAGTAGTACTTTGACTGTAGGACCGTGAATGGGACTAATGTCGCCACTTGGGACATGGGGGGGGGGGCTCGTTCCATTCTGGCCGGTGTGAATAAAAGAGCACTGCCGGGGTCGTCTGGTGTATGGGACACGGGAGTTGCGATTAAAAAGAGATCTCTGCCTCTTGACTCACTCGCCACAATACTTTTCATTTTAGTTGGCAGTCTCCCTACTTGAAACTTCTTCCCGAGGGGACATCCAGGTAGTGTGGCAGTCTATTCCGTTGCCTACCAACATGGGGATCAGTGGTTCGAATCCCCGTGTTACCTCCAACTTGGTTGGGCGTCCCTACGGACATGATTGGCCGTGTCTGCAGGTGGGAAGCCGGATGTGGGTATGTGTCATGGTCGCTGCACTAGCGCCTCCTCTGGTCGGTTGGGGCACCTGTTCAGGGGGGAGGGGGAACTGGGGGGAACAGGGTGATCCCCCCACGCGCTACGTCCCCCTGGTGAAACTCCTCAATGTCAGGTGAAAAGAAGCGGCTGGCGACTCCGCTTGTATCAGAGGAGGCATGTGGTAGCCTGCAGCCCTCCCCGGATTGGCAGAGGGGGTGGAGCAGTGACCGGGATGGCTTGGAGGAGTGGGGTAAATGCCTCGATACAACTGGGGGGGAAAAGGGGGGAAATGCCACAAAAAAAAGAAAAAGAAAAAACATTCTTCCCACGTGTCTGTGTGGCAGGCTGGTTAAAGTGGGGATAAGTGATCCAGGGTGGAAGTTAGCAAGAGCTAGCTATATTCTAAAAACATCCTCCAAAAGAATCCAACCCCTCACTTCTGCCTCAGAGCCTTGTGAACGCACAAAGTGATTGACAGCAAGTATGGACCAATGGAAACGCTGGCTGGCAAAAGACTCTTCTGATTGGCTGATGAGGAGCAGGTACAGAAAGCATTTTCTGTCTCTGCTTACAGCATCTAGGGAGGCCACAGAGACAGGATTATATTTCTCAGTGTATCTACTTACTTGTTAGCTTTTGGGATGTAGAAATAGTTTGGCCAAATATTATTAAAAAAAGTTCTAAATTAAAATCGCTGATATCTGCCTTAAATAGATAAGGTCTGGAGCATGTTGGCAGAAAGTTTGATGTCTTGCCCTAGAACACCTAAAAACTCTTCCATCATGGAGAAAGTCCAGCCTGACTACTGATGTTATCAATTCTCCTCATCAGTATTGTTTGCAAAGCTCATTTGAAGGCCTGATGATTAAACATTTTTGACAGCCCTGTCAGTAAACCGCTCAAAATCTGACATCTCTCCTTCATCTTGCTCATTGCCTCATCTTCCTCATCAGAATATCTAAACTAAAAAAAGAAAAAAGATCACTGTCCAGGACAACGAACACCAGCCAGGATGACTGTCGGAACTGCTGGTCTGCATGGGCTAGCAGTTAGCTTAGCCTGCCCCACTTCCGCATCTTGTCAGAACACCCTCGGTGTTTCCTCTTAGGGTGCAGCTCCGGTCAGGGCCGTGGTCCTTGGACCCACAGGACGCAGCAGACCAGGCTCCCTCAGCCAATCCAATGCCAGCTCTCCCAGCCAGACACCTTTGACGCACCTCCCCGCACTCCACACGACAACACTAAAAACACAGTCAAAGCTAGACGAGGCCACTGCCAGACCACCCTATCAGAACTGTTTGTCTGCATGAGCTAGCTAGCAGTTAGCTTAGCCTGCCCCGCTTCCGCATCCTGTCAGACCGCCCTCAGTGTTACCTCTTCAGGCAAACCTGCAGGCAGGGCCGTAGTCCCCGGGCCTACAGGACGCAGCAGATCAAGCTCTCCCAGCCAATCCAGCACTAGCTCTCCCAGTCATGAAACAAAGACACACTTAGACGCAGACGTGGACAAAGACACTGCATGGATGTTACTCGGTGAGGCCAGCACAATCATGAATTTGTGCTGCCATCTCCCCACACCAGTACTGGGTAAGGCCGCCGCAAACATGAATTTGCACCGCCATCTTCCCACACCAGAAGATGTGCACCGACATCATCAACGCCTTGGTGGCTAAAACACATTCTCTGAAATTTAAAAGCAGCCAGCCATCGTGTGAATCCCTCCAGAGGCATTCATATCACCGTGGTAACATTGAGAGAGGAGAGGGATGTGGCACCCGTTTGTTCCACCACTTCAAAACCCAACAGAGATGGCGGGGGAGAGAAGGGCGGCTGAGGAAAAAAGCTACCTCACATCTCATGTTTTGCTGCCTGTTGAATTATTCAGTGTTACTTTCTGGATGTTTGGTGCTGATCAGACACAAAACTATTATTTTGAACAAGAGTTCTTTTTTTGTGTAAAATGTTGGTACAAATGCATTAACCAAATCCCTTCATTTAATCAGAGAACAACAGGTTGAAGAAGAGTACACCTGTTAGTGCTGGGTTACATTTTGAGATGTGTTCATTAGTAATAAAAACCAAAGTCCATGAGAGACCTTGAGCTCGTTTTGCTGTTTCAAACGCTAAAAGACCCAAGGATTAGACAAGGGTGGATGGTTAAACAGCTGTGTTGTATCTCACAACTTAACTGTGTTAAAACAATGGTTCTGCCTTGGCTCGCTGTAATGGTGGCAGTGGGCCGCGTGCCTGCTGTCCGTCTGGCAGATAGCCCACTGCTGGCTGCTGCAGTCTGTGGGAGAAGCTGTTGGACTTGTCAGTGCCATCAACACCTCCAGCTAAAGTGAGCATCCCTGCCTTACACACAGCATCTCTACAAGCCTTAAAGGAGCAGTGCGTGATTTCTACCAAAATGCTGACCACTGTCCTTTAACACTGCAGATAACTACAAACAAAATGATAATAAAAATAAAAAGCTATGCAGCTCGGCCCTCCTTTAAGATGAAATCCATGGCTTTCCTCCCTAAATAAGTTTCGCCTTGTGTATGATGGAGTCGGGCTCCATAACACTACCAGTCATCGTCATCATGGTTGGAGACACTCTCCAGTCTCTGTATACCGCTGTTGAGATGTTTTGACCAGGTAGGAAAAACACAACCAATATGACTGTACAACAGTGTTCCCATATAGTGTGATGCAGTTTGTAATACATTAGATTGTCTGTGTTAGCTTTGGTCCCAGGATCCATTTTTACAAGGGTGGAACTGTTTACTGCGGAGCTGACGGCACACCAGCCACAATGGCTGCTACACCTGGTTTGTAGTCCTGCTACACCTGGTTTGTTGTTCCAGAACATCAGAGTGACAACACTGTTCTACTGGAAGACTGACACAACACAAGCATCATCATCACCTTTCAAATGGATAGAATAACCACTTATCAATGGAGAAAATGTAAACTTTAAGCAGACAAGACAGACAACTCAAATAGAAAGGTAGTGGCTATGCAGCATGCTTGCTGACATGTGTCATTTTCAAATACTTGCAGTTTGTACTGTGAGGACAAGCCACGTCTTTGCAGGAAAGCATCAAATAACAATAAAACCGCTCAGCTGGCCCGGCTCCTGCATTTTGTTTTATTTTTTTGATTTTTCACCCCAATTGTACTTGGCCAATTACCCCAACTCTTCCGAGCCGTCCTGATCGTCGCTGCTCCACCCCTCTGCCGATCCGGGGGGGGCTGCAGACTACCACATGCCTCCTCCAATACATATGGAGTCACCAGCCACTTCTTTTCACCTGACAGTGAGGAGTTTCTCCAGGGGAATGTCGCACATGGGAGGATCACACTATTCCCCCCCGAACAGGTGCCCCAACTGACCAGAGGAGGCGCTAGCGCAGCGATCAGGACACATACCCCCATCCAGCTTCCCACCCGCAGACATGACCAATTGTGTCTGTAGGGATCCCCGATCAAGCCGGAGGTAACACGGGGATTCGAACCACCGATCCCCATGTTGGTAGGCAACGGAAGCCTGCCACGCTACCCGGACGCCTCTGCGTTTGGTTTTTGAATGTGGTTTTAGAAATCTGCAGAGTGGGATCTGTGAGTTATTTACTTTATTTCAACCAGTAGTGTTAGCAGGCTCTGCTGATATTTACTAGAAGAATTACGCTTCAGAAACGCCAAAATATTATGACTCACTCTGGCCTGTGGTGGAAATGAATCAGCACATAATGTGGCTTCTACATAATTCTAAATAATGGGAACATGAAGAAAGCATAAATTACAACAACAACATAACATTGTGATGATAAACATCCTGGTGGAAAGACGTGTTGAGAATGGTGAAAGCCAAGCCCATCGAGGAAAACTGCTGATAATGATGTTTTACTTAGAGAATGATGTTTTACTTGGAGAATGATGTTTTACTAAGAGAATGATGTTTTACTTAGAGAATGATGTTTTACTTGGAGAATGATGTTTTACTAAGAGAATGACGTTTTACTTAGAGAATGACGTTTTACTTAGAGAATGATGTTTTACTTGGAGAATGATGTTTTACTAAGAGAATGATGTTTTACTTAGAGAATGGCGTTTTACTCAGAGAATGACGTTTTACTCAGAGAATTATGTTTTACTTAGAGAATGATGTTTTACTTAGAGAATGACGTTTTACTTAGAGAATGTTTTACTTAGAGAATGACGTTTTACTTAGAGAATGACGTTTTACGTAGAGAATGACGTTTTACTTAGAGAATGAAGTTTTACTTAGAGAATGACTTTTTACTTAGAGAACGATGTTTTACTTAGAGAATGATGTTTTACTTAGAGAACGATGTTTTACTTAGAGAATAACATTTTACTTAGAGAATGATGTTTTACTTAGAGAATGATGTTTTACTTAGAGAATGATTTTTTACTTAGAGAATGTTTTACTGAGAGAACGATGTTTTACTCAGCGCTGAAGATTTCCACAACCCTGATGTGACAGAAGCCTTGAAACTCACGTGTCCTTTGACGTTTACTCTGGCATACGTCGGCTGTATGTCCACATCCAGCAGGGAGGTGTCCATGTGTCTGGGACAGAGTCATGGAAAGTAAGGTTGATAGATGAAGTATCTGCAGTCAACCAACAAAACATGGATGTCTTGTGGTGTTTTTCAATCACACTAACTGTGTCCACAATCATTCCCTCGTTCACTTTTCTTCTTATATTGTTTTTTAAAAATCTTTTTATTGCATTTTTGCACAGGTTTATAAGACACACAGAACAAAATGTAAATGTGCCTGTGAGTTTTATCCCATGAAAACCGAACCCACAAACCAATAACCCACCCCCATCCCACCCAACTGCACCCTAAATTGGAGAAGCAAAACAAGCGGACGCAAAACAAGAGAACAAATAAATAAATATTATCATTATATTATTATTATAATTATTACCTTTTTTTTTTTGCTGTTTTGCTAAAATATCGTTTCCCCTCTGAATCAATATGATATGCATCTTTCCCAATATGTCAGTTGTCCTGACTGAATGGAGGCTGTTTAATAGCTCCAGTCCAAGGGGAGGTTGAAGGTGATGGGGGTACGTCGTCTCCTCCCAGTAGAGAGCAGCAGAGTTTGGTCCTACCTGTACACCGCCAGGTCTAAAACGATGGTGTTGGCGTCATCGTCTTCAGTTAGAGAGAACTTCAGCCTACAGAGACACAGACACAAAAACAAAGGCTGAGAGTGGAGGATTCTTGTCCTCTGATAATCTAGATTCACATCCAAACCAAACATTTTCACTCCTTTACAAACCATATTCAGACATTCAGTTTGTCTATGGGTTAGCCTGAAACAAGCACATCGACATAAGGACATAAGCCTTCAGGATTATGTAATAATTACATCGCTGTACATTTGCTGAACTTCAACCACTTCTCCTCGCAGTATTGTGATCCAGCGTTTTCTATGTCCTTTTCTGTCAGCGTGGTACTTGCAGGTAATTTCAGTTTTAGCTCCCCAATTGATCTTCTTTATCCCCCGCAACCGCTTCTGGTGCAGCCAAATGTGGGTTGAACAGACAAATAAAACAAATACTACCTTCCTCATGTCAGAGCTGTAATTCAATGTGTTTTAAAGGGAATTTGGCTAAACGTCTGTGTTTTCATTTCCATTTCTTCTTTTTTTTTACTAGAAACAGCAGACCTACTGCTCTTGCAGTGCTGCAAGATGAATGCGGAGTGTATGATGAGATCTGCAGCCTCACGTGTGTTCAGTCATTTCATCAGCAAAAAGCTTTGCGTCATCATGGCTAACAGCACTTAACAACTGCAGCAACACGACCTGACCGTTTAACCTTTAGAAGCTGCTTGGCAAAGAGTGTCGATTATGGAACTATCACCAAGCTGGTTTTCACTGTTATCACCCGCTCTCCCTGCCTCGATATAACCACACCCGCCAATTTCACTGCTGATGGGGAAAGTGCTACATCATATAAACAGTGCATATCATAACCCGGGAGCGACTGCAGTTTAAATTACAAATGAAATCACCTGCTTCCTCGGCCCTTGACCTGTATGACCTTGCTCTGGATATAAACCCGCAGCTAATGGAGGGAGATGAGGGTTGGCCCCCAGCTATCAGGTTACATCCCGCCCCACGCACCACAGCAATCTGATGGATGACCGACAATCAGGCGATCCATCCGAGGATCAAATGTGAAGGCTGCAAACGCCGATTGAGCAATCACATGCCAGATGGTAACGTCTCCTCTGCCATGCTGACCCGATATCTTATTGATGCGGCAGAACGAGGGAGGTAGAAAAAGAAAAGAAAAAATTCACATTATGATGTACTGTGAAGGGAAACAGCGAAGAAACGAAGATGGCACCACACTATGACAACTTGCTATGAGTTGTTCTCGCCTTGTTGTTTGTTTTCGTGTTATATGTCGCTTTGTTGCACAAAATGCGTCTTGCACCATGATCACCAGACTTTACTGGACATACGATTAGACATTCTCAACAGCTGGAAGCTGCAGGACTCACCAAAAGAGATTCTGTACAACAAACAGGTACCATCATCGAGTAATGCCCACAGACATTACTGCCGGAGGCAAGATAAACGAGGTGGCACCCTGGTGAGGCTATGACGGCGTCCTGCCTGGCCCGATTCCCAGCATACTGCTTTTCTAACGTCCAGTCCCTCCGCAACAATCTGGACGAACGGGCGTCCCCATGTTACCCCCAACTTGGTTGGGCCTCCCTACAGATACAACTGACCATGTCTGCGGGTAGGAAGCCAGATGTGGGTATGTGTCCTGGTCGCTGTACTAGCGCCTCCTCTGGTCGGCCGGGGTGCCTGTTCAGGGAGGAGGGGGAACTGGGGGGAACAGCGTGATCCTCCCACGTGCTACGTCACCCTGGCGTAACTCCTCACTTCTTCTTCTTCTCTTGAAAAGAAGCGGCTGGTGATTCCACATGTATTGGAAGAGACATGTGGTAGTCTGCAGCCCTCCCCGGATCAGCAGAGGGGTTGGAGCAGAGACTGGGATGTCTCGGAAGAGTGAGGTAATTGAATGAGTACAATTTGGGAGAGAAAGGGGGATAAAAACCACACAAAAAAAAACAACAATCTGGACGAACTTCATTGCCGAATCAGCTCTCAAAGGAACATGACTCAGCCAGACATTTCTGCATTCTCGGCTGAGATGTACTGACTTAATTTCCTGGGATTTGCATGAGCTGCTGAGAGATAGCAAACATGGTCATGGTCAAAAGAGTGTGGCACTGCATTTAAGATGGCAAAAGCAGTGTTGGCCGATGAGAGGGTATTGATACACTTGGACTTGTCCTTGCATCTCCAACTGCATGCCACGTGTCTCCATACGGAGTGGGGGCCATTGTGTCACATATAACGCCGACTGGAACAGAAAAACCCATAGCTTTTGCTTGACCAAGCGGTGTAAAGACAGACAGTTCTCTGTTGGAGACCCAGTCCTAGCATGCAACTACACCTCCAAAGAGAAGTGGACCCCTGCCACGGTCCTCCAGAAGACTGAGCTCATTTCCTACCATGTTCACACCAGAGACAATCAAACATGATGTAGGCACATGGACCAGTTTTTGCCTGGAGAGATTGCAATGACCATCTCCACATCAAATGCAGCGGACTACACGTTCACCAGCGAGCTGACCCCACACCTGAGCACGTCAGCACCAGCATCAACTATGCTATCACCACCTGCAACGGAGTCAGCACCTCCAGATTCTCCTGTGGTTGAGTTGGAACCCGAGCCTGCTGCTGAACTGAGTCACAACCCCCCAAGAGACAGAAAACTTCCTGAGCGTTATAAGTAGCCTAGTGCTAACCCTGGAAACAAGGGATGGAATACTTCCCGTTGGGTTAAGCGGAATGTTGAGGCAGTCTACACTCTCCCCCTACTTTATGTTTAGTGTTGATTATGCTAATATGGAAATTATCATTTAAGGGGGCAGGAAATATGATATGTATTGAAGTATAATATCGTTATTTTGGGCTATGTGAGTTTCCATTGATGCTGTAAAGCTAAGCCTCAAGTGTCACCGAGAGTGCCAAGTGACACCATTCTTGTAACACGCAAAACTTTCAGCGAGCTCCTCTGTCGTTATCAAACGTATTTCTCTGCCTTTCCTTCCGTTCATCTGTGAGTAGTTGATGTGTAAAGTGGGTAGTGACATAACATTAACCACATGATGCCATGATAACAACCTCCCTCTACATGTCAATAAGACAAAAGAAATCATTTTGACTTTAGAAAGATCAGAGAAAATCACATTCCTGTTTCCATCAATGGATCGTCTGTTGACATTGTGGACGGTTTTAGACTTCTCAGTTTACACATCACAGACACCTTCACATCGTCTCTCAACACCAACTGCATCCTCAAGAGGGAACAGCAGAGATTGCCTTTTCTGAGGCATTTCAAGAGTTGTAACAGTATCATCGAGACTGTCTGTACAGGCTGGATCACAGTGTGGTTTGGCAACCTGACTGATCAGGACTGCAGACTGCTTCGAAGGACGAAAGACAGCAGCAAAATGCTGGTGTACATAATCTATGTACATGAGTAAGACTGTGTATTTCTTTACAAGGTGCTGATATTGAACAAGTAAAGGAGGCCAGATTGCTGGGGGCTACAATAGATGAAGCACTCTCTTGGCCTACTCACATTAATAATATTGTAACACAAATGAGCAGAAGTATTTCAATCATTAGAAGGAGTGGCTACTTTCTAACTAACACAACTACTAAGCAAGTCATACAATCCTTGGTCTTGTCACATCTGGACTACTGCCCAGCAATCTGGTCAAATGCACCTAAACAAGAACTAAATAACAGTTCCTGCAGATTTCTCCTCTATAACATCAGGAGGATTCGCCCATTCCTCACCGATGAGATGGCACAGGTGCTCATCCAGGCTCTGGTCATCTCCCGGCTGGACTACGGCAACTCCCTCCTTGCTGGTGCCCCAGCGTCGGCCATCAGACCTCTGGAGCTTGTTCAGAAAGCTGCAGCTCGTCTGGTGTTCAACCGCCCTAAGTTCTCCCACACAACTCCCCTTCTCATGTCCCTACACTGGCTCCCAGTAGCTGCTTGCATCCAGTTTAAGACTCTGGTGCTAGCCTACAGGGCAGTGAAAGGAACAGCTCCTTCCTATCTCCAGGCCATGGTCAAACCCTACACCCCCGCTCGACCACTTCGCTCTGCTGCCTCGGGACGCCTGGTTGCCCCGTCGCTCAGAGGCCCCTGCTGCCGATCGACCCGGTCACGTCTCTTTTCTGTCCTGGCCCCACAGTGGTGGAATGAACTCCCCACTGATGTCAGGACAGTAGAGTCGCTGCCCATCTTTTGGCGCAGGTTGAAAACTCACCTCTTTAAGAACTACTACCCTGTTACTTGTTCTTAGCACTTACTGTATTCACTCATTTAAAGAAAAAAAATCTCTTTCTTGCACTTTCACTTTAGCACCGGTTTTGCTCTTAGATGCTTGTTTAGATGCACTTATGACCGCTGATGACTAGTAGTTCTCCTGATTTCCTACGTTAAATGCAATTATTGTAAGTCGCTTTGGATAAAAGCGTCGGCTAAATGACTGTAATGTAATGTAATGTAAAATCCAGCTTACCCAAAATAGAGCTGTGAGACTCACTCTGCATGGCTCAGTTAGAAACAGTGTTGAAAGAATGCGTAAAGACTTGTCTTGGATGAGTCAATGAGAGACTAGCTTGTAGCCTGATTCTGCTTACGAAAAACATTTCTACACTACGCAAACCTGCTTGCCTCTCCTCTCAGCTGTTGCTCACTAGTGATGGTCACGACTATGGCACTAGACATGCCGGGAGGGGTCATTCCCCCTGCCTAAACCCAGAAGTGATGCCTTAAAAAAAGACTGTAACGTACAGGACAGTTACTTACTGGAACGGATTTCCGCAACATCTGGTTTCAGTTACCAGCAGAGTTGATTCAAGAAGAAACTGAGAGAATATGTAATGCAGAAAGAGATTGTTTTACATTAGGTTTATTTTTTATGCGTGTTCGCTATATTCTTTTATGAGTTAGGTTTGCTTTATTTTTATTATTTTAATTATTTTTTTTCTTCATTCACAGGAATTACTTTTGTTTTTGTCTAAATTGGATATAATGGGTATATAGGATTTTGTGCAGTAATCAAAGCTATTTGACAAGTGTAGTTTTGTGTGACGTTTCTGGTTATTGCTGTTATATTGATATATGTATATCATGTTTTGCTTATTGAATTTTAGATTAACTGTTGTACTGTTAGACCCCAGGAAGAACAGTTGCTGCTGAGGCAATGATTCATGGGGATCTGAAATGAAGAAGAAAAATAATATGTAGGTCTGTAGTGGGGGTTTTTTCTGTTGGGATGGTGTGTCCTTGTGGCCTTTGCATTAAGGCAGAGAAAGCCGGAGCACAAGAACTTCATTGTGTTCAAATACACACGACAATGAAGTTGAACTTGAGCGACAAGTTGTGACCTTTCAAGGAAAAAAAAAAACGACAACAATAAAAAACCCACTATATGAGGCACCTGTGATTGGTTGTGTGCGCTTACAGCTTGGCAGTAGAAAGCAGCATTATAACCATTTATTATATAGCATGCTGCTCTGTTTGCTAGAGTGACCAAACCAGAACTGCTTGTTTCCTTCACAGTCAATAAGTTGATATTATTGTTAGGGCACAGTTTCAATGTTCTCTACTTCAAAATCTCTTTTTCCAGTACTTGAACTTACAATGGCTACAGTACGATATCAGTATGGTGTTGTTCTCATACTGGACTATGTCTACTACTATGTCTACTGCTATGTCTCTGGTACAGTAACAGAACCCTCTGGTGTTCTGTGAGAATAATTGAGGATCAAGAGTGGGTGTGGTTTTGTTTGTGGGAGAGAACAGTCTGCAGAAAGTGGGCCGGTATTGAATATGTGTGGATATCAAACCACCTTGACATACTGAACCCAACTGTGCACAGATATTGAACGCTAAAGAGTGAATACTGGAGAGGGCTAATCCATGAGAGGAGACAGAGCTTTCCATAAACTATCCTCACCTCTGACCTCAGTGTGGAACAGACTACCAACGAAGTCAATCTTCATCACTGTCTATGAATAAACAGGCCTACCCTTTCCATACACCATATCCTGTGATTAGGTGTTCCACAGCACAGTATGAGGACCAAATATACAGAGGTATACTCAAATACATCTATACGTGTGTGAGTTTGTGTATGTGGATGGAGATCTGTCAATGTGTTTAAGGGTGTGTGTTTGCAAACACATTGTACGTCACCTCCTGTCTTTACAAATGTCTCGCTCTCTACAATCAACTACACTATAATAAAACTGCCAGCTGCAAAAGTGTCAAAATGTCACGCGAAAATCTTTATGTAATACATGTTATACTGCATGGCTGCCATACTGTCACCGGGTGTTGATACACTCCAACCCTCCTGTCAGCCAAATGACCAGATGCTGTGGGGTTGGTTCATCCAGGATGTGAATGTTGAGGGGTTTATTATGCTGGTGCTTCTGTGTCGTCTACTTATGTGAATCTGTACTGTTATTAAGTGTAGTCTGTCAATGCTGCAGGCTAGAATATCTTATTCAAGGGCTGTCTGTTGTTCTAGTGAGCTGTGTTTTAACGTCTAACTGCTGTGTTTTGTATATCAGCCATGGAAAAGAATTTTGTGCCTGAGATCAAATATCAAATCTATCTGTCTGTCTGTCTGTGGTGTTTTAGTGCTGGTCCCAAGCCCAGATAAATGGGGAGGGTTGCATCAGGAAGGGCATCCACCATAAAATCTTTGCCAAATCAAATATGTGGCTCATAAATCAGATTTTCATACTGGTTCTGGGTTACCAACGACCGCCACCAGTACTGTTGGCCAGCAGAGTGCCAATGGTAACTATACTACTGTTGGGCGAAGGAGAAAGAGAGGGGAAAGGCATGTCCAGTGGCAGTAGGAGAGGAGGAAAGGTAGGATTGTGGAGGTGAGAGTCAGCACTTGAATGTTGGCAATATGACTGGTAAAGGGAGAGAGCTGGCTGATACAATGGAGAGAAATGAAGGTCGATCTACTGTGTGTGCAAGAGACCAGGTGGAAAGGGGAGTAAGACCAGGAGCATTGGAGGTGGGTTCAAACTCTTCAATCATGGTGTGGATCCAAGGGGAATGGGGTAGGGGTAATCCTGAAGGAAGAGTATGCCAAGGGTGTGCTGGAAGTGAAGAGAGTGTCAGTCAGAGTGATGAGTATCAAGCTGGAAATCAAAGGTATGATGATGAATGTTGTCAGCACATATGCCCCACAAGTTGGGTGCGAGATGGAAGAGAAAGAGGAATTCTGGAGTGAGTTGGATGAAGTGGTGGAGAGGGTGCCCAAGGAGGAGAGAGTTGTGATCAGAGTGGACATCAATGGGCATGTTGAGGAAGGGAATGGCGGTGATGAGGAGGTGATGGGTAGGTATGGTGTCAAGGAGAGGATTGTGGAAGAACAGATGGTGGTGGATTTTGTGAAAATAATGGAAATGACTGTTGTGAATATGTATTTGAAGAAGAGGGAGGAACACAGGTTGACGTATAAGAGTGGAGGAAGGTGCACACAGGAAGACTATATCTTATGCAGGAGGCACAATCTGAAAGGGACTGGAGACTGCAAGGTTGTGACAGGGGAGAAAGTAGCTAGGCAGTATCAGATGGTGGTCTGTACGATGACTTTGGAGACCAAGAAGAGAAAGAGAGAGAAGGTAGAGCCAAGAATCAAACGGTGGAAGTTGAAGAAGGAAGACTGTTGTGAGGAGTTCAGAGAAGAGTTAATACAGGCACTGGGTGGTAGTGAAGAGTTGCTGGATGGCTGGGCAGGCACTGCAGAAATAGTGAGGGGGACAGCTAGGAAGGTACTTGGTGTGTCATCAAGACAGAGGAGGAAAGACAAGGAGACTTGGTGGTAGAATGAGGAAATACACGAAAGTACAAGGAGGAAGACATTGGTGAAGAAGAAGTGAGATAGTCAGAGAGATGAAGAAAGTAGACAGGAGTACAAGGAGATGTGGCGTCAGGCGAAGAGAGGTGGTGAAAGCAAATGAAAAGGCGTATTGTGAGTTTTATGAGAGGTTAGATACTAAGGAAGGAGAAAAGAGCTCATACCAATTGGCTAGACAGAGGGCCCAATCTGGGAAGGATGTGCAGCAGGTTAGGGCGATCAAGGATAGAGATGGAAATGTGCTGACAAACGAGGAGAGTGTGCTGAGAAGGTGGAAGGAGTACTTTGAGGGGCTGATGAATGAAGAAAAGAGAGAAGGTTGGATGAGGGGATAGTGAATAAGGAAGTGCAGTGGATTAGCATGGAGGGAGAGAGGGTGGCTATGAAAAGGATGAAGAGTGGAAAGGTGGTTGGTCCAGATGACATACCTGTGGAGGCATGGAGGTGTTTAGGAGAGATGGCAGTAGAATTTTTAACTATACTTAGCACAAAAAGTAAGGAATTTGTGTTTGGTAGATTATTTCTTTATTATAACAATGCTTTTTGGCAATAAATCTTATGCCATTGGAAAGCCTGTTTATTTCCCTTTTAAATGGGGCCACATTTGTAAGGAACATGCATTTCTGGGATGAGCAGCAGAGCTGAGTATGTGAGTTGCGCCCATGAAAAATTTGCCAGATCTTCTCTGCCAATGCCAAACAGCTTATTTTGCTGTTGCTATTGACTCTTGTTTTGAGCTTCTGGTACCCCAGGTGCTGACCATCAGGTGCCTGATATAAGATTTATTGCGAAGAAGCATTGTTAAAACAAAAAAATAATCTACCAAACACAAATTTCCTTACTTTTTGTGCTAAGTTTAGATTGTTTAACACAATCTTGGCAAGTGAGAGGATGTTTGAGGAGTACAAAAGTGTTCTGGTACCGATTTTCAAGAACAAGGGCGATGTGCAGAACTGTAGCAACTACAGAGGCGTAAAGTTGATCAGCCACAGCATGACGATATGGGAAAGAGTAATAGAAGCTAGGTTAAGAGGAGGGGTGATGATTAGCGAGCAGCAGTATGGTTTCATGCCATGAAAGAGTACCACAGATGTGAAGTTTGCTTTGAGAGTGTTGATGGAGAAGTATAGAGAAGGTCAGAAGGAGTTACATTGTGTCTTTGTGGATTTAGAGAAAGCATATGACAGGGTGCCGAGAGAGGAGGTGTGGTATTGTATGAGGAAGTCGGGAGTTGCAAATAAGTATGTAGGAGTGGTGCAGGATATGTATGAAAGCAGTGTGACAGTGATGAGGTTTGTGGTTGGAATGACAGATGGGTTCAACGTGGAGGTGGGATTACACCAAGGATCAGCTCTGAGCCCTTTCTTGTTTTCAGTGGTGATGGACAGGTTGACAGATGAGATCAGGCAGGAGTCTCTGTGGACTATGATGTTCACGGATGACATTGTGATCTGTTGTGAGAGTAGGATGCAGGTTGAGGAGAGCCTGGAGAGGTGGAGGTATGCACTGTAGAGAAGAGGAATGAAAGTCAGTAGGAGCAAGATGGAATACCTATGCGTGAGAGAAAGGGAGGACAACAGAATGGTGAGGATGCAAGGAGTAGAGGTGACAAAGGTGGATGAGTTTAAATACAAGGGGCCAATTAACCAAAGTAACGGGGAATGCGGAGGACAAGTGAAGAAGAGAGTGCAGGCAGGGTGGAGTGGGTGGAGAAGAGTGTCAGGAGTGATTTGTGACAGAAGGGTACCAGCAAGAGTTAAAGGGAAGGTTTACAAGATGGTTGTGAGACCAGCTATGTTATATGGTTTGGAGACAGTGGCACTGATGAAAAGACAGGAGGAGGAGCTGGAGGTGGCAGAGTTGAAGATGCTAAGATTTTCATTGCGAGTGATGAAGGACAGGATTAGGAATTAATACATTAGAGAAACAGCTCAGGTTGGACGGTTTGGAGACAAAGCAATAGAGACAAGATTGAGATGGCTTGGACATGTGTGGAGGAGAGATGCTGGGTATATTGGGAGAAGGATGCTGAATATGGAGCTGCCAGGGAAGAGGAGAAGAGGAAGGCCAAAGAGGAAGTTTATGGATGTGGTGAGGGAGGACATACAGGTGGCTGGTGTGACAGAGGAAGATGCAGAGGACAGGAAGAGATGGAGACGGATGATCCGCTGTGGCGCCCCCTAACGGAAGCAGCCAAAAGTAGAAGATTCTTGCAGGTGATGGAGGACAGCGGGCACATATGTGAGCATGCTCAGTTGGTTTCAGGGTAAAATGAGAAGGCTTTAGTTGTGCGCCTGTGGCACAGTGACATATTAAGCATGGGCGGTGCTAAATGTTTGATTGACAATATAACCCCAAACCTTCACCCAAATCTTAACCCTTGTAAATCTGACTGGCACAGCCCTCCGCCAAATGATAATACCAAAACATACATGTTGAGCGGGCCTGGTCAAATATGTCAGTCAAACGTTTAGCACCGTCTAGTTTCAACACGTTGCGGTCACATGTCCAAAAGGTAGGTATAGTTTGGTAAAACAAGTTAGCTAGTATAGCTAGCTAAATTCTCCCTAGATGTGAATGTGTGTGTGTGCGTGTGTGTCTGGCGGCCTGTCCAGGGTGTCTCCCCGCCAGCTGTGCAATGACTGCTGGGATAGGCTCCAGCATCCCCTCGACCCTGAGAGCAAGATATGCGGTTTGGATAATGGATGGATGGAGTTAGCTAGGATATGTATATGGGTGTTCAGTACACATTCAGGTTGTTAGTGATAGAGTGAACTAGTGTCTGTGTGAGCATGCTCAGTACGTACTTGGGTTCGTTGACATTCATGACTCGTCCCTCAGGAGTGATCAGGGTCCTTGGAGGCTTAGGTGGCTTCTCTCTCTCCCTGCAAAATAAAAAAGAATGAATAGGATACAGTGTGTGTGTGTGTGTGTCTTAAGGTGTCTGTAGGTGTGTGTACTATATGTGGAGTGTGTATTTCTGGATATAGGGGTGTGTGTGTGTCTGTAGATGTGTGTTTGTCTGTTTGTTTTTAAGTGTCTGTATGCGGAGTGCGTCTGTATGTCTGTATGTGTGCGTATTTGGAATGTGTGTATGTGTCTCTATGACTCGGTGTGTGTCCATGTCAAATGTGTGTCTCTACATCTGTAGGTGTGTGTAGCAGGGTTGACTGATGGCATTAGCAGGGTTATGGTGACTTTGGGGTGAAGGTAAGAGCTACCATTCTGCTGCTACTAAGAGCATCCATAAAGGTGTGCACACACACACACACACACACACACACACACACACACACACTCCACCCATTAAGCCCCGTCAGTAGCAGATGAATGGTGTTGCCGGCAGAGAAGCTCTAACAGAGTTTTTATCTGTCTTCGGAGGGTTGACCATGAGGACCTGCATGCTGGCATACCAGCCGTGTTGGAGGGGAGTGTGAGGGCAGGCTACACAGGGAGCGAGGATTGCGACCAACCACCCTCCATCATCTACTCCATCAAATCACTGAGCTTTACTTCACATCTTTATTCGAACCTTTTCCCGTAGAACTCGGGTAAAAGTCCTAATCAGAATCCAGTACCTTAGGATGCTGGAGGCTTGAGAGAGAATCTCAGAAATGGTTCTGGTGCTGATCAAACAGTAAATACTTCGAGAGAAGAACATGCCGGTAGTGATCAGATGAATCCACAATTAATGTAGGTGCAAGGAATCTTGAGAAATACACAAAATAAAGGACAGAAAGACTCCGCACAGTGTAAAAGACAGAGGGGATTATTATACTACTACTAAAACTCAAAAGTAATTTATTCCATAGTGCTCAACTAAAAGGTGCAGATGAGAGAAACTTATGAGCAATAAGTAATAGTAATAATGATAACTGCGGCGGCACGATGGTGCAGTGGATAGCACAGTCGCCTCACAACAAGAAGGTCCTGGGTTCGAACCCCAGGGTAGTGCAACCTTGGGGATCGTCCCGGGTCGTCCTGTGTGTGGAGTTTGCATGTTCTCCCTGTGTCTGTGTAGGTTTCCTCCAGGTGCTCTGGTTTCCTCCCACAGTCCAAACACATGTAGGTCAGGTGAATCGGCCGTACTAAATTCTCCCTAGGTGGGAATATGTGTGTGTGTGTCGGCCCTGTGGTGGCCTGGCAGCCTGTCCAGGGTGTCTCCTCGCCTGCCGCCCAATGACTGCTGGGATAGGTTCCAGCATCCCCGCGATCCTGAGAGCAGGATAAGCAGTTTGGATAATGGATGGATGGATGAATATTAAGCAATATAGCTGAAATGTTTGCTCATGAGTCACTCTCACTTCCACTTTTTAGTTGTGCACTATGGAATAAACTACTTTTGATTTTTGCACTATAACATCGTCCCAGCCTGCTTTGCAGACTGCAGTCTTGTTTTTCATATGGATCATATAGTAAAATGAGGCACTAGTTTTGTCTAAGTGAGAAAATCAGCTGATAGAAACTACTTTCCTTAATATAGAACACTGGCCACTGACCTGTATTTTTCACCAGCCTGTCACGAGTTTAGAAGATTAAAGTACAGTATATAGGATGTCTCGGTCCCATGTCTGCAAGTTCAGTCCAGTCAGTCGTTTTACCAGGTCTCCTAGGTTAGTTCAGATAGTCGTTTTACCAGGTCTCCTAGGTTAGTTCAGATAGTCATTTTACCAGGTCTCCTTGGTTAGTCCAGTCAGTCGTTTTACCAGGTCTCCTTGGTTAGTCCAGATAGTCGTTTTACCAGGTCTCCTAGGTTAGTTCAGATAGTCGTTTACCAGGTCTCCTAGGTTAGTCCAGTCAGTCGTTTTACCAGGTCTCCTAGGTTAGTTCAGATAGTCGTTTTACCAGGTCTCCTAGGTTAGTCCAGTCAGCCATTTTACCAGGTCTCCTAGGTTAGTTCAGATAGTCGTTTTACCAGGTCTCCTAGGTTAGTTCAGATAGTCGTTTTACCAGGTCTCCTAGGTTAGTTCAGATAGTCGTTTTACCAGGTCTCCTAGGTTAGTCCAGTCAGTCGTTTTACCAGGTCTCCTAGGTTAGTTCAGATAGTCGTTTTACCAGGTCTCCTAGGTTAGTCCAGTAAGCCGTTTTACCAGGTCTCCTAGGTTAGTTCAGATAGTCGTTTTACCAGGTCTCCTAGGTTAGTTCAGATAGTCGTTTTACCAGGTCTCCTAGGTTAGTTCAGATAGTCGTTTTACCAGGTCTCCTAGGTTAGTCCAGTCAGTCGTTTTACCAGGTCTCCTAGGTTAGTTCAGTCAGTCGTTTTACAAGGTCTCCTAGGTTAGTTCAGATAGTCGTTTTACCAGGTCTCCTAGGTTAGTTCAGATAGTCGTTTTACCAGTCCTCCTAGGTTAGTCCAGTCAGTCGTTTTACCCGGTCTCCTAGTTTAGTTCAGGTAGTCGTTTTACCAGGTCTCCTAGGTTAGTCCAGTCAGTCATTTTACCAGGTCTCCTAGGTTAGTTCAGTCAGTCGTTTTACAAGGTCTCCTAGGTTAGTTCAGATAGTCGTTTTACCAGGTCTCCTAAGTTAGTTCAGATAGTCGTTTTACCAGGTCTCCTAGGTTAGTCCAGTCAGTCATTTTACCAGGTCTCCTAAGTTAGTTCAGTCAGTCGTTTTACCAGGTCTCCTAGGTTAGTCCAGTCAGTCGTTTTACCAGGTCTCCTAAGTTAGTTCAGTCAGTCCTTTTACCAGGTCTCCTAGGTTAGTCCAGCCAGTCGTTTTACCGGGTCTCCTAAGTTAGTCCAGATAGTCGTTTTACCAGGTCTCCTAGGTTAGTCCAGTCAGTCATTTTACCAGGTCTCCTAGGTTAGTTCAGTCAGTCGCTTTACAAGGTCTCCTAGGTTAGTTCAGATAGTCGTTTTAGCAGGTCTCCTAAGTTAGTTCAGATATTCATTTTACCAGGTCTCCAAGTTCAGTCCAGTCAGTCGTTTTACCAGGTCTCCTAAGTTAGTTCAGATAGTCGTTTTACCAGGTCTCCTAGGTTAGTCCAGTCAGTCGTTTTACTAGGTCTCCTAGGTTAGTCCAGTGAGTCGTTTTACCAGGTCTCCTAGGTTAGTTCAGATAGTCGTTTTACCAGGTCTCCTAGGTTAGCTCAGTCAGTCATTTTACCAGGTCTCCTAGGTTAGTCCAGTCAGTCATTTTACCAGGTCTCCTAGGTTAGTTCAGTCAGTCGTTTTACAAGGTCTCCTAGGTTAGTTCAGATAGTCGTTTTACCAGGTCTCCTAAGTTAGTTCAGATAGTCGTTTTACCAGGTCTCCTAGGTTAGTCCAGTCAGTCATTTTACCAGGTCTCCTAAGTTAGTTCAGTCAGTCGTTTTACCAGGTCTCCTAGGTTAGTCCAGTCAGTCGTTTTACCAGGTCTCCTAAGTTAGTTCAGTCAGTCGTTTTACCAGGTCTCCTAGGTTAGTCCAGCCAGTCGTTTTACCGGGTCTCCTAAGTTAGTCCAGATAGTCGTTTTACCAGGTCTCCTAGGTTAGTCCAGTCAGTCATTTTACCAGGTCTCCTAGGTTAGTTCAGTCAGTCGCTTTACAAGGTCTCCTAGGTTAGTTCAGATAGTCGTTTTAGCAGGTCTCCTAAGTTAGTTCAGATATTCATTTTACCAGGTCTCCAAGTTCAGTCCAGTCAGTCGTTTTACCAGGTCTCCTAAGTTAGTTCAGATAGTCGTTTTACCAGGTCTCCTAGGTTAGTCCAGTCAGTCGTTTTACTAGGTCTCCTAGGTTAGTCCAGTGAGTCGTTTTACCAGGTCTCCTAGGTTAGTTCAGATAGTCGTTTTACCAGGTCTCCTAGGTTAGCTCAGTCAGTCATTTTACCAGGTCTCCTAGGTTAGTCCAGTGAGTCGTTTTACCAGGTCTCCTAGGTTAGTCCAGTGAGTCGTTTTACCAGGTCTCCTAGGTTAGTCCAGTCAGTCGTTTTACCAGGTCTCCTAGGCTGGTTCAATCAGTCGTTTTACTGGGTCTCCTAGGTTAGTTCAGTTAGTCGTTTTCTCAGTCATCGTCTCCCAGCGCCTCAGTTATGTTCGGCAGTCATTGTCTCCCACAGTTTCAGTCAGTCAGCCCACTACCTTAATCGCTGTCTGTTGTCCTTCCTGTATTATTTTGACGTTCACACCTGTCTTGTCGTGTCAATTCCTGCCCCTGGTTTTGCCCTCAGTAGCTGTTCCCCCATTCCCTCATCTACTCCCCAGTGTATTTAGTCTGTTTGTTCTCCTCGCTCAGTGTCAGGTCGCCCTGTGTGTGTAACCTGTGTAAAATGATCCAGCCAGGTTCCTCCAGTGTGTTGTTTCATAGTGTTTTGACCTAAGCTTTGGTTTCCCTGACCTCGCCTTTGTCTGCTCCCTGGCGGAGTTTGTTTACCCCATCTGACTGTCCTGTGTACCGAACCTCTTTGGCAAGTAGAAGATTGTTTTGTTTTGATCATTAAACTGAGTGTGCTCTCACCTCTCTGTCTGAGTCAGGAACTGGGGTTCTCACCTGTCAGTTTCCCCTGGGAAACCTAAGTCTCAGTAATGGATGAAATGGTGCCAATGTGGTAGAGAGTCGACTAGTCGAGCAGAAACAGCTGAGCAACCACCTGACAGAATGTGTTTGAGTGTGTGTGTGTGGGGGGGGGGGTGGCATGGAGTCACAAAGAGAGAAATCATGTTCTCTTTGGATTGTTCCCGCCTTTTTCACCCCAATTGTACACGGCCAATTACCCCACTCTTCCGAGCCATTCCGGTCACTGCTCCACCCCCTCTGCGGATCCGGGGAGGGGGTGCCTCCACCAATACATGTGGAGTCACCAGCCGCTTCTTTTCACCTGACAGTGAGGAGTTTCACCAGAGGGACGTAGCGTGTGGGAGGATCGCACTATTCCCCCCAGCCCCCCCCCCCCCCCCGAACAGGAGCCCCGACCGACCAAAAGAGGTGCTAGCAACCAGGACATACCCACATCCGGCTTCCCACCTGCATAAAAGTTCGAAAGATAACTCTACAGGAGGCCATAGAACTCAACCCCTCTCCCCAGTTAAAATAACATCTCTGTCTCAACCTCTTTCTCTCCCCATTTTTTCCTCCCTCTCTCACCCTCTTTCTCATCAGCATATGCTGTTGACTTTTCAAGGTCAAAATATGAAACTCTATGCTGTAAAGCACCTTGCACATCAGAGAAATACCCAGGGCCCTATTTAAACGATTTATGGTGCATGTGCTTTAAGGCCGTGTCCAGATCCACTCTTGCTATTGAAACTGTCCATAATCTGGATGCAAAGTAAGGCGCAAAGGGGTTACTAGTCTCTTAATTAACCATAGGTGTTTTGGGCGTAACATGAATTAAACCAATCAGTGTCATCTCTCATTCCCTTTAAAAGCCAGGTGCGCAGGGGCATCCGGGTAGCACAAGGGTCTATTCTGTTGCTTACCAACACGGGACTGCCGATTCAAATCCCCGTGTCACCTCCGGTTTGGTCAGGCGACCCTACTGACACAATTGGCTGTGTCTGCGGGTTGGAAGCCGGATGTGGGTATGTGTCCTGGTCGCTGCACTAGTGCTTCCCCTGGTCGGTCGGGGCGCCTGTTTGGGGGGGAGGGGGAACTGGGGGGAATAGTGTGATCCTCCCACATGCTATGTCCCCCTGGTGAAACTCCTCACTGTCAAGGGAAAAGAAGCAGCTGGCAACTCCACATGTATCGGAGGAGGAATGTGGTAGTCTGCAGCCCTCCCCGGATCAGCAGAGGGGGTGGATCATCGACTGGGATGGCTCGGAAGAGTGGGGTAATTGGCCAAGTACAATTGGGGAGAAAAGCCAGGTGCACTTGCACCTTGGCAAAATGCTGTTTAAATGGGGGATTCTGCAAGTTGGAGAAATGAACGGTTTTCTGCTGAGGTATCGGATCTGCTCGAGTGCAAAGTGAAAGCGTGCAAATGGACCATCTACTGGAGCAGCAGGAACCCACCACAGCTCCCTGCTCAACTTACACATGGTCTTGTATTGACGTTGCAGGAAAATCGATCCGTTTTTGATAGGCTCTTTCGTTTGATGGGTTTTGACATCCTCAACCTGACGGATCCATTGAAGATACCTACGTGTATTGCCATGATTGGTTAATAACTAGCCAATAATTTTTTGCATGTTTGTGCACTGCTGTGTGTCCCTGTGTGTGTAACAAACAGTGGGTACGCGCATTGTGCACCCACCTATGCAGGCGCATGTTAATATCGGAGTAATGCGCCCTTTAAATAGCAGGAAACTACTGCGCCACACTCGGTTCAACTCTGATGGTGTGCAGCAGGCTCGGATACCTCTGAGAGGGCTTGTTAGTTAAATAGACACTGCCGACTAACTGTTAAAAACAGCAAATCGGTCATTTGTCACTCCACAGATGCAGCCTGTGTGTGCATGTTAGGGTCCGACTCCCCTCTGCATGCACTGGATTTGAGCTGAGCCTGTGCAAAATGTTTGACAACAGTAGCTGATGTGCAGCAGTGAAGCCAATCAGCAGCTTCATGGTCAACTCATGCAGCTTTAAGAAAAAAAAGCTCACTTTGCTTCTAGCAAATCTGTTAAAAGAAGAAATGAAGCAAACCTGTCTCACAGTAACATGATGGTGAATGTAAGGAAGATCAAATTTGTCATTTCACTATGGTTTTCTGCTTCAACACTATGCCAGAGTGCATGTAGGGATACGTCTGCATTTAGAGAAACATTTTTTGCCTCATAGCTGCGGCGCAGTGGTTAGCGCAGTCGCCTCACAGAGAGAAGGTCCTGGGTTCGAGCCCTGGGGTAGTCCAACCTTGGGGGTGGTCCCGGGTCGTCCTCTGTGGGGAGTTTACATGTTCTCCCTGTGTCTGCGTGGGTTTCCTCCAGGTGCTCCGGTTTCCTCCCACAGTCCAAAGACTGGTCAGGTGGATCAGCCGTACTAAATTGTCCCTAGGTGTGAATGTGTGTGTGTGTGTGTGTGTATGTCGGCCCTGTGATGGACTGGCGGCCTGTCCAGGGCGTCTCCCCGCCTACCGCTCACTGGCTGCTGGGATAGGCTCCAGCATCCCCGCGACCCTGATAAGGATAAGTGGTTTGGATAATGGATGGATGGATACTGCGCCACTGACTTCAGACCAGGTTTTCGTTGGTCAACGACACCATCGCTTTCTGCTGCCTCAGGAGAGCAATGCGCCTGACCACACTTCATTTTAAGACCAACACGCCCATGGGCGCTCAGATAGGCACATGTACATTTGCTATTTAAACAAGTTGGGTGCTGGGTGGGAGAATGACAACTGCGTCGGTCTGAAACTAGCAAAGCCACGTGCGTTGTGCTTTGCGCCGGATGTAAAATGGGGCCCCTAATGTTTGGACCGTGGAAGGTCTGAGTCAGCATGACATCAGAGGTGTGACAGTTCCCCTGGCAGCCTACGTGGAGTCCAGAGCTGAAGAGAATTGGTTCAGACAGTTCTTGGTTAGCCCTGCCCTCATCCTCTGCCACACTCACTCACACACACACACACACACACACACACACACACACACACACACACACACACACACACACACACACACACACACACACACACACACACACACACACACACACACACACACACTCCTTATTTTACAGTATTGTCCTCACAACTCAAATCTCTCTCCCTCCCTCTCTCTCTAATGCACACACTTTATGGTATCATCCTCACGACTCTCTCTCTCTCTCTCTCTCTCTCTCTCTCTCTCTCTCTCTCTCTCTCTCTCTCTCTCTCTCTCTCTCTCTCTCTCTCTCTCTCGCAATGCTTGCATCTCAAGTCTGCCTAAGCAGAGATGACTCAGTTTTCAGCCACTTTGTTTGGTGTGCGTGTCAGCCTGCCAGCATACCAGTGGGTGATAGGGCTTAGGGGTCCCCGAGGCCTAGTTAAAAACTACAGACTCTTCTGGAAACATTAGAAATCAGTTTAAAAGATGCTATGGGTCATATTGTCCCCTCTCAAAAGCATAACATGAACATGTGATATCATAATGATTAATATCATAATGTGACTATGTGACTAGTAAATACCATAATATGACTATTAAATATTATACTAGGACTAGTAAATATAAGTAGGTGTTGCTGAGTGGTATTGAAGGATTAAAAATAAACAACTCACACAGATTTCTACGTTCAAAAACACAGGTATCGGTCCAGCTAAATGGTTTTAATGCCGTTTGATGCCCCCACAAACTCAAATCACAGTAAACTGAGAATAACTGAAGGAGTTTGAAAACGGCAGGTGTCAGTAAAGGTGGTGTGTATTCTTTTCTATTTGAATAAGGTTGTCTTGTCTGTTTTGAGCTGTTGTAATTCACACTGCTGAACATAGAGGGCGGCACTGAGGTAGCAATTCCGTAAACCCCTTTAAAGTTGGTGTAGGCAACTTTCTTTAACACGACTACTGCCACTACTTTCGTTTGCTCCCGTTGGGGGTCGCCACAGTGGATCATCCATCTCCATCTCTTCCTGTCCTCTGCATCTTCCTCTATCACACCAGTCACCTGCATGTCCTCCCTCACCACATCCATAAACCTCCTCTTTGGCCCTCCTCTTTTCCTCTTCCCTGGCAGCTCCATATTCAGCATCCTTCTCCCAATATACCCAGCATCTCTCCTCCACACATGTCCAAACCGTCTCAATCTTGTCTCTATTGCTTTGTCTCCAAACCGTCCAACCTGAGCGTTCCCTCTAATATACTCGTTCCTAATCCTGCCCTTCTTCATCACTCCCAACGAAAAACTTAGCATGTTCACCTCTGCCACCTCCAGCTCCACCTCCTGTCTTTTCATCAGTGCCACCGTCTCCAAGCCATATAACATAGCTGGTCTCACTACCATCTTGTAAACCTTCCCTTTAACTCTTGCTGGTATCCTTCTTTCACAAATCACTCCTGGCACTCTTCTCCACCCACTCCACCCTGCCTGCAGTCACTTCTCCACCTCTCTTCTGCACCCCCGATTACTTTGGACAGTTGACCCCCAAGTATTTAAACTTTTACGCCTTCGTTACCTCTACTTGCATCCTCACCACTGAAAGGTGATGCACTCACTGCTGCACCTCACTGTCCACTGAAAGGCAACATCTTTAACACAGTTTTGTTATATTTGGTGAAATTACCATTATACACCAACAGGTATGCCTCGAGTAAATGTACTGTGAAGGAATTCGGTCCCTCCCGCTGGTCTTGGGGCTGAATTATTGCTAAAATGCTACTACTACTACTAGTTCGCTAAAATCCATTCGGTCCAAATCAAAACAACCTATCACCACTAAGGAGCATCCCTAACTCAGTATCAATCATGTGGTGTGCACACACAGGGCAGCCTGGTATGATCTTTATAAATACTCAATACCCATACCTATACGGTGCTTCACAACAACAAGGTCAGAGTCGCTTAAGAAAAAAAAATTATATGCAGAGATTAACAATGACAATATGAATTCTATGACTGGCAAACTCATGCATATGCATGAAGCTGGTTTGGAGGGAGGGGTTATGGGAGGGAGGGAGGAAGCGGAGCGGAGCGAACCAAAGGAGGGGACTGGACTTTTTTGGGGGCGGGTGTCAAAATTGCTCACCTGTCCAAGGTTGCCTACAGCAGCTTTAATGGGTGAGTATGTTCCATGTGCAGTCCATCTCTCTTACTTTGGTGCTGACACATATTGACATCCGAGTTTCAGTGTAAAAACTGAAACACACAACACGGCAGGATTTACATGCAAAGATGACAGCAACTTCACAAAGATGAAACTCAAGACTAAGGACTATACCACTCTTCTACTGAGGAGTTGTATCACATTTATCATGTCCACACGCATCTATTAACAAATCCGCAGACCGTGGGTTGACTCTGCGGACCTGCCGCTGGTCTGGATGTTTTTTCTTTTTTTTCCCCAGAGAGAGGGCATGAACCATGGCTGTATCTCTTGGCTGACCTTTTCTCAGGATCCCGCAGTAGGAAATTCATCTTTCCTGACAGTCCGGTGCCGGTGTGACACTGCGTATCAACTCAGCGCATCCTGACAGCCGCAGCCGCATGCAGGAAGACGGTGAGCTCGGCCTTGTTTTCCACCTGGACAGTATGCAAGCCCGGTCTGTTTTTCTGTGACATGGATTAGGACGCCAGCTCTGTCGCAAGTGGGCTTCTTAGTCGTCACTCCGGGATCCTTTAGATGAGGCCGACTCACTTCGGGATGGGGTGTGTGTGTGTGGCGGGGCGGCACACAGACCTCCTCTAGTTGTTCAGGGTTAGGAATGATTACTGTGCTCTCAAGAGGAGGTTACTGGCTCCTGCAGCCATTTCAGTTCTTCACTCCAGTGCTGATGTTTGGATCTGTGGGCGCAGCATGGCGCTGACATGACCGACATCAGACGCTCGTCCTCTGTGCCCGCGAGCGTGCATTTACTCATGGTTGTGCACGTTACAGGTGGTGATTTTCTGGTACTTTTATTCCGGACTTTTGTTTTGTGCCAGTTGTACAGTATTTTAGGGCTGCAACTAACAATTATTTTCATAATCGATTAATCTATCCTATTTTTCGATTCATCATTTAGTCAGTTAAAAGTCAAAAATACGGATGAATGCCCATCTTAAGCTGAGACTCTAAAGTGATGTCCTAAAACTGTTTACTTAATCTGACCAACAGCCAAAAAACCCCTCCAATATTCAGAGGAAGGCGAGCATATCTTAACATTAATGAAACTTCAACCAACAAATGTTTGGTATTTTTACGAGATGAAGGATTAATCGATTAATCAACTAATTAACTAATAGGGCGTCCGGGTAGTGTAGTGATCTATTCCGTTGCCTACCAACACGGGGCTCGCCGGTTCAAATCCCCGTGTTACCTCTGGCTTGGTCAGGCGTCTTTGCAGACACAACTGGCTGTGTCTGCGGGGGGGAAGCCGGATGTGGCTATGTGTCCTGGTCACTGCACTAGCGCCTCCTCTGGTCGGTCGGGGCACCTGTTCAAGGGGGAGGGGGAACTGGGGGGAATAGCATGATTCTCCCATGTGCTACGTCCCCCAGGCGAAACTCCTCACTGTCAGGTGCAAAGAAGCAGCTGGCGACTCCACATGTATGGGAGGAGGCATCTGGTAGTCTGCAGCCCTCCCCGGATCGGCAGAGGGGGAGGAGCAGCAACCGGGACGGCTCGGAAAAGTGGGGTAATTGGCCGGATACAATTGGGGCGAAAAAGGATGAAAAAAAAAAAATACTAATCAACTAATAAGAAAACGTTGTGAGCTCTGTTCAAGCTTTGAGTACCACACACCACCTTTGCCTCAACAGCTTACTGGAAAATAAAAAAACAAAAACGTATTCCCAAATAAAACCTCCAGGGGATTTAGATCACAGATGCAGATAAGGGTCTGCATGGCAGGGGACCAAGATCCATCCAACAATCATCACCAAGGCTTCAAAAGCTCTTCCTGTATCCAAGGCGATGGTGGGACTATCGGTGCTTTCGTCTCAAACAACCCCCCCCATCCCACCAACAGTTCACTGGCTCATGCCTGGTTAGCAGACAATCTAGCATCACAACCGAGGCAGTGAATGCTAAAAAAAAATGAATAAAAAAAATACATGCAACGTTTTGCATGTGGGTGGAAGATTAACTAACACACGGTGACACAGCAGCACTGTCATAGCAGGATTACTCAGGTGATCCTGAAGTTATGGCTCTGAACGCTATGACAACTGAAAAAAAGTGACTCACGGCAAGGGAGGAGACCTGCTGGGAGTGCCGGAGCCGTGTACAACCAAGCACAACTCGACTGGAAAAAGAAACGGGAGAATAGGAAAGGAGAACAGGGTGTCCTGGTGATTAGAGAGAAAGGCCAATATGCAAAGGTCACAGGTTCAATCACATGTTCCCCCTCTGATGAAGTGCCATTGAGCACAACAGAATGTTTGACTACACTGGGACGGTCGCTGATAGCTGACGCAAGTGAAGGGGGATAAATCCAACCACCCTGCTGAGCTGAACAACTATTGGCCTGTGGCCTTGACATCAGTCATTTTCAAGTGCCTGGAGAGACTGATGCTACCCCACCTTTTCTCACAGGTTCCTCCCTCGACCCGGTGCAGTTTGCTTATAGGCAAAACCGCTTGGTGGAGGATGCGGTAATGACGGTGATGCTGCACCACCTACAGCCATCTGGAGAGTCCACAAGCGTATATCAGGATTGTTTGTAGACTTTTCCCCTGCATTTAATTGTATGCAACCCCACATCCTCTGTGCCAAGCTACAAGAGCTCCAGGTGGATACCTACATGATCCTCGGGATAATGGACTTCCTCCTTGAAAGACAGCCGTTTGTCAGAGTAAACAATTCAACCTCCCCTATCATGCTCACATCCCTTGGGGTCCCCCAGCGGGACAGTTATGTCCCCAGCCTTGTTCTCAATATACACCAACAACCTGAGGGGGACGGACACTACTACGACACTCCTCTGGTCGACACTTCCAACAGCCCCACCAGCTTCAAAGAGGAGGCAGAGAGGCTGCACCGGTGGTGTGAGGAGCACTTGCACCATCTAAACGGGAGGAAGACAAAGGAGCTCCTCATAGACTTCTGGAAGAAGGTCGACCCTCTCCCACAGCTGACACTCAACGGAGAGGCTGTGGTGAGGGTAAACAGCTTCAAGTACCTGGGGACCACCCTCGACAGCAGGTTGACCTTCAATGACAACACAATGAGTATTGTCAAGAGGTGCCAACAAAGGACCTACCTACTACGGAGACTGAGGTGTCTGGATGTAGCCCCTCCCATCTTCCGCAGCTTTTACATCTGCCACATTGCGAGTCTCCTTACCTTCTCTTTCCTGGCCTGGTATGGGGGGCTTTCTGAGGCCAACAAGAGCAAGCTGCGGAGGGTGACCACCCTCGGGTCTAAGCTCTGCGCACAACGGCACTTCGGCTTCCAACTGTTGTTTGACCAGGGCAATGAGGCAAGTTGGAAAGATTGCCAGGGACACAACAGAATTTCAACACCTGCTGCCATATTCTACCTTGTGGCAGGAGATATAACGTTCCCTACTTCAAGAATAGAGGGAGAGACAGCTTCATCCCTTCTGACATATGACTACTAAACAAGCACAGACCTGAACCCACTGCCGTGCCTTTTCCCTTGCCCCAGAAAACCTGGACCTATTGCTCTAAACCTCCACCTTTGTCCTCCACCCCACCCTGCCCAGGACTGTCATATTCTTATCCTTGCTCTGTTTTTAGCCCTAATTTCTAGCTGATGCCTGATGTTTTATGTTCATTTATCTAAGTTGTCTGGGTGTTGCTGTACACTGTCCGACCTAAACAAAATAATGTCCTTTGTGGATAAATAAAGACATCTTATCTTATATAGGAAAGGGGTGCACAATATATTGGTCAGCTTATTGGTATCAGCCAATGATTGCTTAAAATGTGTTATCAGTGACCAGACTGATATCAAAATTATGCCCAGTATGTCACACTGATATAATGACACATTAAATTAACTGCATTTTATATAGTGCTTTTCTAGCTGCAACAGCCCCCCCTCCCCAAAGCGCTTTACAGTTAATTAATGCCTCACACACATACAGTCATGGCAGTGTCGACCATGCAAGTTAACAACCAGCTCACTGGGAGCAGTTAGGGGTTAGGTGTCCTGCAGAGGGACACCTCGGCATTTTTGCCAGGAGTCGAGGATCGAACCAGTAAACCTCGAGTTTACCAGACGATCTGCTCTACCTCCTGAGCCACTGCCACCCCATTAATTATGTGCCAACGGCAATGACAGGTGTTGATGAAAAGACAAGGTGGCCCCCACAGCCTACAAAAAGAAATGTCAGCTCTTTTGACATTTATAAAACAAATACACAGAGCAAAAATTTAAACAAAACAATGTTGTTTTTGCCCCCGTTTTTCATGAGTTGAAGTAAATGATCCCAGATTTTTTTCTATGCACTCTACAACGTCAATTCTCAGAATTTGCACACAAATTTGTATACATTTCATTTTATTGCATCATATTTCATCTGTTGCCAACATAAAATCCCCTCAAAGAACTTGCTGATATTGTACATGTTGGTATGGCTGCCAATATGTACCCTGGCTCTGCTGAATGATGGAAGCTAAGCAGGTATGGGCTCAGCTAATACTTGGATGGGAGACCTCTTGGGAAAACCTGGACAAACTTACTGACACTGTGACATCTTACATCAGCTTTTGTGAGGATATGTGTGTGCCCACCAAAACCTTCTGTACCTTTAACAACAATAAGCCCCGGTTCACAGCTAAACTCAGGCAGCTTCGACAGGCCAAAGAGGAAGCCTACAGGCATGGAGATAGGATCTGGTATAACAAAGCCAGAAACACACTCACAAAAGAGATCAGAGTGGCAAAAAGGTGCTACTCGGAAAAGTTGAAAAACAGGTTTTCTGCCAACGACCCATCATCAGTCTAGAGAGGTTCAAAAGATATTACCAACTACAGGAGACCATCCCCCCACACTGCAGGGAACCATCAACTACCTGTTGACCTAAATGGGTTTTACTGCAAGTTTGATAAGCAAACTTTCACACCCCTCACCCTCTCCAGCACAATACACAACCAACTGCACTCCCTGCCAGCCCCACTCCCCTCTCTACCAAACCCCCACCCGCACTCATCTGTGTTGGGGACGTGATTCTAATTCTGATTCTGAAAACTTGAGTTTCTGCTGGAAGTGGTGTTGGTGGGCCAGTAGGAGGCAGTCTTCCCTCTGATCCTAATAAAAACAACAAATATCAAATCCCAATGCCCCAGTGCAGTGACGGGGACACTGTGCTGTAGGAGATGTCATCCTTCGGATGAGACGTTAAACCGAGGTCCTGACTCACCGTGGTCATTAAAGATCCCATGGCACTTATCGCAAAGAGTGGGGGGTCTGCCAGTGTCTTGGCAAAATTCCCAACCTGGCTCTCTATATCTGGCCACCTAATCACCCCCCTGTTTAATTGGCTCAATGATTCCTCCCTTTCCACCTCATGCTGATGTGTGGCGAGCATTCTGGTGCAAAATGGCTGCCATGCATCATCCAAGTGGGAGCTACACACTGGTGGTGGTTGAGTTTCTCCCCTTCAATGTGAAGAATTTTTGGTGTCTAGATAAAGCACTATATAAATATAATCCATTATTATTATTATTATTATTATCATCATCCATCTATCTGACGGGTGTGAACTCCACATTCTGATTAAACAGCATGATCATCACAGATGTTGAGCAGTTTTTGCTGCACAACATCCTGCCAGAGATGCCACAAATGTTGAAAGATTGTGCAGTTGGAATTCCGATTGCAGACATGTCCACTAGAGCTTCTGCATGAATACTGAATGGCCATTGCTCTACCATAAACCTCCTCTGGAGTCATTTCAAAGGTTTTGACAGTATGGTCAACTGGCCTCATAACTGTAGACCACATGTGACCACACTAGCCCAGGACCGCTACATCCAGATTCTGCACCTGCTGGGTCATCTGAGACCAGCAGCACAGACAGCTGATGAAACAGTTGGTTTGCCCAACCAAAGAATTTCTGCTCCAACTGTCCGAAATTGTCTCAGGGATGTTCTTCTGCATGCTTGACATCCTTACCAGGGTCTACCGCAGAATGCTGTATGCCACCTTAACCATTCCAAGTGGGCAAGCATTCATTGGCGATGGCCACTGCCACACTGGAGAAGGGTCCTCTTCAGCAATGAATGCCAGTTTCAGCTGTATCGGGCAAATGGAAGCCAATGTGTATGGTGCGGTGAGGGTGAGCGGTATGCTGATGCCAGTGCTGTTGAAAGAGTGGCAAATGGAGGTGGTGGGGTTTTGGTTATGGGCAGGCATATCTTAGAGACAAAGAATGCAGGTGCGATTTGTCACCAGCAATTTGAATGCACAGAGATACCGGGATGAGATTCTGAGGCCCATTGTTCCATTGATCCACCACAATGAACTCATGTTTCCTCATGACAATGCACAGCCACATGTTGCAAGGATCTATGATTGATTTGAAGATACATCCTAGGATGTTTCCTGAGGCCCTCGGGTGTTTTGGGTCTTTCAACATCATACACCCTCTCTCAGGTGACCCAGCCAGGGTTGATCAGGCCCTGGCTTGTGTCCCAGCAGCACTGGCCCACAGATCACTTCTTCTGATCCAAAGCCATCTGGAAGCCCTCTCTGCAGCCTCCAATGGAAGACTGGATGGCTTTCCTTTTAGCAGCCCCAGTGATGACAAGTAGTGTAGAACTCGCACAGTGATAATAATCCAGGACAGGTAGGAATAAAGCAGTGTTTTATGCACGTCTGCATCACAGATACAGTAGAATAATAGATAAACTACACTGCTGGAAAATAAGACACCATCGAAATGAAACATGTTCGTTATCAAATATCAGCAAAAGTTTCAATATCGTGCATTCTTTATCAGAGAAATATGTGGACTGTAGCTATTGTGAAATAACGAAGATATCAACAGGATGTAAAGCTCCCAGCAGACCCCAGCTGAATACTGGTTAAGGATTTGACAGCGGATAGCAACGCATTTCCCACGTGGCGCTGAGGAAACTATCACCTGATTGGACACCTCGACAGGCAGAGCCCCGTCTCCAAATCCACAGTAAACCAGAGATTTGACCCCTCTAAATTAAAGTCTACTCTACCTGCGTCTTTAACAGTTAACCAGGTGGCATCAGGACATTCTATTCGATTCTATTGTAAAAACCAAATAGGCAGTAAAGACTGTGTCTGGTTAGTTTTAGGAAGTGCCAGCCATGAGCAGACAAAGATTTAGCTTCCCGACCTTGTGGCAATCTAATTCTTGGTTAAGTTGTAACTGGGTGATAAATGTTTGTCTGCAACTGTAAATCACAGATCACATGGTTATCTCACCAACCCAAAGGCCTCACACACACAGAGAGCGAGAGAGAGAGAGAGAGAGAGCGAGAGAGAGAGACAGAGACAGAGACAGAGAGAGAAGTGGTGATGGTACACACACAGCCAATTAACACCCTGGCAAGTGGGTCAACTATAGGGTGAGTGCTAATTAACAGCATGGCAGGGAAATTAATTAGGATTGGTTTAGCCCTGAACCTGGGAGTGCGAGACAGAGACAAGAGATTTGTCCCACCTCTCGCTAGTGACTGACAGAGACAGGAACCAGTCAATATGAATCAGACTGGGTCAGTGTTCCTATGGACATGTTGCAGGAACCTGTGCGTTTTACATGGTCTGCTGAGAAGGTCACTGGTTAGCGAATGTTGAGCGAAACAAGCTAGTAACAAAAAAATCACTACTTTAAATCCCAGGACAGACTGCTTCTTCCTGCCACTACAACTAAAGCTAAAGTGCCCTTTAGCAAGGCATTCATTCAACCGTTAACCTAGCTCTTTAGTTAGAGGGACTCACTGGCCAACAGCACAAAGCACTGATTCTACTCGGTGGCTCCCACTGACCAACGGTTGAAGACTGTGTTTCTGCTGGACAGCTTCCAGTTATTAACATGTAGGCAGTAGGTCTTAGGTTCAACTTTCCCTTCAGTGGTCCTTCTCAGGTGTCAGTGAGCAACACACTAAACCAGGTACCTGCCCAGTCCCGGCAGTCCCTGCTGAGTGCCTCAGATGAGTGTCATAGTAACATTAATAAATTAGCAAAACCAAGCTTGAAGGGCTTCATTGGTTCAAATGATGTTTGGTGTTGTAATGACACCCAGTGGTTAAACAGGTAAACTGTATTATTGCACAGCTCTCTCTCTCTCGCTCTCTCTCGCTCTGTGTGTGTGTGTGTGTGTGTGTGTGTGTGTGTGTGTGTGTGGCGACTGTTGTGTTTTTCACTATGTATATGAGTATTTGTGTTAATATTGTTATCTTGATGTGAATGAAGAATTGAACCATTAAAGGCTTGGTTAAAGGTCTCTCTCTCTCTCTCTCTCTCTCTCTCTCTCTCTTTCCCCCCACTCCTGCAGATTAGGAATAAATAACATCTGCAGACTGTCCGGATTAGAAACCTCTGCTGGTGTTTGTGCCGCCCATTATGAAGACAGGTTAAGATGAGTAAAACTACTGTAGGCACATAGCTGCATAACTGATTAAACAAAGAGTGTCACCTTCACACAGACACACACACACACACACACATACACACACACACACACACACACACACTACTAGATGGGTGTTATGTAAATGTAAATATACGGATCTCTCATCTTCGTACTTAAAAGGGTATGGGATAAGAAGTAGAGTTAGTATAAATATTGATAATGGTATAAGGGTACAGGAGAAGTACCACCTACTTCTCCTTTGCATTCCTCTTCTTTTCCAGGTGGTGGTGTGCCTCCAGGCGGGACTCTGGGGTGAAGGCACAGGGTCTCTCCCAGAACTCCTTCTCCTCCTGCTCCTCTGCTGACATCAGGCCTGGCTCTTTCTCCTGCTCCTTGTCTGACCACTTCTCCTGGTTGACCTCTCCTTCCAGACTGAAGGTTGGTTCAAAATACACAAAAAGTAACATTAATTACAAACAGGCAGTTCAGAATGTTGGCTGTTTCAGTCACTTGCTGTATGCTGAACTTTTGTAGATACCAATGTATCGCGCAGATTTGACTCGATTCATTTCAGGTCAGACTGATCTTTCTACTGGACTTGTTCATCACCCAGCAAGAGTATGATCAGGAGCACATACATCTGAGAGCAGATGAGCGCTCATCTCCATGAGAAATGACAGAGTCATGTCAGGAATCTGGAACATTTCTGTCATTTCACTTCATGCACCTGCGTACATGAAATGAAACAAAGTGCTGTTTCCCCCAGCCCACAGCAGTACAACACAAAGACAAAAACACATCAAAAACTACAAGAACACACATACCCAGACTAACACATCAAAACTAAAAGAAAAACAAACAAACAAAACAAAAAACACTGTCCAAGGGAACAACGCCAACCAGGGTGACTGTCGGAACCACATGGGCTAGCAGTTAGCTTAGCCCGCCCCACTTCCCCGTCCTGTTAGCCCGCCCTCGTCGCTTCCTCCTCGGGCACAGCTGCTGGCAGGGGCCGTGGTCCCCGGGCCCACCGGACGAAGCAGACTAAGCGCTCCTAGCCGATCCAGCGCCAGCTCTTCCAGCCATCAAACGAAGGCAAAACCTAGACGCAGATGTGGACAAAGGTACTGCATGGACGGCACTGGGCGAGCCGCCGCCAGCGTGAATTCACGCCGCCATCCTCTGACACCGGCACCGGGTGAGGCCATGTGACATGACCAAAAACAGTGATCGGTTTCATATGCAAATTGCCGTGACCATTAACTACAGTTACAATCGTTGGTTTGGGTGGTTATGCCACCATATTGTTTATAAGGGTGGGGATATCTGCAGTCAGCTGAGACTGAAGAGGTCACTTAGATGAGTGATGAAACGTTTCTCTCAGTAAACGTTGTGTCTAGATGAACTGATTCACCTTTCTGGGATTTCCTTACCCGGATTATTGAGCATACATAAAACCCCTTTTTTTTTTCATTGTCGCGCTAAGTCTAGCCAGGGGTGGGTAATCTTCTCCGGAAAGGGCCAGTCTGGGTGAAGGTTTTTGTTCCAACCAAGCAGTTACACACCTGATCACACTAATCAACCAGTAGAGTCTTCGCTGAGGAACTTGATTAGGAGACACAGATCTGTAACTGCTTGGTTGGAACAAAAACCTTCACCCACACTGGCCCTTTCTGGATAAGATTGCCCACCCCTGGTCAAGCCTGCAGTTCATGTTTAATTTTGTGTTGGTGAGATGTTGAACACAAATCCATAAATGTATTGTTTTAAAGTATATTTTTTAACGCATTACATTATCACCCACATACCTGTGACCATTGAAATACTTGAAATGCTAATTTGCGACCAAATAAGGGTTGATAAGTATGGATGACCACTGTTAAAGAGCAACCACTGGTAAAGAGGTTAAAGGGTCACAAATGATCTACCTGTGAGTGTATAGATCATGGAAGACAGAAGTAGGAGGAAGAGAAATGAAGGTGGAGGCTGTGGAGAGATGAGGAGAGGGAGGTTAACTGTATTTCCACCTACACTGTGTTGTTAATGTCTGTGTAGCAGTGATCATCAGAGCCAGCCTTCCTCTCTCTCTGAGAGCCGAAGCTTTCTCTTTTTTCTCCTCCTCCTGTATCTTCTTGTCTCACTCCTTTCCTTAGGGCCTCCTCTCTTTCTTTGGCCCTCCTCCTCATGTAGTCAGCCTCCTGCTGCAGGATACGACTCCTCACCGCCACCAGGCCCTGGCCAGCTCGGATCCGCTCCGACCGGCTGATGTCGGTTCCATCCAGCCACTGTGAGGAAAAACAATTGCCTTGGCCTTCAAACATCTTATCCATATGAGTTTTTAAAGGTGATTCTACCTGAATCCTCCATGGAGCAAAGATGTTAATAACAACGGCAAATCAAAGCAACCAAAACAAACAAATTGTATAAACAAGTAGCAGATATGACCTTCAGTAGCTATCACCCCTGCTGATATTAACTAGTTAGACTATATAATGCTTCAGCAAGGTCAAAATACTACATAGACTATGGCTAAATAGCTTAAAATCCCTATTTCTCCCTGAAGCACTAAGATATAAAACACACAAAGACATAACATTTCAGAAAACTTATATAAAAAGCAAAATAAGTCAGAAATAAAATAAAAAGTAACCAAAAGAAAAGTAAGATGACCACGACCAGGTGCACAGCGACCTCTGGTGGTAAAAAGCTTAGCAGCCGAAAATACAAAACCTAAACCTACACATTTACAGTACCTTGAGTTGGGGTAAAGAGGCAATAACGTAATGTCTGTAGCCTTCAAACTCAGCGCAGGGATTCCCCACCAGGAAGAGTTCTGTCAGGTGGAGGTTCTGCTTCAATGACTCCACGCTGCTCAGCCGGCCCACAAAGTTCACTGTCAGATCCAGTTTCTGCAGGCTCTCACAGCCTGCATGAAAGCACATGCAACAATTTAAGCTACATACATCAGCTGTTTGGAAAATGTATGTTTGTTATAATAACTTTACCTATATAGCACTTTTCTAAAACAATGTTACAAAGGGCTTCACAAACAAATAAAACAAGACAAGGCAAAAATAAGAATAAAACCAAATAAAAGTAAACGGTTAAGATAATGTATGGATGGATAAATAAATAAAAACAAATATCAAACATTTGTAAAAACTTCAATAAAAAGAAAAGTTTTAAGACGAGATTTAAAAGAGGCTAGAGACTTGGTTATTCTTAGTTCGACAGGAAGAGAGTTCACCAAGATTAGTAACAAAAGGGCTGATGGAATTTGGGGGACCGAACAGAATAATCTCAGACTTATTATCATTAGATTTGAGAACATTTTCGGACATCCAGGATTTAACATCAGAGAGGCAAGTTGTGAGATTTGATAGGGCGCTAGCATCTGTGGGTTTTAGTGGCATGTATAACTGAGTGTTGTCAGCATAAAAATAGTAAAGCACATCGTGATTTCGAATGACCTGGCCAAGGGGCAGCATGTATATAGAAAAGAGTAGGGGGGCCAAGAACTGAGCCTTCAGGGACACCACAACTCAATTGAGCCATTGAGGGAGCAGAGTTACCCAGAACAACAGAAAAAGTTCTGTTGCTGAGGTAAGAGAGTAATGAGCGAGGACCTGAGCCCTTGATGCCAACCCAAGTCTCTAAGCGATGTAAGAGGATGTTGTGATCAACTGTGTCAAAGGCAGTACTTAAGTCTAAAAGAAATAAAATGGAGCAGTCACCTCTGTCTGCAGTCAGCAGTAGGTCATTAGTGATCTTAACTAGAGCTGTCTCAGTACTATGAAGTGCACTAAAACCAGCCTGGAAACTATTAAAAACACTATTAGTGTTCATAAAAGAAATCAATTGAGATGAAATTACTCTCTCGGGAACCTTAGAAAGTAAAGACAATTTGGAGATTGGTCTGCAGTTACTGAAGGACAGGGGATCTAAATTAGGTTTCTTCAGTAATGAGTGAACAATGACATGCTTAAAACTGTCTTAAAAAGAACCAGAGGACAGAGAATTCTTAAGAATTTACAGAATAATGGGACTAAGAGTTGAAAATACCTCCTTGAGCAGCTTAATTGGAATCATGTCTAAGATGCAGGAGGAGTTCATATTGGAGACTGTACTCTCTAACACTGAAATTGTAATTGATTGAAACTGGGTAAAAGAGGCAGAATTAACATTGGGAATGGAACGAATGCAAGGGCCAGGGTGGATTTGGGACTTGATATTCTCCACCTTATTTACAAAATCATTGAGAATTTTTTCCGACAACTCAACATCAGGTTAAAAAAAAAAGAAGTGGAGGGACCATTAACAACAATCAATTACCCTAAAGAGAACTTTAGGATTGTGGTTATTTCTTGATATTAGTTCAGAGAAGTACACTAATCTCACATCCTTAACTGTCTTCTGGTAAATTAACATTTGGTTTTTAAGGGTGTTATTTGCTAATTCGGACTTGTTGACCTTCAATTGTCTTTCTGATTTTGTAGTCTTCTAAGGACACAAGTGGGATCGGGCACTGATCACTGAATGAGTATAACAGTGCATCTGGATTGAGGGGGGATAAAGAGGGATTAAAGGATGATGAATTAAAAGCATCACAGAATTTAACTGTGACGACTGCCAGCATTGAGAATGCGAGAGCGTGTTTTAGGTAGGATAGTGACTAGGACTAGAGAGCTGTAGTGAGACTTTGAAAATGACACCTTATGATCAGATACAGGCATATCCACCACAGTGAGACTTTCGTGAGAGAAACCAGATGAGAGTACAAGGTCTAAGTTGTGGCCTTTGGAATGTGTGGTCCTTTTAACAGATTGAATGACGTTAATAGAGTCTATTCATTCATTCATTCATTATCCAAACCCTTAACCTGCTCTCAGGGTCGCGGGGATGCCGGAGCCTATCCCAGCAATCATTGGGCAGCAGGTGGGAAGACACCCTGGACAGGCTGCCAGGCCATCACGGGGCCCACACACACACACACACACACACACATTCACACCTAGGGACAATTTAGTACGGCTGATTCACTGGACCGTGTCTTTGGACTGTGGGAGGAAACCGGAGCACCCAGAAGAAATCCACACAGACATGGGGAGATCATGCAAACTCCACACAGAGGACAACCCGGGACAACCCCCAATGCTGGATTACACAGGGGCTCGAACCCAGGACCTTCTTGCTGTGAGGCGACCACGCTAACCACCGTCATCATAATCAGAGACAACAACTTGTAAAAAGGAAATTACTTATTGAGATATTCCACAAACAGACAGACAGATGGACAGACGTGGAATGTAACAAAGTTTGCTGCTGTAGTCTGGCTGTCAGGGAATCTTTTTTTTCTGATTGAGAAAATAATAAGATCCAAAAATGTGAGGTGAGGGAATGGGAAGGACAATACACATGAATATTAAAATCACCAAGAATAAGCACTCTGTCATATTTTGGCATGACAATAATGCAATAAATACGCAAGAAAACGGACTGCATTAGGGGGCCTACAAATTAAGATGCCGAGTAAAGGGGGTGGGCCAGTGATTAAAGACCATAAAACCTCGAAGGAGATAAAATTACCAAAAGTAACAGGATGGCACTTAAGACCTAACTTATAAAAAACAGCTAGGTCACCCCCTCTACCAGAGGGCCTGGGAATATGAAAATACGCAAAATCAGGGGGGCTAGTCTCAATCAGGGGGACAGTGTCCCCTGGGGACAGCCATGTCTCAGTAATCATAAAAAAAGTCCAGATTATTAGAAACAATAACATCATTAATGATAAAGGACTTATTACACAGAGATCTCACATTCAGGAGGCCAAAATTGTGTGGTGTCAAAGCAGAAGTGAAACCAACAGGAGTTCAACAGATAGGATGAAAATTGCAGATATTTGCTTCAGATATTTAGTTGTTGTTGTTTATACAATTATATATGTCGTGTGGATGAGCGGCATGGTGTCTAATAACAGTCTGTATGGGGAAAACTCCTGGCAAGAGGGTCAATGACAGATGAGGCCAGCGGAGGGAGCCAGGTGGCCTCAACCAGAACCAGTGCTCAGACCAAAATAAAATCATCAAAATTAAACACAGCCTCAAAGAGAAGTAGTCTTCCTACTCCCAGTTTACCAAATATCATCACCACAGCTGTGACATGTTAGAAATAACCCAGACCATGACCCAACACATTACACCTAACAGTTGTAGATACAGGACCCTCAGGTGCAAAAAGGGCTGACTCAGCAGATCACCTTGTTCCGCTGCTTTAGTGCTCTTCAGCAAACTGCCTCTGTGATGTAAACTTAGTGCTAATGTACATATTGAGTCTCTCCTATGTTGCTGTTCATGTGAATGCTGTAGGTTCACCATCCAGGTGTATGTGTGTCTGTGTGCATTAATGTGGCTTTTGTTCTCAAGTTTGAGATCTGTGTTTAAGCAAGCTGTTTTAAAATGTCTACCTGCTGTCTGTCTGCCTTTCATTCAGAACGACAGCTGACGAGAAACTAAAACGTACCCCAAACCACCACTGGTGCAGAAAAAAAAGAGAAGAGGAAATGCTGTATTTTAGGCATTTACATGACAACGTCGCATTTATAGTGGGAGGTGATTATCCTCCTTCCATCATACTGACCTTCAAGATTTTCAATCACTTCAATGTTGTTCAAGGCGAGATTCAAATACTCTAGTTTCTTCAAGCGGCCAACATTTTCTGTGGTTGAGACGGACGGAAATAAAGAGGAAAATATTTTCTTTTAGAATTCTGTGCAAATAAACAGAAGTTCGCATGGCAGCGAGTTGCCAAGACGTTCATCACATATGTGTGCAAATGTTGAAGGATCCATGGAGAACTTGCCTATCTTGGGAATGAGATTGTTTTGAAGGTAAAGGATTTTTAGGTCCCTGCACCACCTTTCAATGTGTTCTATCTTCTCAATATTTTGCTGATGTAATGACACCTCCTCCAAGGAGAAGATTTCACAGTTGTTGTGCTCGGCCCGCCGTCGGACCATGTCCTCTGTGACTGATACACAAAAGGCACACACACACACACACACACACACACACACACACACACACACACACACACACACACACACACACACAGCAATATTTACAATGGCCTCCCGGCAAAAATTATAGTCTCTTTAAAAATTTCGCCTCTCAGCAGTTATCCTTTATTGGACTGCTTATGTTGTTGTATTATTAGACATATTAGACTCGTTTAAACAAGCAGCAAAGTAGCTTTCCGAAGAAACGATCGTAATGTTAGCTAACTAATTCGTCCACAAGTCAACGCGTGGCAGCTGCCACTGCTACTAGTTTAGCTGCTTAATAAAGCAATGTGAAATTTCCAACAACGTCTTATTTTTAAAATGTAACTTTTCTTTTTATTCAAAAAATCCGACTCAAACTTACTGAAAACCATCTCTGCCGTCGTTGCCAGCTGTTGCCATAGAAACCAAACCGAGTCCGGCCTGAGGGAGACGGTTGACCGTTCGCGAAGCAGTGATTGACTCGGCGAGCCACCAATCGGCGCTTAGCAAGCCTCTACTTCCTCCAACTTCCGCCATATACAACCAACCCAGTAAAGAAGAAGACGCCAACCGCCAATAAACACAAAGAAGAAGCAGAAGAAGCAGAAGAAGAAGAAACTTTAAACGCAAAAAAAAGAAAAAGGGGGAAACGTCAACATACATCCTTACGTCTTCTCAGCTTTCAGGTTAGCGAACCAGAACCTTTAGCACATTTATTTTACCATTGTATACACGCGAGTACTTTTGGGGCCCGAATGGTGAATTATATATTGTGTAAAATTAATGATATTATCAAAATGGACTGTAAAAAATGCCATTATGTATTTTAAACATGGAAAACAAGAAGTTGCATTTATTGAGAATTTTGTTAATTTTGTATGGCAAATTTCAGACACACAAATTCCGCTTTACAAACGTTTCCCCCAATTTTATTGGTTTCTTATGCGAATTTGAAGAGTATATTAAAACTCATACTTCCATTGACACTTAAAAAAAGTAACAAAACCATTAAGCTGCACAGGGATACGTTTAAAGAGGAATAATGTCACTTGTTTTTTGTATGAGTGGTTTTCTAATTTTTATTTTGCGATTATTATTCATTCGAGGTCCTAAGTTCTTACTGTACCATTTTGTGGAGTACATGCGGTTTTCGGTCGGCTCAGTGTTTATCTTAAAGGGGTGGCGCTGGCTATAAGGAGGCTTTGGAGGAATTTTTTCCCTTTCATTGACTAACTGACAACAAGTTGTGCACGTCACATTCTTACAACGTGCATGACTACAGTGCCAACAAACACGCCAGGGGGGGGGGGCAGGCCAAATAAAAAATAGAAATAATAAAAAGGAAAACATTTAAGACACAACAGCTACGATCACAATTCAGTTACATACATATTTTACAGCGAACACGTGCCATTACAGTATTTTTGGGGCCTTTTTACTGGCACTAGAATACTTTTATGTACCGTTCAAAACCTTTTAAAAACGGGGGTCTTCTATTTGTAAACTTGCACTTATGCGTGTAGAATTTAGCCAGAATAACCAACAGACTTATGATATATGCGCTTTCCTCAAATGTATGGTCATAGGCAAAGAATCCGAAACTAATATGCTCATAAAACAATGCTAAAATCCACGTATAAGGTGTCACTGATACATTTTGAAACATCTTTCCATAGAGTCCTAGAATATCGACAATGCCAGAAAAATCGGGGCACCGTGTCTGGATGAGCTGAGCAAAAAGGACAGTTTACATTTATACCAGCCTTACATCTCTTGGGTGTAATATTTGCTAGCGATTTTTGATTTGCTAATGTCCCTTACGGCTTTCCGTAGCGCAGCAACAAAGTCACGTGGTGTACGTAACAACGTCAGTCTGAATCCGGCCGGTGAATAAACAGCCAGCACGAGAGAAGTCGTCCTTGCTTTATTAACGTTATAAGTTAACATAGCCAGAGGGCACACATCATTACATGGTGTCCAGAGGGCACAGATCGTTACATTGTATCCAGAGGGCACACATTGTTACACTGGGGGAAATGCTTTGCCGGGTCAAATCTGTGCGGGGCTTTGTAGAAACGTCGCAAACGGGAAGGGTGTGTCTTTTGTTTTGAAAGTTCCGACGCGGAAGTTGCCTCGGCGACGACGAGGAGGAGGAGGAGGCGGAGGCTGGGCCAAAACAAAACAGCAGCGTCCAACGTCAGCGCCGCGCTCCGATTAATCAGCTATACGTCGGCTTCGTTCGGCCGCTTGATAAATAAATCGCTTATCCGCCGCGGACGCTTGTCCGATCGTCCCATGTCTGTCTAATTCACCGCTGTTCCCTTGACGCTCAGTGGACGATGACGAATTACAAGGCGTTTCACTCTCAGCTGACCTCCATCATGGAGGCGCTGACCAGGGCGGCCGTGGCGGAGATCTGCGAGCTGGTGGATGACAGCTACGCCGTCCTGCAGCTGGAGATCTCGCGGAGCCACAAGGAGAACGAGGCCCTGAGGAGAAAGCTGGAGCTAATCGAGACCATCATCGCCCGGGGACACCGGGGGAGCGTGCCGGATCACAGCGGGCTGGAGGCCGGGGCACCGGTGGACCTGACCGGCGGTGAGTTTTGACGGGAGCTCTGCGCATCAAGTCAGTCGGTCGGTGCCTGATGCAGTCGTGTAAGTGCAACGCTTTGCGCTTCGCATGGAGTAAAAGTGCACAGATAATGAAAAGATGGTAACGAAAGAATAAAAAAACGTTACTTAGGTAGAATGGAGAAAAGACAAAATGATCTAACATGATTGAAAATAAAATTGAATTTTGAGGGGGGGGCCTGGGGTCCTGGCATCTAAATCAATCACCCAGTCAGTCAAAGTAGCTCAAGTAAGAGATATTGATATTTGTTGGTATGGGTAATTGTTATTAGTGATGCTTAATGGCTCTTTTGCACACCCGTACTTAATATTTTTGTACATCTGGTCACCACGCAAACAGATTTTAATGTATATTTTTCCGTGTCTTACCAGGATATATGTTTTGTGCTCTTGCTCTGCTATGGTCCATTGTCCTGCTGCGGTGCAAAACAATTTACCCAAGGCTTGATTACGGACCGGGCATGCCGGGCGAGTGCCCTGGGGTCCTGGACCACGAGGGGCCCCGAAAGGTCAGGGGTATTGTGTTCGCGTATAGTAGGGATCCCCAATCATACCCTACAAGGGACGTTTGTTCCAACTCTGCGTCGCGATGCAGGACCCAAACTAGTCTCTATTGATGCGGAGGCCCCAAGCTACAGTCTCTACTGATGCAGGGCCCCAAGCTACAAAGTCTCTATTGATGCGGGGCCCCAAGCTACAAAGTCTCTATTGATGCAGGGGCCCCGAGCTACAAAGTCTCTATTGACATGGGGCCCCAAGCTACAAAGTCGCTATTGATGCGGGGGGCCCCAAGCTACAAAGTCTCTATTGACATGGGGCCCCAAGCTACAAAGTCGCTATTGATGCGGGGGCCCCAAGCTACAGTCTCTACTGATACAGGGCCCAAGCTTCATTGTTTCATTGTGTATAGTTAAAACAAATGTACTAGCTAGAATGCCCATACTGAAAAATAATTAAACAGATAGTTTTACTAAAATGTGCCCATATTTCACTAAATTATTTGCTCTGAAATTCCTGTTGGTAAGCCGTTATAAGTGGGAAGAAGGCGTCGCAGTATGTTTGCGATACCGTGAGCCGCTATTCTCATCTCTGCTTATTTTGTGATTCAAAATTGTGTTGAACTTTGTAGTCGCCATCCGAATCCCGTGCGGATTGGCATAGTGTCGACTACCATGTTGGGTATTTGCATTAGTTTTACATTTAACAATGTTTAGTATTGTTTGCGTAGCCTATCTGACGGAGGGGGGGGGGCGCAATGGACGTGCGTGCCCCGGTGCCCCCTGGTGGGTTAATCTGGCCATGAATTTACCCCCACAGAGCAATAAACTTTCTTCAGCCATGTTATATGGTTTGGAGACAGTGGTACTGATGAAAAGACAGGAGGTGGAGCTGGAGGTGGCAGAGGTGAAGATGATAAGATTTGCATTGGGAGTGATGAAGGAGGACAGGATTAGGAAGGAGTATATTAGAGGGACAGCTCAGGTTGGACAGTTTGGAGACAAAGCAAGAGAGGCCAGATTGAGATGGTTTGGACATGTGTGGAGGAGAGATGCTGGGTATACTGGGAGAAGGATGCTGAATATGGAGCTGCCAGGGAAGAGGAGGAGAAGAAGGCCAAAGAGGAGGTTTATGGATGTGGTGAGGGAGGACATGCAGGTGGCTGGTGTGACAGAGGGAGATGCAGAGGACAGGAAGAGATGGAAACGGATGATCCGCTGTGGCGCCCCCTAACGGGAGCAGCCAAAAGTAGCAATAGTGGCAGTAGTAGTAGAGCAATAAAGTTTCTGTCTGTTTGTCTGACTGACTAAAATAAAGCAGACAGACAAAAGGAAAACATCTTGCCAAGCAGATGTTCTCAGTAGTTTAGATGTTTCGCTCATATGGTTTAATGATCCTGTCACCTTTGGGACTCAAACCCAGTCCCACGGGGGATCCGATCGTGACCGGAAGTGCATTTTAATGTGTAATAATGTCAATTGTATTTTTTCTGCCCCAGATCGTATCTCGTCTACTGGAATGAGTCTCAAGCAGCTAAAGGTTGGTCTTAGAAATACTGGAAAGTTACCAACCATCGAGATGGCAGCAGAGGCAAGTCCAGTTACAAAAGAGGTAAACGCAGCATTGCTCTAAACATGCATCAGAAATCACGCTTCAACAATTAAACTCTATTTTGTCTTCATGCGTGCTCAATAATCCGGGTAAGGAAATCACAGAAAGTTGAATCAGTCCATCTGGACACAACATTTATTGAGAGAAGTGTTTCATCACTCATCTAATGCCCCCTTTCCACTACATGGTACCGGCTCGGCTCGGCTCGACTCGCAGTGTCAATTTCCATCACTGTAACAGTACCCCTCAGTGTAGCTGGTCCACATTGATTTTGGTACCCGCTCCAGGGTTGTTGTTTTTTTTTTGGAACCTCGACAAAGGTGGCACCAGAAGAGGAGTAACAGTTACCAAAATGCCGGTACTTTCCAGTAGTCTTCTTCTTCTTCTTCTTCTTCTTCTTCTTCTTCTTCTTCTTCTTCTTTCGGCATCATCAGCTATGATGTTGGCCACCGAAAAACATGCTCAACAACTGTCCGCCTCCACGGTTCCTTTGCGGTGTTAAGCATATTTTGGGTTTTTGGTAATACAATAGACAGTGGTTTACCATTGCCTTGTGCCCGCAGTACAGGAGACCAGATACTAGAGTTCCCAGCATGCCTCCTGTTGTCCTGAAGCTACTGTTGGCCAGACGATTCGGCTCGTCCACCAGCTACAGGTGCTACACTGCTGCTGCCCAGTGTAGAGCAGGTCTATTTAAAGGCGACCTTCAAACGCCTTGTCACAGCGCCGTTATGGGGCCTTTGCAGCTTTTTATAGGTCCACCAGTGCCACCCAATGGCCCACTGCGCCCTGGTAGCAACCACCGCCGTTGGTCCGCGACTGCTTATTCGTCAGGTAGGCTGCTTATTTTGCAGTTGTCCCCTGTATTTGAGGTAGCGTTCCACTATCTGCCACCTGTGGACGCGCCCCATAGCAGTCCAGCTCTGCCAGAAGACCTCTTTCCAGTAGTGGAAAATGAAAGTCGAGTCGAGTTGAGCTGCTACCATGCAGTGGAAAAGGGGCATAAGTGACCTCTGCAGTCTCACCTGACTGCAGGTGTCCCCACCCTAATAAACAACACAGTGACTGCAGGTGTCCCCACCCTTATAAAAAACACAGTGACTGCAGGTACCCCCACCCTTATAAACAACACAGTGACTGCAGGTACCCCCACCCTTATAACAACACGGTGACTGCAGGTACCCCCACCCTTATAAACAACACAGTGGCCTAACGACTGAAAACAACGATGGGTTTCAAGACGTTTCAATAAACGTTGTGTCCAGATGAACGGCTTCAGTTTTCTGTGGTATTAAACTATATTAGAACTTTTTGAATACGCCGGTTTCTATTCGACAAGATCCCTGTGTGATAGTCTGGCGGCCTGTCCAGGGTGTCTCCCCGCCTGCCGCCCAGTGACTGCTGGGATAGGCTCCAGCATCCCCGCGACCCCGAGAGCAGGATAAGCAGTTCGGTTAATGGATAGACGGGTGGATGTATTTGATAATGTCCTTCTCACGACCCTCATTTCCCCTGTGGACGCAGTTTCGTCATGCCCTACTTGTCAGTTGTGTACCTGCCCATTCAGTTGCTTCTCAAAGCTCTGCTGTGATTGTTTTAAAGTTGTGAATGAATAAATCAAACCACTAAAAACATGCGGGATTTGTTGTACTTTTGTGGCAGTGTTCCCTCTGAAGTTCACCTTCCTTGTGATTTTGTTCTGTTAAAATGCACCAAAGGCCGTGAGCAGGATGGTCTGAAAAGCCCGCGTGTGTGTGGGATGGTTTTCCTACCAGCGGGATTTTCAAGTATTTCTGTACCTGCGTTGTCTTTGGTTGTGTTTATATTGAAGGCCCTAACACGCTGGCGTGTCCTGTGTTTTCTGCTTCAGGTGCACTTGCAGTTAAGTGAGGAGGTGACTGAGTCCAGCGTAGTTCTGATTAAAGAGGAGACACCAGGAGAACAACTGAATGGTACCGGCCCGAATGATGAGCTGCTATTGAACGAGGATGGTAAGAGACGAGTTCTTACGTCGCCGTATCGGAGCTTCTTCCATCTCTGCGTTGTTCCGAATGTCTCTGAAATGTAAATGGATGTGAACCGCAGACGCAACAAGACTTAAAGGTCCGAGGCAGAGGAATAAAGAAACAAAGCAACCTGCCAAACGTTTGTTTCATGGCTTGTGTGAAGTAGTTCTGTAGTTTCTTAATGATGTCCCATGAAGACATCATTAAGTAGTTTCTTAATGATGTCTTCATGGGACATCATTAAGAAACTACTTAATGATGACTTCATGAGACATGATTAAGAAACTACTTAATGATGTCTTCATGAGACATCATTAAGAAACTGCTTAATGATGTCTTCATGGGACATGATTAAGTAACTGCTTAACGATGTCTTCATGAGACATGATTAAGAAACTACTTAACGATGTCTTCATGGGACATCATTAAGAAACTGCTTAACGATGTCTTCATGGGACATCATTAAGTAACTGCTTAACGATGTCTTCATGAGACATCATTAAGAAACTGCTTAACGATGTCTTCATGGGACATCATTAAGTAACTGCTTAACGATGTCTTCATGAGACATGATTAAGAAACTACTTAACGATGTCTTCATGGGACATCATTAAGAAACTGCTTAACGATGTCTTCATGGGACATGATTAAGTAACTGCTTAACGATGTCTTCATGGGACATGATTAAGTAACTGCTTAACGATGTCTTCATGGGACATCATTAAGAAACTGCTTAATGACGTCTTCATGAGACATGATTAAGAAACTACTTAATGATGTCTTCATGGGACATGATTAAGTAACTGCTTAATGACGTCTTCATGAGACATGATTAAGAAACTACTTAATGATGACTTCATGGGACATGATTAAGAAACTGCTTAATGATGTCTTCATGGGACATGATTAAGTAACTGCTTAATGATGTCTTCATGAGACATCATTAAGAAACTACTTAATGATGTCTTCATGGGACATGATTAAGTAACTGCTTAATGATGTCTTCATGAGACATCATTAAGAAACTACTTAATGATGTCTTCATGAGACATCATTAAGAAACTACTTAATGATGTCTTCATGGGACATGATTAAGAAACTGCTTAATGATGTCTTCATGAGACATCATTAAGAAACTGCTTAATGATGTCTTCATGGGACATGATTAAGTAACTGCTTAATGATGTCTTCATGGGACATGATTAAGAAACTGCTTAATGATGTCTTCATGAGACATGATTAAGAAACTACTTAATGATGACTTCATGGGACATGATTAAGAAAGTACAGAACCACTTCTTGCATCTTCTCTGATAGCGGCATATTTTATGAACTCAACGAGAGGGGACTTCACTGCACCTCACATGTGGGTTCACGCATGCGACCAACAACTGAAGCGTTATTTTTTTTGTCCCCACCTGCATTCTGCAAAACCACCCTAATGCCTCCCATTCTGCCTCTTACTGGCTCTGACCCTGACAGTCTCAGCCTAACCACTCTGGAAACGGTGTGCGCCGCTTTGCTACGGTTTCTGGGTTGGACGACATGTTTCCTTGAAATGATGTGAAACGGGCTTCGAGGTACGTTTTCTCTCGTTCAATGGGTGTGTCAGAGGTGTTACCCAATCAGCAGCGACCTGTGTAGAAGCCCTGCCGTATTGAAAAGGCGGTGCACAAAATGGATCCAACTGAAGTCCTTTACGCACGTGTCCGCTGCAGCGTGGTGTAGACTGAAGATGTTAGAAGTCGTGTCTGTCATAAGTGTTCTACAGGATTAAACACGTATTTAAACCAGTTTCATCAGGCTCTGAAAATTATTCAAAAAGAACACAAAGAATGGCCTTCTCAGCCGCCATAGTTGCAGCGCTTGCGTAACACAACGGGCTGTTCAACGCACCACTTTTCCCGTTTAAATAAATGTTTTGCTATGTTTTCAAGGGGCTGAATGCGCCCCTTTCTCACTCCTCTTGCCTAACCAATCCAACCAGCGAAGGCAACCAGTAACAGCCAATCAGAGGCAGAGTAGGGCGGGTCTTCGTGGAATGCGGGTGAGACTGCGCCCTGTACTCCTCCTCAAGTGAGATCACAGCCTTAAAACAGCAGGATAGCAGCTGGATAGCTCAGTAGCTCAGGGATCGGGCGTTCAAACCCCGGTTGGGACGAGTTTCCTGTAAGAGTCCGTGGCTTGGACTCCCAATGCTAAACAAGCCACCTCCCAGATGTGTATCGCTTTGGTTAAAAGTGTCTGCTAAGTGAAATAGTAAATTGTAAAAGATACTGATAATTGAATGAAGAGAACTACTGGTTATTTTTTTTCGTCAAGAAGAACGCACCTTTATTCCTGTTCACAATCATTATCTCCGCTAGGTGGTAGCCTGGAGGGGTTATGCATTTGGTCAAGTGTGTGTGTCCACGTGCTTGTGTGTTTATCAGTTCACAGCTAATCTCTCACACCACCCGACCGATCAGCCTAATATTTTTTGTGTGCAGTTATGACTGTATGATCAAGAACCCCTCATGGTTGCGGCGATTCGAAACCTTTAAAAAACGTTTGTTCTTGCTACCGCCGCTCCCTCTCTTCATTCACTCTCTAGCTCGCTCAACCAACCCTGCTCTCTGTCGCTGCGAGTCGTGTGGTTCGTGAACAATTGGTTCGTTGTGAACTCATCTTCTCTATGACTCGGGAGTAACGGGTCGTCTGACTCGGGAGTAACGAGTCGTCTCAGTGACTGATTCGTTCACTTTTTCTCTGGACCACCGCTGCGAGCTGCCACTCATTTCCTCCATCTGAATGGTGACAGCTACAGGCTGATTTGTTCACCAACGGGTCTTACGGGTCTGAGACTTTTGTTCACATGACCGCTGCATATTCTCAGTGTAGAAAGAAGTACGGGTCTTCGGGTCTGAGTCTCGTTCACTTGTCACATGACTGCTGCGTCTTCTCAGTGTCGGATCGACTGATTGGACACCTGACACCTGCCAGCTGAGAAAGAGTTAAGCAGGAGTCCTTGGAGAAATTCGGGTTCCTTGGGGTCCTGGGTGCGATAGACTGCATGAACATACAACTACGAGCCCTGTCAGAGAACTCTGATCTATGTGAACCACAAGGGAACCCGTTCCATCAACACCCAAGAATTTGTGCTGCAACATGTGAGGTTGCACATGTCTTCATAAGCTATCCTGGATCAAGCCAGGACTCCTCTACCCTGGCCAACTCTGTCATTCCTGCAGTTTTTCAGGGGGATACTCCCCCCCCCCCCCCGGAAGGGTGGCTGTTAGGGCACAATGGCTATCCATTAAAGACATGACTGATTACACAATATATCATGCCAACAACTGCACAATATTTCGTTCAATTGAAAACACAAAAGCACGTGCTGTAATACAAAGGACTTTTGGATTTCTTTTTTTTTTGAGGGGGAGGGGTTCCCCAAATTGCATCCGGCCAATTAACCCACTCTTCTGAGCCGTCCCTGTCACTGCTCCACTCCCTCTGCCGATCCGGGCAGGGCTGCAGACTACCTCCTCTGATACATGTGGAGTCACCAGCTGCTTCTTTTCACCTGACAGTGAAGAGTTTGACCACGGGGACGTAGCACGTGGGAGGATCACGCTGTTCCCCCCAGTTTCCCCTCCTCCCCAAACAAGTGCCCCGACCACTTCTGGCTTCCCTCCCACAGACACGACCAATTGTGTCTGTAGGGACACCCGACTAAGCCGGAGGTAACACGGGGATTCGAACCAGAGATCTCTGTGTTGGTAGGCCACGGAATAGACCACCACGCCACCTGGATGCCCAGACATTTGGATTTCTGAAATGTGTTTCAGATGTTTTGGATAGGTCAGGTGGAACATTAGAATGCAGCCCTCAGAAGGTCGGCGCTGTCTTTGTGGCATGTTATGTGTTGTATAACATTGCCATGCGTCATGGATATTCATCCATCCATCATCCAAACCGCTTGTCCTGCCCTCAGGGTCGCGGGGATGCTGGAGCCTATCCCAGCAGCCATTGGGTGGCAGGCGAGGAGACACCCTGGACAGGACGCCAGGCCATCACAGGGCCGACGCACACATTTTCACCTAGGGACAGTTTAGTACGGCCGAGTCACCTGACCTACATGTCTTTGGACTGTGGGAGGAAACCGGAGCCCCCGGAAGAAACCCACGCAGACACGGGGAGAACATGCAAACTCCACACAGAGGACGACCTGGGACGACCCCCAAGGCTGGACTACCCTGGGGCTTGAACCCAGGACCCTCTTGCTGTGAGGCGACCGCGCTAACCACTGCGCCACCGTGCCGCCCACGTCATGGATGTCTGAGACACAAATGAGGACACATTACAGGAAGTGAGAAGGCGTGAAACTGAACTGCAAGTGCCGATGCCAGTGAACCCGAATACGCCAGGAGTAGCACGGGCGTTGAGGGATCAGCTGGCGGAAGAGCTGCGTCGTCTGTAGCCTGGTAAGCAAGCCGACAGGCTTTGTGCAGGGATTATTGCATTTAATTTAGACATTTTAATTGACGTCGTATTTTACTCATGTTTTTTAAATACGACCCCTCGGAGTCAGTGGAGGATGACTTTGTACCGCTCCGTGCGATTAAAACAAGTTTAGAGTAATCTTTTTAAAAATGGTCATTGCTAACATTTTTGGAGATTACAGTGATCACCCCCTCTTCTGTACACACACACACACACACACACACACACACACACAGTTACACACAAACACACACCCGTACAACATTTGCAGTCTCACTACCCCATTATGTCTTCATCATTACATGGCTGCTCATCATTTATCGTACCTGATCAGTATTGGTTAAATGATCAGTATTGGTTAAATGATCAGTGTTGATTAGTATTAGTTTGATAATTAGCGTTGTTTTAATAAATGGTTTTCATTGAAATAAGCTTTTGTCCTGTCTCTTTTGTGACTGTACTCACTGATGCCATCCTCTGCCAACTAAAGTACTGCAGTTGGTGCAACATTGATTATTCCATCAGCTTGAATGGTTCAGTTGTAACTACTGAGCACCAAAATCAATGACTGATCAATTTATCAGACTGACTTGATAACCCTGTTGCAGCCACAGCCCCTAAATGAAAAAGTAAGATGCACCACTGCAACCAATGTAAAAAATTAGTCTGGGGCGTCCGGGTAGCATGGCGGTCTATTCCGTTGCCTACCAACACGGGGATCGCCGGTTCGAATCCCTGTGTTACCTCCAGATTGGTCGGGTGTCCCTACAGACAAGTGGCCGTGTCTGCAGGTGAGAAGCCGGATGTGGGTATGTGTCCCGGTCGCTGCACTAGCGCCTCCTCTGGTCAGTCGAGGCGCCTGTTCGGGGGGGGGGGAGGCAGCAACCGGGACGGCAATTGGACGGGTACAATTAGGGAGAAAAAGGGGGGGAATCTCCCCAAAAAGCTAGTCTGGAGCCCTGGATGTTTGTGAGAGGAAAAGAAGTAATCTCGTAATCTCGTCACGTGTCACGTTTGTGAGAAAACTGCAACGAGGGCCGCACAATTAATTATAAATGTTAACATAATTAATGATCTCCATTAATTCACAACTCTTGGGTGCACCCCATGCCCTCACGTGACCGACTGCAAGAACTCCAGTACGAGGTGGGCCCGGAAGAGAGGACACCATCATGCAGCATTTTTGGGAGAAGAAGGGATCGGCCAGTATTATTGTTACCAGTGTGCAATAAAGTAAATGTTTCCTGACATGGAGGCTAATAATTGTGGTTAATAATCCAAATCACAATAATTAGCAAAATAATCAGATTATAGTTTTTACCATAAATGTGACATTGAGTTTGTGTGTAGGTTCATTTACAGTTTTAAACCACTCAGACTTGTCTGTAGCTACATGTGTAACTTTTCTCATCTTCTGCCTCGTCATGTTTGTGATCTCCTTATCGTTCATGTCTTTCTCTCCCGCTTGGAGGCACGGAGGTGCAGCCGTCGCAGGCCGACGACGGTGAGGAGGGGCCGTCTGGACTGCTCGCTACCACGGCGGCCGGCATGAGACAGTGGGAGCAGAACGGCGGTGACGCTGCAGAGCAGAACGAATCCCAGGATGAGCACAGCGAGCCACGGTCCCCGAACCCGGTGGAGGGCGCTGACAACAACTCATCCGAGGCCATGTTTGACACAACCTCGGAACTAGAATCCGACGCGCCCTCTGGTGGCTCGACACGGAAGCCCTTCCTCCTCGGGCCGGGGGGAAGTCCTAACGCCCTCCCAGGGACCTTTGACCTTAAACGGGGGGTGTCCATGATCAGCTCCCTCCCCTACGACATGGAGCTGGAGATGTGCTCGTCGTGGAACAACCAGGGCCTGCCGAGCATGGTGTCCATGCCGCACCACACCTACCTCAAACCGGACCATCGGGTGGCGCCGCACCTCGACAAGGCGTCAGAGTTGAGCGCCACAGGCTTTCCTCTGAGCCTAGGCCTCCAAGGCACGTCCAAGATGGATCCGCTGGAGCTGAACCGGTACTGCAGGGACCGCCGCTTCATCTGCAGCTACTGCGGGAAGTGCTTCACGTCGTCGCGGAGCCTGGAGACGCACGTGCGCGTGCACACGGGTGAGCGGCCGTACAGCTGCGCCCAGTGCGGGAAGCGCTTCACGCAGTCGGGCCACCTGAAGACGCACCAAAGCGTCCACACCGGCGAGCGGCCGTTCGCCTGCGAGCACTGCGGGAAACGCTTCGCCGGGAAGCAGAACCTGAGGATCCACCAACAGAAACACCACCCGGCCATCTGAAAACGGGACGCGACCCGGGGAAGGAGCCGGGCCTCACGCTCCCTCTGAGGCCAGACTGGAACTGTATGAACTCTGTGGTATTTTAAGACCGTTTGGATAAAAGCAGCCGCCAGATGGCTCCGAGGTACTACATACTAGGACTGACTGGAGCCTAAGCTTTATTTAAGTAGGATTTTTATTTTTTTATCTCAAGGCCTTTTAGTGGACGTTTTGGAAGAACGGGTGCTTTTAAAAAGAAGAAGTGAAATAGTTGTGACTGTATTTTTATTTTTTTTGTTGGGCATTAGATCTTTTTTGACCATCTTAGCTGCCTTGGTGGGGACCCCGAGTTCGTTTTCCTCTCAGACGAGGAAACTGGGACGCCGACCTCGTTCTGAACAATAATCTTACCTCAACAAGGACGTGGGCCGTTTTTGGGTCCGCTTCAATACTTTGGGCCAGAGCGATGTCGAACTGGTGACCCGGAGTCCTGTAGCAAACCAGACACCTAATGAGAAGCATGTGAATGTCTGTCAGTTGGTGTGTAGGCCAGCAGCATCTAGCATTAAAAGTGTGCAATCCTGGATGCCTGGTTTAATTCTTTCTTTTTTTACATAATTTTTCATTCAGGACACTCAGCGGGGGCCTCAGGCATCAATCGTTGCTATGGGCAAATTTGTTCTTACACACCCATGGAATTTTTCTAGCCCTCAAGTTTGTCTGACAGTCAGCAGCAAAGCATGATGGTTATTTGTAATTCCTTCCTCCTAACATCTATTGTCTACCTCTTGCAACGAGCAATCACCCAGGCCTGCAGGGACACCGGTGTTAGCCAGCTGTCTAAATACAGGGGTCACCCCAGGTTCTACACTGGTCTCCGAGACAAACTTCAGGGCTAAATAAATCCCATGGGTGTGTATGCACACATTTGCGCATAGTAACGACTCATACATGAGGTCCCAGGTCTGGTTTTGCATGGAAGATGAACAGGATAGTGTTCATTCCCTAAGGTTCATGAATTGCTGCGAAACTTCCTGGAAATCATGAAAAACGCCATTATACAGATATGACGGCACATTTAGCAAAACTGAATCGTCTTGATTTCACTCGCTGCTACGATTTCAGTCGTTACGATCAACGTACCGGCCAGCACATCACACACACAGCATAATGCTCTTAAATCCAAACAGGAATACCTCCGGCTTGGTTGGGCGTCCCTACACACACTATCGGCCGTTTCTGCAGATGGGAAGTCGGATGTGTCCTGGTCGCTGCACTAGCGCCTCCTCTGGTCGGTGGGGGCGCCTGTTGGGGGGGGGGGACTGGGGGGAACAGTGTGATCCTCCCACGCACTACGTCCCCCTGGTGAAACACCTCACTGTCAGGTGAAAAGAAGCAGCTGGCGACTCCACATGTATCAGAGGAGGCATGTGGGGTAGGCAGAGGGGGTGGAGCGAAGGGGATGGCTCGGAAGAGTGGGGTAATTGGCCAAGTACAATTTGGAGAAAAGGGGGGCAAAAATCCAAAACATAAAAATAAAATCCAAACAGGAAATTGGAGTTTGGTAAGAGTTTGGTAAGTTTAGCTGAAAGACCAGTTTAGCTGTGGGTTAACTCAACATCTTAACTCGTAACATCCATCCAGCCATTACCCAAACCGCTTATCCTGCTCTCAGGGTCGCGGGGATGCTGGAGACTATCCCAGCAGCCACTGGGCGGCAGGCGGGGGGACACCCTGGACAGGCCGCCAGGCCACCACACAGGGCCCACACACACACATTCACACCTAGGGACAGTTTAGTACAGCCGATTCACCTGACCTACATGTCTTTGGACTGTGGGAGGAAACCAAAGCACCCAGAGGAAACCCACGCTGACGATCCCCCAAGGTTGGACTACCCCAGGGCTCGAACCCAGGACTTTGTTGCTGTGAGGCGACCGCGCTAACCACTGCGCCGCTATCTGGTAACACAATTCAGAATAATGCTGTTTGTTCATGGTGAAATGACCCAGGAAATGGAGAGCAGAAAGTTGTTGCTGTGACCATTTATAGACGGCAACCAACAGCCTAAACAGGAAGCACAAGACAAATGTACAACAGAAACAACACAGAACAAAGGGGCCAAATATACATGGATGGGTAAGACATTTAGGCCTGGTGACTTGGTGCCTCCATAAGATCATTACACAGCAGTAAATGATGATAAATGATCATCAGTGATGTGGACATGATGACCAAGCAGGTCGACACGTCCGTTGTTCATTTCACTGAAACAGTGGAATAAGTTCAGAAAACTGTCTCACTTTACTGTAACGCAAGACCGGGGAATGACAACATTTAAGTTGTATCACCATTTTACCGCAACACATCTCGCATCACCCTATTAATAAATATATTAATATTTTAATAATATAAAGTATTAACACACTGACCAGCTGTACACACAACGCAGAACACAGGTGAAGTAAAGAATTCTTTGGAAATGTGAAAATGTTGAGACCAGTTTATTTTTGGCATCACTGGTTTATCACCAGGAAGTCACCCGGTCCTCTGATTCCGCCTTTTCACACTGTCTGCTAACCTACTTCCCCCTGCGAGGTTATTTACACTGTCGGCTCAGATGACTGAGACCCAGATGAGCCGCAGGTTGTTGGTAGAATGTGTTACATGTCAAATAGCTTCATGTAGCGAAAGAGGACGCGCAATTACAATCGCCGTCCCGCAAAGTAAACCTCGCAGGTCAGATTCCCTGCAAAGCGACGCTGGGTTTTGCCTCGTCGAAGCTGTCGCTGAACCCAAACCCCCTGACCCAGTGTAGACCAGAGTCAAGATTTCCTTTATCGTCATTTTCATTATGTACATAAAAAAAAAAGCCGTTTCTCCCAGCCCACAGCGGTGCCTCGGAGAAGATAAAAATACACATCCAAAAATTCCCTAAAAACAATACTGCTAAAAACATGAACAAAACCAAAAAAGCACAAACAGCTAACCACACAGTCCATTAAAGTGCCATTTCAGTTTAAATGTTGACAGCTGGTGTCTGTCGAGGAGTGACCAGCACTGATGGGGGGGGTTAGAGGGTAGGTGGATGGGCATGACCATGGGGGTGGGGGGGGTTAATGAGCCTGACTGCTTGTGGGTAGAAGCTATTCAGCATTCTGCTGGGTGTAGCACAGATGCTGCTGTAGCTCTTCCCAGACGGCAGGAGGGACAACAGGTTGTGAGAAGGGGGGTGGGGGTCCTTAATGACGCTGGAGGCTCCGCGAACACAGCGTTGATGTTAAATCTCCAACAGGAAGGGGAGAGGGGCACCAATGATCTTGCTAGCTGTCTTCACTATCCTGCCCAGCTGGCGTTGTCCTGTCGCTTTGCAGTTACCGAACCAGGAAGTGAGACCGCAAGTTAGAATGCTCTCAATGGTGCCCCTGTAGAAGGTGGTGAGGACTGGAATGGGGAGACTTGCCCTTTTAAGTCTCCGGAGGGGATGGAGCTGCTGTTGGGCCTTTGTAACGATGGCCAAGGTGTTAATGGTTGAGGTCAGGTCATCCGCCAGGTGCACTCCCAGGAACTTGATGGTACTGACCCTCTCTACAGTGGCGCCATCAATGGTCAGTGGCGTATGATGGTGCCTGCTGGCCCTCCTGAAGTCCACTGGTCTGCTCTCAAATTTACATCTTGTCCGTGGAAGAGTGTGTGTGTGTGTGTTTGGCCTGACTGGCTGGTTTTGTCTTACCATCACAATCTGTCAGCAGTCTGGATTCAAACCCTCCGGCACAGACTTCAAGGAGTCAGTTTAAACCATAACGTCTGAGAATAGAGCCGCTGTATAGCAGAAGTAAATTTAGAGTCTGGATCCATGGCTCTTATCTTTTACAGAAGTCTTATTTTAGACTGAAGAGAAGGGAGCATGAGCTGGCTAAATTTACAGCGAGAGCCACAAATCCAAACACTGCATGAGAAGGAGAGAAAAGAGGCCAGACTGACTTGTTGGAAAGCAAAAAAGAAATTAAATGCAAAAACTGCAGCCAGGGAGAGTTGCTTTTAACCTGAATAAGAGCTGATCAGCCAGTAGACTGGATGAACATTATCAGAGGAAGAGTCGTAGTTTCATTTTGAGAAGTGGACTTGACAGACACATGAACCACATCCTGAACGGTCATTTATATTTCTGCAGAAACACCTGGGGAAGTAAAGCTGGTAGAGCAAGGCACTATCTAATATTTTCAGTGTTACAAGTTTCATTCCCCATGTAAATCAATGGAAATACTGCAGGTATTCCATTTCAAAATGTGCAAATGGTAAATTTGGGGTTAAAAATGTCCACTGGGTTGCAGGTTTTGTGTTTACCCAAATATCTGTTGGCTTTTTGTTAAAACCCTTCTGAAGAGTCTTTCTCTCTCTCTTTCTCTCTCTCATTCTACAATAGAAACACACACAAACACTGTTTAGAAATTGCACCAAGGCTGGATTACAGACCGGGCATGCCGGGCGACTGTCCCGGTGCCGCGGACCACGAGGGACCCCAAAAGGTCAGGGGTATTGTGTTCCCATATAGTAGGGATCCCCAATCATATCCTACAAGGGACGTTTGTTCCGACCCTGCGTCGCGATGCAGGGCCCAAGCTAGTCTCTATTGGTGCAGGGCCCCAAGCTACAGTCTCTACTGATGCAGGGCCCCAAGCTACAAAGTCTCTATTGGTGCGGGGCCCCAAACTACCGTCTCTACTGATGCAGGGCCCCAAGCTACAAACAATACTGAACAATGTTTAGTATTGTTTGCGTAGCCTATCTGATGGGGCAGGGGGGACCCAATGGATGTGCGCACCCTGGGGCCCCCTGGTGGGTTAATCCGGCCATGAATTGCACAATAGATGCGCTCCCAGCTGGCTGCGCCTCATTCAATGACTCCACTGTATTCTAAGAATTCACACAGTAGACTTCTATGGGGTTGGGGGAAGGCCGAGTCAGTAACTTGTCTAGTTTCTGTTTATACAATGCACAATAGAAGTCCACAAAAACCATTCAGTGGGCCATACATGCATACATACATACATACATACATACATACATACATACGTGTGTGCAACAGAAGCCGACAAAATCCGTTCAGCGTATTTACAGCAGTGAGAACTGTGCTTCAATCGAGCCGCATGTCCTCATTGCTGGACTGAATCAATGCAAATCTACAAAATCAACAAATGTTGCGTTTCGGGACGTGGAATGTCACCTCTCTGGCGGGGAAGGAGCCTGAGCTGGTGCGGGAGGTGGCATGCTACCAACTAGATATAGTTGGGCTCACCTCCACACATAGTATGGGCTCTGGTACCAAATTCCTGGAGAACAGCTGGACGCATCCAAAATCAATTGACCTATATATGGTTCCCTATATTTTTGTGTGGTTTAGGCAACTCTGATGGGTTTCGCCAAAGGCCTTTGTGAATCTTGGATAGTGGAAAAATTCATTGTTTATCTCAAGTCAAAACAGGGGTTTTCAGACGACATGGGTGGGGTTTTCCACATACAACAAATTAAATCAGATTACGGTGGCGCAGTGGTTAGCACGGTTGCCTCACAGCAAGAAGGTCCTGGGTTCGAACACCAGGGTAGGCCAACCATGAGGGTCATCCCAGGTCGTCCTCTGTGTGGAGTTTGCGTGGGTTTCCTACAGGTGCTCCAGTTTCCTCCCAAAGTCCAAAGACATGTAGGTCAGATGAATCGGCAGTACTAAATTGTCCCTAGGTGTGAATGTGTGTGTGTGTCGGCCCTGTGATGGCCTGGCGGCCTGTCCAGGGTGTCTCCCCGCCTGCCACCCAATGACTGCTGGGATAGGCTCCAGCATCCCCGCGACTATGATTGGGATAAGCAGCTTGGATAACGGATGGATCTTTGAGACTTTTGGGATGCTCCTTTTAAAGAACTCACCGGACCTAATGGCAATGTTCTCAAGCAGACTGACACACGAATAATATGGATTTCTGCAACAAAGCATCTGTGCACTTGGATGACAACAGTGGTCTGGTGGCAGTGGAGGTCCGGGTGAGTCGCAGGATTGCCACAGTAAACCCGTGCTCGAAGTGGGCCGGTACTCACTGGTGCACTGTACCAGTTCTTCTGCATATTACTCTTTGGTGTACCGTGACTTTTTCTTGGGCACTGGCACTTCTCACAAGCTGCTGGTACTCTTTTCTGCCATCTCCATATCAGGTTCTCTGGACGATTTATAACAGCCCTAAATAAACTGCATTACCCAGGGGAAACTGGGGTCATTACGTGACGTCACCTGTTCCAGTTCTTGCGTGCTTGCGTTTCTCTGTCAGTAAGTAACGTTACTTTGACCTTACAAAAAAAAAAAGAAGCTTGAAGGACAACTGGACACAGAGCATGGAGATGGGCAGGTGCTTAGTTTGTGTGACACACTAAAAGTAGAGAGAAGAGAAAGTACTATATGATTTCGCCAGAAACACAGGAAACTAAAGGCATCCCGGCCTGATGACTTCTTGCATCACACTAAAGCTAGCGTACATAGTCAAATATTTTTTATTTTAATTGAAACGGTTGTCCCCTTGATTAAATAAATGTATGTTCTGAGCATCAGCAACATCTCCTAGTATATTTTATTCACTATAGAAATTCCGAATGTAATAATCTACTACTACTACTACTACTACTTTTGGCTGCTCCCGTTAGGGGTCGGCACAGCAGATCATCCATTTCCATCTCTTCCTGTCCTCTGCATCTTCCACTGTCACACCTGCATGTCCTCTCACCACATCCATAAACCTCCTCTTTGGCCTTCCTCTTTTCCTCTTCCCTGGCAGCTTCATATTCCGCATCCTTCTCCCAATATACACAGCACCTCTCCTCAAAACATCAGTCAATCAATCAATCAATCAAGCAAGCTGCATTTTATATAGTACTTTTCTAGCTGCAACAGCCACTCAAAGCGCTTTACATTTCTGGTCAAGATTCAGATGGTTTGGACACATGTGAGGACAATATCTGGTACATGTTCGATGACATTTTAAGACCGATTCCTGCTCCTGTTAGAGTGACAGCACGGCATGTAGAAATACGGAAAGACATCTGGTCAAAACTTGTTGGGTAGGCAGACAGGATTGTTAAGTGATCATTAGGGCTAGGGTTTGCACTCTATACATTGGAGAAAAATAGAAATATGAGAAAGTTCTGAAAATCTCATATCCATCAAGATTTTTTTTTCCAGTTCTAGAATCTGTGACTGGGGGGGGGGTATTCAGAGTTTTTGGGTGGTTAAACTATTGTCAGATTGTTGTATCATCGTTCAGCTACCATTCGCCGCCAAGATTGTTGAGTGGTGTAGCAGGCCAGATTAACCCCCCCACCACCAAACTATTCCTGGGTATAGTCTGGCATAGCCTAAAATATACCCCATGGTATAAAATAGCCCAGGCTGGTTTATATACCTGCACCCACACCGGGCCTTTCTGGATCATGTTGCCCATCCATGAGAGAGAGAGAGAGAGAGAGAGAGAGAGAGAGAGAGAGAGAGAGAGAGAGAGAGAGAGAGAACATCAGGACTGAAAAGCTCAAACACAGTTCTCTTGAGCTGCAGAAGGCCCTGCTTAAACTGTTCAACCTGGTTCTACAAGCTGGCTGCTGTCCTGACACCTGGAATAGGGGGCGTATACCTCTAATATACAAGAATGGAGATAAATTTGACCCCAATAACTACCGAGGCATCTGTGTGAGCAGTAACCTGGAGAAGGTCCTCTGCTTTATTATTAACGCCTGAATACAGGCCTTCCTTACCAAACACAGTGTCTTGAGCAAGAGTGAGATTGGCTTTCTACCAAATCACTGCAGATCACATCTACACCCTACACACCCTAATTAATCAACATGTTCACCAAAAAATAAAGGAAAAATATCTGCATGCTTCATTGATTTTAAGAAAGCATTTGATTCTATCTGGCATGACGGCTTATATTATAAAATCATCCAAAGTGGCGTAGGGGGTAAGGTGTTTGACATAACCAAATCTATATATTTGGAAAATAAGTGCAGAGTAAAACTTGGTGACAAAAGAACAGAATACTTCACTCAAGGGCGTGGGGTGAGACAGGGCTGCAGTTTGAGTCCAACCGTGTTCAATATCTACATCAATGAGTTAGCGGTGTTAACAGGAACAATCTGCAGCTCCTGGCCCCACCCTAAAAAACACAGAAGTTAAATTCTTGCTCTATGCAGATGACCTGGTGCTGCTGTCACCCACAGAACAGGGTCTGCAGCAGCATCTGGATGTGCGACAGAAATACTTTCAGAACTGGGCTCTGACAGTAAACTTAAAAAAGACAAAAAGTATGATCTTCCAGAAGAAGCCCAGGTGTCAGGAAAATAGACACCTATTTACTCTAGGTAACACTGCCCTAGAGCACAGGTTAAATTATGATTACCTGGGACTGAGGGTCAGTGCCTTGGGAAGCTTTGGTCTAGCAGTGAATACACTTAAAGAGAAAGCCCAAAGAGCTTTCTATGCAATAAAAAGAACATTCTATAAAACAGACATCCCGATTAAAATGTGGTCCAAAATCTTTGACAGTGACCTCCTGCCCATTGCAGTATATGGAAGTGAAGTATGGGGTCCACTCAGTCAGCAAGACTACACAAGATGGGACAAACATCCAATAGAAGCCCTGCATGCAGAGTTCTGTTGAAACTTGCTAAATGTACAAAGGAAAACACCAACAAATGCATGCAGCACAGAATTAGGCCGTTTCCCATTGAAATTGAATACCCCAAAACGATCACTTAAATTCTGGATGCACCTTAAACCAAGTCCCCACGACTCATTGCAATTTAAAGCATTCCAGATCCAAGAGGTAAGAAAGAGTCCCCTAACTCAGCTGGTTGTGAAACTAACTGACCCCGTAACCACTAATATAGATGAGTTTCAGACTAGCACTGCTAACCAACCACAGATTAGAGTAAACAAAATAATCAAGCAATGCAAAAACTCATATTTGGAACATTGGGATATAGAAACAAAATTACAACACGAATTAGAATGTTACTGGGCCCTAAATAGAGAATACAGACTGGCTGACTGTCTGTCCACTGTCAGAGACAGTCAGCAGAGACACATCCTGACCAAGTACAGGCTCACTGACCACAGTCTAGCCATTGAAAGGGGCAGACACAAAAAATATTGGCTACCAAAAGAGCAAAGACTATGTGATCACTGTACGGCAGGTGAGGTCGAGACAGAGATGCACTTCCTGCTAAATTGTGAAAAATTCCAGAACATAAGAGAAAAATACCAGGAGAAAGTTGAAAACCAGATTTCAAATTTTCTCCCCCTGGATGAGAAAGAACAATGGCCACTTATTTTAGGAGAGGGCCAAAGTGCACACCTTGCAGCACAATATGTGTCAGAATGCCACAGCCTTGGGTCAGTGAGTGACCAAAACACTGTCAGTTACTGTCAGTTGCTGTTCAAGTGCTGTTCTATGTTTCTGCCAGATCTGGGTATTCCTCTTTTTTATTGTTTTATTTAGTGCTGTTGACCTGATTTGCTTTGGTAACATTATAATTAATGCAGTCACGCCAATAAAGCATCACTGAATTGAAAAAAATTGAAAAGAAATTGAGAGAGAGAAAGAGCGAGTCTGTCTGTATGCATATTTGTTAACATTTGTTATTTGTACAATGCTTTGGCAGTACTTTATTTTGTTATGGTCATGCTGATAACGCAATTTGAAAATTTTTTTGAGAGAGAGAGAGAGAGTTAGAGAGAGAGAGAGAGAGAGAGAGAGAGAGAGAGAGAGAGAGAGAGAGAGAGAGAGAGAGAGAGAGAGAGAGACATTTTCAATGTTTTCCAAATAATGTTTAGCTTTTTCTCAATGTTTAAACGCTGGCTTTGGCAATATGTACATCATTACGCCACGCCAATAAAGCCATTTGAATTTGAGAGAGAGAGCGAGAGAGAGAGAGAGAGAGAGAGAGAGAGAGAGAGAGAGAGAGAGAGAGAGAGAGAGAGAGACATTTTCAATGTTTTCCAAATAATGTTTAGCTTTTTCTCAATGTTTAAACGCTGGCTTTGGCAATATGTACATCATTACGCCACGCCAATAAAGCCATTTGAATTTGAGAGAGCGAGAGAGCGAGAGAGCGAGAGAGAGAGAGAGAGAGAGAGAGAGAGAGAGAGAGAGAGAGAGAGAGAGAGAGATTTTCATCTCGGCAGACAATTCAAGTAGAACCCCGGGCGGACTTTTATTTTGAAATCAGCGGTGTAACTCCGGAAGTGCGAATTAACAGAGGAGGGAGGGAAAAAAAAACTCCTCCGCTCCTTTCTTCCTTTGTAGCGGAGAGACGTGCGGCTTTGATGACCGCGGAGATCTGAGGGCAGCGGCGTCCATCTCGCGGGCGGGTCTCCGACGCTGCGGTGGCCGTGAGCGGCGCTTCGTTTCGGGCAGGCTGAGACCAGGACGTCGGGGCCGTTCCAGATGGCCGGGGTTGCCGCACACCTCATGAATTCGAGGGTGCTGCACGAGCAGCTGTCCATCATCATGGGGGCGTTGACCAAGGCGGCGGTGGTGGAGATCTGCGAGGTGGTGGACGAAGGGTACGCGGTGCTGCACGCGGAAATAACGAGGAGCCGCCAGGAGAACGAGGACCTGAAGAAGAAGCTGCACCTCATCGAGTCCATCGTGGTCCGCGGCGGCGGCGGCGGCAAGGCGGCCGAGAGCGGGACGGCCGCGGTCTCCGGCGCGGAGGCGGAGGGCGCGCATCGCGGGCCGGACGCGCCGCCGGACACGCGTCAAGCCTCAGACGCGGGGGGGGCAGGCGCGGATCACGGGGCGCGCGGAACCGGACGAGAGGTAAATGAAAGCGCCGCGTTACCTCACCGAAGATGACCAAGCGGTAACGGCGGTGATAACAACGTTGTTGTGTTGTTGTGTTTGTTTGTTTGTTTTCGGTGAACGCTGCTGATCTGAATTCCAGCAACATAAGATAAGCTTTATTGTCATTGCGCGCGCGCACAACGAAATCTCGTTTGGAGACTCTCAGACCAGCAACACCAGACAAGGAAAATTATTTTTTTTTTAAAAACAAACAAGAACAAACAACATTTAGTATAAATAAACGAGGTAGAGAAATTAAGGGAGGTAGCAAAAAATGATAATGAGACGATAAAAGATAGCAGCGGCTTTTACAGCTCACGTTATACCAGTTAGTCCTCAGCAGCTATAGGCAGGTGCGCATGCGTGCGCGCGCGCGCGTGTTAGGGCTGTGTATCGGGGAGAATCTGGCGATACGATACATATCGCGATATATTGCGGTACTGTAAGAAAGGCGATACGTCGCGATTTCATAGGCCTCTGCTCTTTGTGCTGATGCCACTTCCTGTCTCAGTTTACATGTTTGTGTTGGGGTGGAAGAGTCAAATGGCTGAAGATGGATTACAACACTGCTATCTGGCGGTCGTGACGTTACACACAACACAAAATGTTTGTCACGAACCTTTACACGTAAACAATAACAAATCGATATAGTGGTTTTGAGAATCGATACAGTGCCACAAAAGATAATATCGCGATACTCGAGGGTATCGATATTTTTTACACCCCTAGTGTGTGTGTGTGTGGGGGGGGGGGTGGCGGGTGGAGGCCAGCGCCGTGTATAGAGAGTCTGGCCAACTGGCTACACGGGCGCCATATTGCCTACCAATGGGTTGGCAGCCCCATGTTCGCGCTATTCAAAATCGTGCTCATTTCATGATCTCTCAAGCTGCACTTTCAAAGAAATAAGGGAAAACAGAGATGGGGTGCCGGGTGAGGTTCTCAGGCACGGTGGTGTAGCGTCCAGAGTCCATCTGTCTTGTCTGTCCGTCCGTTCGTCCCCCGGTCCGTCCATTAGCTTTTTGTTTCAGCAAGATAATTCAAACAAATCTTGATGCAGTTCAGTGAAACTTGGAACATGGGTCCATGTTGCCAAGATCTTGGACGAGTTCAATATTGGGCAACATCCATTAAGATTCAGTAGGTTAACTGGCCAATCAACGTTCCAGCTATGAATTTGGTTTCAGTGAGACAACTCAAACACATATTCGTGGATTTTAACAAAATTTGGAACATGAGTTCCTTTTGCCATTATCTTGGACAAGTCCGATAATGGGCAAAACTAGGTCATCATAAGCAGGTCAACTGGCACAAAGCTTTAGATTTGGTTTCCACGATATAATGCCAACAAATTGTGATGGATTTCAATGAAACATGGAACATGAATTCATCATGTCAATATCTCGAACGAGTTCGATAATGGGTAAAAGTAAGTCAACATAAGTAGGTCACCCAGCACCTGATTGGTTGCATTTCTTAGCTAACATTACAAAACTTGATGGATTTCCATTAAATTTAGTGTAGACAATCATATGAACCTTGTTTATGATATGTTCTAAAATGTAAGATATTCAAGCAGTCTAAGTAGGTCAGGTGGCACCTGGTTGGTTGAGCTTCTTAGCCCCACAACTTTGGCAAATACTGATGGATTTCCATGGAATTTGGTATAGGGACTTGTATATGAACCTTGTTTTGGACATGCTCCAATATTTTTGATATTCAGAGACAACTGACCGAAAGTTGCCTCACTTTTGACTACTGTTAAATAAGAATTTAACATGACTATTGTGTCTGACACCTTATTAATTGGTTTTATGGCAAAATTAGGCTTAAAGCTTACCCTGTTTTGTGGGTGTAATGTACCATGAATGGATCACTCTGTACATTTCTATTACTAGACTTTGACCCCAACTTGGAGGAAACAAGAATTTATTAGATTAAAAATGTAGACAACATATTGAAGCTATTGAGAAAGTTAAGGCCACACCACTGTGTAAATAATTTTGAGAGGCACTTTATGTATTTTACATCATTCAGTACCAGTACTTAGGGTTCCAGAACTTATGGATTTTCCATCATTTCAATCCCAGTTTCAGAGAACCAGACAATTTTTCCATCCTTGTGTACCAGTAGTCAGAGTAGGTGGTTTAACACCAGATCAGGGGCAGAGGCTATGGTAATAACGTGTTTCACTTATTCAGTCCATGATGAAGGTGATGAGATCAGGAAGAAACCCACCAGTGGTCATCACACAGTCGTAGACACTGAGCAGGGGCCCCTTTACATGTAGATGTACATGTAGATTTCAACCCAAAGAATTTACTCCAGAGATTTCAACCCAAAGAATTTACTCCAGAGACTAGTTTTTATCCACTACACTACCGGTGTGGTGGGTAAACTGGTGGTCAGTACCAGTATTACATATTTTGCAACGTTCAGTAGGCTACTAGTGAATGATGATGAGCAATAATATCAGGGACACATGAGAAATATTAGGCCTACCTGTTTCGAGGTTTAGCCAGTGCAGCATCGGCTCTGTATCAGGGCTCGTCTAGTTTATCTCAACACTACCCACACACTGCCTCGGCTCTGGCTCAGGTCTGTCACACAGTCCATCCCATATGACAATCTGACACTGTTTACACTTGCCTGATTTCTGTCAACGGTTACACATGGCTTTGATGTGCTATACAACTGATTTCCACCCATCAACACCTTACAGACTCTCGGATTGCTCTTGGGAAGTTAGTTTATCGAAAAATCGTAAACACTGAACTTACCGAGCACAAGTAGGAATAAGCTGAGGAGGACCAGCCCAGCCTGCGAATCTTCACAGTCCAGACTGCCCTCCTTTGTGCATCCTGTGGAAATTGATGCATCATACGGCCTTGTCCTGGCCGAGCGGAACAGCCCCAAGCCGCACAACACACCATTTCTCCTTCAACTGCTACAAATCGGCGAGAAATGGGCCGAAAATGCAGGAAAGATCATTGAAATGTCATGATGACAGATCCAGATGTTGGTAGGCAACATGGCACCCGTTAAGCACGTGACAGGCTCTCAGCCAATCACAGCGCATGTTGCAAAGATCAAAGGATGGCCAGACTCTCTCTATACACGGCGCTGATGGAGGCTACAGCTCTGGGGAAGAAGCCGTTCCTCGGGCTGTTAGTCCGGGTTTTGATGGTGCGGTATCTTTTCCCCGATGGCAAGGGAACAAACACACAGTAACCTGGGTGTGTTGTGTCTTTGCTGATGTTGCTGGCTTTTCCCCTGTAGGCGGCCAGCATACACTGCATCCAGCTCAAGGAGCACAGCTCCCACAATCCTCTGTGCTGTCTTTACCACCCGGGCCAAGTCCTTCCTATTCCAATACAGCCAGGTATAACCTTTCCACAAAACTGTCAGGATGTGAAAATAATGGGGAGGGACTTTGAGTTGAATGGGATCAAATATTTCATTCATTCATTCCAAAAGGTTTTTGGAAAAATGTCAGTGAGTACTAAACAGCACAACAAGGTCCAACACACCAATCAATAAAACATGCAAAGTAAAACATACACAACCATGACAAGACCAGACAGTAGTCTCTCATCTCTGGCTGGAGACACCGATGAACAGCTAACAGCAAGGATTAGACAACATGGGGGAAGAAAAAGGAATTAAAGATGTTCAGATATTCCGAACACAAATCACAGGATATGGAAAAGGATATCGAACCAGAAAATAATTTCTTCAACAACATCAATTGTCTACACCATCCTCTCAGCTCCCCCAACAATCCCTTGTTAACTGCCTCCACCAGATAAAAATCTGGATGTCATCAAATCTACTCAAGCTAAATACCAATAAGACTGAGCTCATGGTTGTGACTTCCAAGGCGCTGCTGCAGAAGGTTGGAGATCTTCTCGATGTGGATGGCTGCTCCATCTGCCCATCCCCAGAAGTCTGCAACTTTGTTGTTATTATGGACTCCACCCTTTCATTCCAGTCAAACATCAAATCCGTCACCAAATCTGCTTTCTTTCACCTCAAAAACATCTCCAGACTCCAGCCATTACTCTCAGACTCCGTGGCAGAGACCCTCATCATGCTTTCATCACCTCCCGCCTGGATTATTGCAATGGATTCCTGTCTGGGGTACTGAGCAAATCCTTAAGAAAGGCTTCAGTATGTGCAGAACTCAGCTGCCAGGGTGCTCACCCGCACCGAGCCCTGGCAACACATCACTCCCACCCGTGTCCACCTTCACTGGCTCCCGGTCAAATCCCACATTTCTTATAAAATCCTCCTCCTCACCTATAAATCCCTCCATGCCCTTACCTCCCAGTACCTATCAGACCTCCTCAACCCCTACCATCCCGGAATCTGCGGTCCACAGACACGGGCCTGCTTTCCATCCCCATTTCCATGGGGATAGAGCCTTTAGTATAGCAGCCCCCACCCTTTGGAACTCTATTCCAGCAGATCCGCAACGCTGCTTCTTTGTACAATTTTAAGACTACTGAAAACCTACCTTTTTACTAAGACCAATTTCTGTCATCTTTCAGATGAGACAAAGAGAACAAATCTCTCTGACCAAGGCACTCCGTGTAATTAAAATGTCTTTATTGGAACTTGGACATATCCAAAAAGGACCTAAAAATGCCCACGCGTAGCGGCTCGGGCCTTCTTCAGGGCATAGTGAGACAAAACAGGGGTGAATGGTTTATATTACTTAACTACAGAGAGGACTGAGCACGCCACTAACTCCAAACACATGTCTGTCATCTTTGTTTTAATCTTTTTTTTTTCCTTATCTAGTGTAAAGTGTCCTTGGGTTCCTTGAAAGGTGCTATACAAAACTATGTTGTTGTTGTTGTTGTCTATACTACAGTGATGATCAGTTTAACACGATAGTCAACTCGGATCATAAAATTTCAATTATCCACATAAACAGCAAAAGCCTATATGCCAACTTCCAAAACATCAGACTATCTAAGTCACTTCAAGAATCCATTCAACATAATAGCTGTATCTGAAACATGGATTAGCCCTGACAGAGGTGTTGACTTTGAGTTAGCCGGATATGAACTGTCTTATAAGAAAGAACGGGAGGAACAAAATGAAGGGAGGGTGCTTTGTATGTGAGCAACGGACTCAATTACAAGGTGGTAGAAGTTATGTCAACAGCTGTCGATGATGTGCTGGAATGTATCACAATTGAAATCTGGAAAAAAGAAGAATGTAATCGTAAATTGTGTATATACAGATTACTGGGATCAAATATTGAAATATTTAAGGACTGGATAAAAGAAACGTATTCAAAATCAACACAAAAGGATGTGTTATAAGAATATTGTCAAAACAATATCACAGCACCGCCATATTCCTTCACACCCTGGTTGCATCCCGTATTGACTACTGCTGTTCTATCCTCTTTTGTGTTCCCCTCAAGTGTCTTCATAAACTTCAATTGGCCCAGAATTCAGCTGCCCGTATCATTACCAGAACTCCTTCCATAGATCATATCACTCCTGTTCTTCAGCAACTCCATTGGCTCCCCTTTAAATACCGTATTGACTTCAAGATCCTTTTAGGCCCTTAATAACCTAGCTCCTTCATATCTTTCTGAACTCCTTCATATCCTGCTGCACTCTCAGATCCTTTTCTCCTCTCCAACTCACTACACCTCGGCCCGCTTGACTACCATGGAGTCTAGAGCCTTCAGTCATTCTGTCCCCCGCCTATGGAACTCTCTCCCACAAGACATTCACAACATTGACTCTCTTTTAACCTTCACATCCCATCTCAAAATGTACCTTTCAAACTGGCATATTCAGTCTGATCCACGCTTCACTGAGTTTTGTGCAGATGATGATTTTATACTTATCTGTTGTGTTGACTTTTTATTGTCTACCCTGCTTTGTTTTGACTTTATGTGGTCTGATACAGTGCTGCTTGTTTTTTTACTGTGTTCTGTAAGGTGTCCTTGAGTGCTCTGAAAGGCGCCCACAAGTAAAATACATTATTATTATAATTATTATGTTCATATGTGGGGATTTCAGTATGGACCTGTTAAATCCAAATAAGCACATTAAGACAGAAGAGTTCATTAACACAATATATAGTTTGGTTTTATATCCTAAAATCACTAGACCTAGCAGAATCACACCACACTGTGCCACCTTAATAGACAATATAGTCACAACATTATAAAAGGCCACACAGAGAGTGGGCTTGTATTAAATGACATCAGTGACCATCTACCAGTTTTTACTGTCTATGACTGTGATTTTAGGAACAACAAAGTTCCCACCAACATTTAATATGTAAGAGTAAGAACAGAGGAATCCATGAATGCTTTCAAAAATGAATTACTAACACATAACTGGAATATAGTGTACTGTGGAGGATGACAGAAAGGAGACAAGACCAGTTGTCCTTTTGACCACACAGCTGTGGAGTCATTTCCTCCAGCAAACTTCAAGTGAACAGCTGACAATGACAACAATCATCAAAAGCTCAACCTCGCGTCTACCCATAATCCCCCCTGCTAACCCCTGAACCCACTGTCTTAAAGGGACAGTCTCTGGTCCACTTCGGGAATATCTAACCTGGCTAAAGTAGGTCACTACAATACAAAGAAAAAGACGCTGACAAAGCTTACGATTCATTCCCAAACATATTTCAACCCTTATATGACGAAAATTGCCCAATAAAACAATTCAACAGTAAACGGAAATATAAAGATAGTCCATGGATCACAAAGGGACTACGTAACACTTGTCATAAAAAATAAGCTCTATAAAGAATTCATAAAGCACAGAACAACTGAAGCAGAAATAAAATACAAAAAAAGAAAGAAAAACAAGCTAAGTAACATTATGAGGATATGCAAGAAGGAATACTATGATAAAGAATTAGAGACCAATACAAAACAACACCAAAGGTATAGGGAATGTGTTGAACAGTACTATTAGAAACGGATCTAGAACCCCAAGCTGCCCTCAATACTTTACATCCATCCATCCATTATCCGAACCGCTTATCCTGCTCTCAGGGTCGTGGATCTAGAACCCCAAGCTGCCCTCAATACTTTACATCCATCCATCCATTATCCGAACCGCTTATCCTGCTCTCAGGGTCGTGGGGATGCTGGAGCCGATCCCAGTCATTGGGCGACAGGCGGGGAGACACCCTGGACAGGCCACCGGGCCATCACACAGGGCCGACACACACATTCATACCTAGGGACAGTTTAGTACGGCCGATTCACCTGACCTACATGTCTTTGGACTGTGCGAGGAAACCGGAGCCCCCGGAGGAAACCCACACAGACACGGGGAAAAACATGCAAAATTTACACAGAGGATGACCCAGGACGACCCCCAAGGTTGGACTACCCCGGGACTCGAACCCAGGACCTTTTTGCTGTGAGGCGACCGCACTAACCACTGCGCCACCGTGCTGACGTGGTCAATGGCTTCAACAGATCCTTTGTAAATGTGGGCCCAAAACTGGCAGGAAAAATCAATGACACCCAAACAATCACTGAGGGCAATGATAGTGAACATGGGGACAGAAATCCAAGTTCCATTTTTCTTAGAGCAGTAGAAGAGAAGGAAATCGTGGACATTTTAAACAAATGTAAGAACAAAAAAATCTGCCGACTGGAATGATACTGACATGACAATAGTTAAGAAAGTAATCAAAGGTATTGCTAAACCATTCACGTGCATCTATAACATGTCCTTTCAATCTGAAGTTCCAAGCAAAATGAAAATAGCAAAAGTTATACCCCTATATAAAACCGGAGATAGACAACAATTTACTACCTACTACTTTACTAAGGACTAATGGATCTGCTGAGTCCCTCACCATTTTTAAGGAGAAACTAAAGACCCAGGTCCTTCTTGAACATCTCCACACCTGATGGTAATAAAAAATAAATAAAATTGCTTCTATGCACCAGATTCTATGCAATGTCATAGGCCGTTGCGTACACCCAACAACACCGCCATGCTCCCTCACACCCTGGTTACATCCCGTATTGACTACTGCAATACTATCCTCTTTGTTCTTCCCCTCAAGTGTCTTCATAAACTTCAACTGGTCCAGAATTCAGCTGCCCGTATCATTACCAGAACTCCTTCCATAGATCACATCACTCCTGATCTTCAGCAACTCCGCTGGCTCCCTGTTAAATACCACATCGACTTCAAGGTCCTGCTCCTCACCTTTAAGGCCCTTAATAACCTAGCTCCTTCATATCCTGCTGCACTCTCAGATCCTCTTCTGCTCTCCAACTCACTACACCATCAGCCCGCTTTACCACCATGGGGTCTAGAGCTTTCAGTCATTCTGCCCCCTGCCTATGGACCTCCCTCCCACAAGACATTCACAACACGGACTCTCTTTCAACCTTCAGATCCCATCTGAAAACACACCTTTTCAAACTGGCATATTCAGTCTGATCCACGCTTCACCGAGTTTTGTGCAGATGATGATTTTATACTTATCTGTTGTGTTGACTTTTTATTGTCGACCCTGCTTTGTTTTGACTTTATGCTGTCTGGTACAGTGCTGCTTGTGTTTTACTGTGTTCTGTAAGGTGTCCTTGAGTGCTCTGAAAGGCGCCCACAAGTAAAATACATTATTATTATTATACGCATTGCCTTTGTGCACGGTCTGTTGACACCTCTGTGCTATCGGACTCGAACCTAGTTTTTTTTTTTTCTTATTTGCATTGTTGTCTCCTGACCACATCCTTACTTGTGTTGTATTAACCCTCAGATGTACGTCGCTTTGGATAAAAGTGTCTGCTGAGTGAAATTGTAAGAGTAGGGGAGAAGGGGTAGGGGAAAATAAGTGTATACTTCCTCCTACTCCTTTTCCAACATGCAACACAATAATCTGATGCATGCGAAGATTTGTTCGCTGAGTTTTATGTGCGGATTTGTTGATCACTTCAGATTATTGGCGACGGGTTATCTGTATGTTATATCCTGCTTATTTACATGTTCCAAATAAATCATTCATTCAGTCAAAGTTGGGAGTACTGTACAATACAATATAAGATTATTATCTTTGATTACAAATGAGTTAATAACATTGTGTGTTAAGTTAGAAATGTAACACTCTGCCGCTGTAGCAGAGATTGCTTGATAAAATAACGACACCAGAGCCGGAGACAGAGTTGAGGGCTGCAACCCCCCCCCCCCATCATCGAAGGACCTTTCACAAAATTTGTTTTCAGTCTTTTAAATGGCTTTTAACTCTGTTGTCTCGGGGGAGAGCGCCCTCCTCTGTTCCTCTCCCTGAGGATTCTTCCTATTTTTTCTCCCTGTTAAAGGGTTTTTAGGGAGCTGTTCCTTATCCGATGGGAGGGTCTAAGGACAGGATGTTGTGTGGCTGTAAAGCCCACTGAGGCAAATTTGTTATTTGTGATATTGGGCTATATAAATAAAATTGACTTGACCCGACTTAATGGGTTGTTGTGCATTGTGTTAATTTTATTAATTATATTGTTAGTCCTATTTTACTAAGTGTTTGCATTGCATTAACTTTCATCGCATTTTATTTATTCATTGTGTTTTGAATAATAACTTTATTTGTATACCACTTTTCAAAAGTTGCAAAGTGCTTCACAGAGCAAGATAAAATACTATACTGTCAAGAACAGAAAAAAATCAACAAAAACAAACCGATATAGTTTAGTAAACGAGATTTCGTCTAACGAAAATTCTGATTATACATAGCAAAGAAAAGTAAAAAAGTAAGTTAGTAATACATTTGTTCGTAATGTGTTATTAATGGATTTGTTTCATAGATTTATTTGATCATAATGGAGATATGACATCAATATATTCTTTGTTCATATACTTCTTTTCAGATTCCAGATGTGGTGTTAATAAAGGATGAGGACTCCGACAGTAACGGCACTTTTGAAGAAGGTTGGTATCAGATTCATACTGGCCCCAAAATGCACAAAGTAAATGGAAAAAAAACATTCTGAATGGAGATGTAGGTTGGTGGCTAGCAGCGAGCATCTGTACTGGCATGCTGGATTAGCCAAAGACCTAACGATCTGAGGCAATCTGTGTAACTGTCAAAAGGAAGAACATACTCCATCCATCCAAACCGCTTATCCTGCTCTCAGGGTCACCGGATGCTGGAGCCTATCCCAGCAATCATTGGGCGGCAGGTGGGGAGACACCCTGGACAGGCCGCCAGGCCATCACACAGGGACCACACACACACACACACACCTAGAGATAACTTAGTATGGCCGATTCACCTGACCTCCATGTCTTTGGACTGTGGGAGGAAACCAGAGCCCCTGGAGGAAGCCCACACAGACACGGGGAGAACATGTAAACTCCACACAGGACGACCCCCAAGGTTGGACTACCCCGGGGCTCGAACCCAGAACCTTCCTGCTGTGAGGTGACTGTGCTAACCACTGCGCCACCGTGCCGCCAGAGGAACAAACTGTTTTACTTTTCTTTCTTTTTTTAACTTTTAACTTTTTACTACTGTATTGATCCCCGTGGGGAAATTCTTCCTCTGCATTTAACCCATCCTAGCTGTGTAGCTAGGAGCAGTGGGCAGCTGCCGTGCAGCACTCGGGGACCAACTCCAGTTCATCTTGCCTTGCTCAGGGGCACAGGCAGGAGTTTTAACCCTAACATGCATGTCTTTTTGATGGTGGGAGGAAACCGGAGCACCCGGAGGAAACTCACCGCAGACACGGGGTGAACATGCAAACTCCACACAGAAAGGACCTGGGAGGACCCCCAAGGTTGGACAACCCCGGGGTTCGAACCCAGGACCTTCTTGCTGTGAGGCAACCGCAGTAACCACTGCGCCACTGTACCGCCCTAGTGCTAATAAAGCCCCAGATATAGGTAACCTGTGGTTAAAGACAAGACTACAAAGTACTATGGGTTAAAGCATAGGCATTTTAAGCACTTGGATCTTTTACTTTGATAATTATCAAAGTATTTATGCACTAATTGTAATTAGTGCATAAATAAAATCTTTGAAAAAATGCGCTGAAGGGCATTTTCTTTCTAACTCGGTTCTGTATGTATGTTTGAATATGGAGGCCGTTCTTCAGCTGCACAAAATAAGTACTTGCAAAATCCTCTTTTTTTGCTGAATGGGGGCAGATTGTTATTCTTATTGTTGCCCTCCTGTATGTTGTTTTGCATTTTATCTGCTGTTCACTGCTCTTCAATTGTAGCACATTGAGAAGTCAACGCTATCACTGATAACGTGTTATGATAGCGCTTTACATTAAGTGCATGTAATAAGTGTTAGTTAATAGGTAATAAGGCCCTTAATAGTCAAAACTTATATTTTGTGGACTATCAAAATTCTTTTAATACACCCCCCCCCCATTTTCTCCCCAATTGTACTTGGCCAATTACCCCACTCTTCCGAGTCGTCCCGGTCACTGCTCCACCCCCACTGCCGATTCCCCAGTTCCCCCTCCCCCCTGAACAGGCGCCCCGACAGACCAGAGGAGGCGCTAGTGCAGCGAGCAGGACACATACCCGCAGACACGGCCAATTGTGTCTGTAGGGACGCCCGACCAAGCCGGAGGTAACGCGGGGATTCAAACCGCAAACCCCGTGTTGGTAGACAACGGAATAAACCGCTACTCTACCCGGACGCCCCAGTTCTTTTAATTATTTTTAATCATGAGGGTCCTTAGATGGTTTGTGTAGATTTTTATGCAAACTGGAATTCCAACCTAAGACAAGTATAGAAAATTTAAGTTTTGCTTATTTTGCAAGCGCCTCCTAGTGGCCGAAAATGTGTTTATGTTGCTAATAACACATAAAAATGTTAATATGCATTTTATAAAGTCTTATAAGGGCCTTATTACCTATTGACTAACACTTATTACGTGCACTTAATGTAAAGCATTAACCATATTATTATTATTAATTTATTATTGTCACTTCCTCTTCTCTCAGATAGCAAAACATCTTCGGATGGAGGAGCAGGCGTGGTGTTGGCCACCTCAGCCCAGATAAGAAAGAAGAAGAGACATTGGTCAGGGAGCGAGGAGGTGGTCTGCGTGGTGGAGACGTCCTCCGAGCAACGCCCACTGCACAGCCCATCACTGAAACTCAACTTGGGGAACCAGAAGAAGCTGGTGTCCCAGTACACACTGGACTCTCCTCACAGCGAGCCCGGCTGCTCTGGCCAGCTGCTGGGGGAGGAGAGGGAGGCAGGGGGGTCGGTTCACTCCTACTCCTCAAAGATGGATCTGGATGTCCAGGACTTCTCACTGGTCTCTCCAGCGTCAAACACAAACAGACACGTGGCTTATTTCGGAGGTCACGGAGGAACCGACACCCTGATTGAGGCTCCATCTCCAACAAACAAAGGCGAGTTGGACCTCAATTTGACATGGACCAAACCGACAAAAAGCCAAATGGCTTTTGCCCACTTCCACCAGAGCAAAAGTATGGACAGCGACGCCTTTGGGCTCAAGCTGGTAAACATTGTGGGCTCGACGAAGCCCACTGACTGCCAGCTGTCGGAGGGCAGCAACTCAACGTTGGAGTTCGATGAGGCAGATGTGATGAACTTTGGCCTTTACAGGGACCCGTCCGGCCGGCCATCGCACTGCATCGGCCAGCCGGGCGTCAATACCAAGGGGAAGCGTTTTGTCTGCGCTGTCTGCAGCAAGACTTACGCCACGCTGCAGAATCTTGAAGTTCACACGCGCATCCACACGGGGGAGCGTCCATTCAGCTGCCCCCAGTGTGGGAAGAAATTCACCCAGTCGGCTCACCTCAAGTCACACCTCAGCGTTCACTCCGGGGAGCGGCCGTACTCCTGCTCACTCTGCTCCAAAAGTTTCATCGTCAAATACAGCCTCAAGTTACACATGAAGAAGTGTCACGCCGCCATTTGAACGGTCTGTTGAAAACAAATGGTTTCACTCTGCAAACACTGTTTATTCTGTTTTTTTTTTCTCATATAAACAAATTCTTTTGTTACTCATAATCCACCAACCACTGGTTCGTAAGATCAAGGTGATTTCATGTTTGGAAGGTACAGGTTTTAAAGAAACGGCAAACTTTTGCGAAATGTTTCAAGTTTTACTCTGTGATCCTTTTGTAAGCATAAGTGTTTTTTGTAAAATAGTGGATACCTTATTTTGAAACTGAAAACTTTATTATACTATTATAGTAGGTTATCAATGACAGTACACCCTCTTCTGTTTAGAAGTGACTTATACACTGAAAATATAACCTGAAAGAGTAATGAATATGTAATAAAGACAAGTCAAATGTCATGTGCATCTTCTGTTCCTTCATCAGGTGTTGGGTACAGTCAGGCACAGCAGTTCGGTACCTTAACCTGAGAGATATTCAAGAATTTGTTCCAAAATAAATGTAGGATGCTAATAAATGTAAACACCTTTGCAATGGGCGGCAAATTCAGTCAGGAATCTCTTGCTGACTGCTACGTATATGATTTGGAGACAGTGGCACTGATGAAAAGACAGGAGGTGGAGCTGGAGGTGGCAGAGTTGAAGATAAGATTTTCATTGGGCGTGACGAAGAAGGACAGGATTAGGAACGAGTATATTAGAGGGACAGCTCAGGTTGGGCGGTTTGGGGACAAAGCAAGTGAGGCAAGATTGAGATAGTTTGGACATGTGTGGAGGAGAGATGCTGAGTATATTGGGAGAAGGATGCTGAATATGGAGCTGCCAGGGAAGAGGAGAAGAGGAAGGCCAAAGAGGAGGTTTATGGATGTGGTGAGGGAGGACATGTACGGTGGCTCAGTGGTTAGCACTGTTGCCTCACAGCAAGAAGGTCCAAGGTTCGAACCCTGGTCCTTTCTGTGCGGAGTTTGCATGTTCTCCCCGTGTCTGCGTGGGTTTTCTCCAGGTGCTCCGGTTTCCCCCACCATCAAAAATACATGCATGTTAGGGTTAATACTCCAGTCTGTGCCCCTGACAGAGGCATGGCAAAATGAACTGGAGTTGGTCCCCGGGTGCTGCACGCCAGCTGGCTGCCCACTGCCTCTAGCTACACAGCTAGGAAGGGTTAAATGCAGAGGAAGAATTTCCCCACGGGGATTAATAAAGTAATAAAGTAAATAAATAAAATAAAAAAGCAGGTGGCTGGTGTGACAGAGGAAGCTGCAGAGGACAGGAGGAGATGGAACCGGATGATCCGCTGTGGTGACCCCTAACGGGAACAGCCAGCAGTGGTGGTAGAATTTCTTGCTGACTGTTGCCTTACTGAGTACGTGAGTCTATGCACCTATCCGATATCACGTAACTTATTAGCCCCGAAACGGGACCAACTTTAAAGTCGTTTCGCCCGCATAAAACGGCCATTTTCCCCAGAAATCAATTCTTCGTTGCCGCTCAAAAACAGCCTACACAGCAAGTTGTGCTGTGTTGCCACTGGCAGCTACTGTTTTAGAGCGGCAAAGAAGAATTGGTTTCCAGTAATTTACTGTAACGCTAACAAAATGTCAGCAACTTGGGAATATTTTACACTGCAACACACCAGTAAAACAGCAACGTGTACAGTATGCAAGGGTCTAGTTTTGAGGGGTGACACTGGTGTTGCCCATTTCAACACCAGCAATCTTATAAAGCATTTGAAGACGCATCATGCGAAAGAGCACGATGAGTTCAACGAGGCAGAGTGGGGGGGGGGCATCAACAAGGCAGAGTGGGGGGGGCATCAACAAGGCAGAGTGGGGGGGGCATCAACAAGGCAAAGGGGGGGGCACAAACTGCAGCAGCAAACGTTGGAAACCGCATTCCAACGACGCCCAAAAGCGACAAAGATAACCGACAAACGAGCTCGACAGTTTCTCTTCAAAGTGCGGCACTGCGAGCAAAACGAATTCCATGGGTCACATACTGGCACGTCAATCGCCGAAACAGATGAAGGGATGCTGGTAAAACGGAACATCCCCAAGTCCAATGTCCATGTTGTTTTGTGCGACAATGCAAGTAACATTAAGAAAGCGGTGGACGTGTTGATTTTGGGACGCTTCGCCCACTCGATCCAGCTGGTGGTGCACGAAGGGTACAACCACAACAAAGTGAGAATGATGCCCTGGCAAATGCTAGAAAGATAATTGGCCACTTTAAACACTCGCCACTGGCTGCTACACACCCGGAGGATATCCATAAAGATTTCCAAATGCCCAGCAAACATCTGCACCAAGATGTGGTGACGAGGTGGAACAGCACGTTTTATATGGTCGAGAGTCTACTGGAGCAGACCCAATCGATTTCATCATATGGCGCCGACCACGACCTGCCAGCAACCCTGACAGCCAACCAGTGGGCTTCGCTGGAGAAAACCATCGCTGTTCTGGCACCATTTGAAGAACTGACCAGACAGATTAGCTCCTCCACCTCCCCTGCAGCTGAAGTTATCCCCTCGGTCACGGTGCTAAAATGGCTGCTTGCTCAGGAGAACCAGGGGGACATGGGTATAAAAATGATGAAAACTACCCTTCCAGAGGCTGTCAAGATTCAGAACCATCGAGCATGACCCATTGTATGCAGTTGCCACTCTCTTGGCCCCGCATTTAGAAGACAGGTATGTCTAAGAGTCCATCCATTATCCAAACTGCTTAACCCCCGCGACTCCCACGACTCTCAGGGTCGCGGGGATGCTGGAGCCTATCCCAGCAGTCATTGGGCGGCAGGCGGGGAGACACCCTGGACAGGCCGCCAGGCCATCACAGGGTTCTACATGAAGTGCTATCTGAAAAACTTTCAGTTTCCCTAAGCCCTGAAAACAGTCTTTGTATTTCTTCTGTAACTCTGCTATGAAGTCTGCTGTCTTTTTTGGCTGAATGGTGTTCACAGTATGATTATTAAATGTAATTGCCCATATTATAATCAAAACTTAGAAATGGTGTTCTAGATATCTAGACATTGCATTATTTTATGCACGTGCATCATATGAATTACTATTGCATGAACTAATGTCTGTCACCATCAAGTGCTACTGTGGAGGAAACATTATTTTAGACATTTATTATTTTTATGTTATTTCAGATACTTCACAAGTGCAGACAGCACCAAGCATGCAAAATATACACTGACGCAAGAGGTGCAGAAAAGGGGAGTCATTGAAGAAGACCACAACTGAGGCTGAAGAGCCAGCGCATTTAAAAATCCCATGTATAGAAGCACAGCCAAGAAGCAGGAGCAGCAGCAGAAATAGCAGCTTGAAGGGCCTGTTTGAGGAAATCCTGCAGGAGCATGATGAGGAATGTGGGGCGAGTAGCACAAGCACACAAGTTCAAATACAGACTTATTTGACAGAGAAAACTATCCCGTGCTCAGACAGCCCATTCCAGTACTGGGGAAGCAACCTAGTTCAGTTTCCCACCCCGGCTGCCACTGCTGCAAAACTTCTCTGTGCTCCTTGTACCAGTGTGGGTAGTGAGAGACAGTCCAGCGCAGCCTCCAACATTGTTGATGCAAGGAGGAACAGAGGAGAGAGCGGAAATGCTCATCTTCTTGAAGAGCCTGCCATTGCTCTTGAAACTATGAGCAGTACTAAGTTGCTAATGCAATGTGTAGCCTACTTGTTTCAACTGATTTTGTTTACTGTGTAGCAGTTGCCCTTTTGTTTTACACTTTAATTGTAATTCTTTATTTTTGAATGTTTCATTTTTAAGTTGATGTTGCACTACTGTTTACTGTTACTGCACTATTTAAATTTTAAATTTTACTAAATTGTGGCTGCACTTTAAGAGTTTTTTAAAGGAATTGTCATTTATTCCTAGATTTATTTATTTGTGCTCTTTTTCAGTTATGACTGTCAAACTAGATAATAAAAGAAAATTCTATGGCATTTATTCTCTGTGACTGCAGAAATAGGCTCCAGCATCCCGCAACCCTGAGAGCAGGCTAAGCAGTTAAGATAATGGATGGATGTATTTGTTCATGTCTTACAAAGGGTTTAACCTGAGCCAGGCCATACAACAATGATAGCAATCATCGCATTCATACTGGGTTAGTAGTATACAGATGTTAAAATGTTTATATATATATAACTTTGTTAAAAGAAACACTAACAGTAGGAATAGTGCTCAACAAATAAGGAGCTAAACTGGTTTATATATATATATATATATATATATATATATATATATATATATATAGGTATAACAACCTTAACCAAAACAAAACTCTGATACTGAAATTACCAAAATTGTTAAGGCTCTATGTCAAATGTATCATACTGAAGATCTTATATTTGGTGGTGACTTAAATATGGTGATTGATGAATGGCTTGATAGAACTCCTTCAAAATATCAGGGACACCATTATAATCCTGTTACTTGATTTCTGTAGTGTGTTTAAATTGAAAGATGCATGGCGCACTGACACTCCTAATACCCAAATTTTCACATGGTTTAAACCCAATGGTTCCATCAAATCCACGGTGGATTTTTGCTTAGTTTCCAAAAATAGGCCTACATGGGAGTCAAATTCTATAATTTCCGCAGGACACCTAACAGATAACAGATCCCTGTATGGTTAAACTTATTCTTAAACCCACCAACACATGTTTAAGGAAACAATGATACTGGAAATGTAACTCAAACCTCCTACGGAGTGAGTCTTTTTGTCAAGAAATTAGAAAAATGATCAATGATATAATTTGAAGATCCAAATTTTTCAACTTATAGAGATAAATGGGAGTATTTAAAATACAAGGTACGTCAGATCTCCGTAGCAACGAGCAAATTATTAAGCAGGGACAGTAAAAAAAAAGAAGAAGAAATGGAAGTCATTAAAAAAAAAAATCAACGATATCTGTAATAAATCCCCCACTAAGTGAGAATGACAAACAAAAACGTGTTCTCCTGCAGTCCTCGCTAGACAACATTTACATTACTAAAGCCAAAGGAGCATATATAAGGTCAAGGGTGAAATGGATAGAGGAGGGTGAAAGAAGTTAAGCATATTTCTGTAGATTAGAAAAAAAGAGAGACAAGAGCGGAATGCTGCAACAGCAGTGCTAAGCAATAATCAAGAATGTACAGACCCTGATAAGATCTCTAAGGAAATTTTCCAATTCTACAGTAAACTTTACTCTTCTTTTTATTCATGTACAGATGCTGATGCTTTCTTTGAGCACATTAAGGAATTGGTCCCTAAAATACACAAGAGCTTCAAAAATGTATGTGACACAGAGATCATTATGGGTGAAGTGGAAAATGCCATGAAATGTTTATCCTTACACAAATCCACGGGTTCGGATGGTTTAACAAGTAATTTCTACAAGCATTTTTGGGACTATCTCAAAGAACTTTTTTCCATATGCTAACAGAAATCTTCAAAACCCAAATTCTTCCAACTACTATGAAACAAGAGATCATCAACCTGATCCCCAAACCTGATAAAGATCCAAAATGAATCAATAATTTAAGACCCATAACCCTGCTTAATAATGACTATAAAATTCTAACTAATATTTATGCGAACAGATTGAAAACCGGTATCATGCAAATTATCTCGGACACACAATTAGGCTTTATAAGAGGACGCTAAATTCATAACAATACACGACTTGTACTTGACTTATTTGATTACCACTATTTGATTGAAGATGAAGGTTTTATCTTTTTCTTATCTGTTTTCTTTTTTAAAGCCTTTGACACAATTGAACACAAGTTTATGTTTCGTACTTTAGAATTGTTTGGGTCAAGAGAATTACTACTAATACTTTCGGATACTCCAGTTAGGAGTCATCACAGCAGATCATCCGGTTCTGTCTCCACCTGTCCTCTGCATCTTTCTCTGTCACACCAGCCACCTGTATGTCCTCTCACCACATCCATAAACCTCCTCTTCGGCCTTCCTCTTTTCCTCTTCCCTGGCAGCTCCATATTCAGCATCCTTCTCCCATTATACCCAGCATCTCTCCTCCGCACATGTCCAAACCATCTCAACCTTGCCTCTCTTGCTTTGGCTCTAAACTGTCCAACTTGAACTGTCCCTCTATTATACTCGTTCCTATTCTTGTCCTTCTTCATCACTCCCAATGAAAATCTTAGCATCTTCAACTCTGCCACCTCCAGCTCCACCTCCTGTCTTTTCGTCAGTGCCACTGTCTCCAAGCCATATAACATAGCTGGTCTCACAACCATCTTGTAAACCTTCCCTTTAACTCTTGTTGGTACCCTTCTGTCGCAAATCACTCCTGACACTCTTCTCCACCCACTCCACCCACTCCACCCTACCTGCACTCTCTTCTGCACTCCCCATTTCTTTGTACAGTTGACCCCAAGTACTTAACCTCATACACCTTTGTCACCTCTACTCCTTGCATCCTCACCATTCCACTGTCCTCCCTCTCATTCACGCATATTTATTCCAACTTGCACCTACTGACTTTCATTCCTCTTCCCTCCAGTGCATACCTCCACCTCTCCAGGCTCTCCTAAACCTGCAATCTACTCTTGCTACAGATCACAATGTCATCCGCAAACACCATAGTCCATGGAGACTCTTGCCTGATCTCGTCCGTCAACCTGTCCATTACCATTGCAAACACGGAAGGGCTCAGAGCCGATCCTTGATGTAATCTGACCGCCACCATGAACCCATCTGTCATTCCAACCACACACCTCACCACTGTCACACCTCCCTCATACATATCCTGCACCACCCCTACATACTTCTCTGCCACTCCCGACTTCCTCATACAATACCACACCTCCTCTCTCAGCACCCTGTCATATGCTTTCTCTAAATCCACAAAGACATAGTGTAACTCCTTCTGACCTTCTCTATACTTCTCAATCAACATTCTCAAAGCAAACATCACATCTGTAGTGCTCTTTCATGGCATGAAACCATACTGCTGCTCACCGATCTTCACCTCTTCTCTTAACCTAGCTTCTATTACTCTTTCCCATATCTTCATGCTGAGGCTGATCAACTTTGTACCTCTGTAGTTGCTACAGTTCTGCACATCACCCTTATTCTTGAAAATTGGTACCAGTATGCTTCTTCTCCACTCCTCAGACATCTTCACTCTCTGAGATTGTGTTAAACAATCTAGTTAAAAACTCCACTGCCATCTCCCCTAAACATCTCCATGCCTCCACAGGTATGTTATCTGGACCAACCGCCTTTCCACTCTTCATCCTCTTCATAGCTGCCCTCACTTCCTCCTTGCTAATCCACTGCACTTCCTGATTCACTGTCCCCACATCATCCAACCTTCTCTTTCTCATTTTCTTCATTCATCAGCCCCTCAAAATACTCCTTCCACCTTCTCAACACACTCTCCTCATTTGTCAGCACATTTCCATCTCTATCCTTGATCTCCCTTACCTGCTGCACAGCCTTCCAAACTTGGTCCCTCTGTTTAGCCAATCAGTACAAGTCCTTTTCTCCATCCTTAGTGTCTGACCTCTCATTCAACTTACCATACACCTTTTCCTTTGCCTTTACCACCTCTCTCTTCGCTTTAAGCTGCATCTCTTTGTTTGGATAAGGAGAAAACTTTATATATTTCGTTAAACTTATTTATAAGGATACTAATGGTACAGTCTTACTACCACAAGATCCATCTGAAAGATTCTTAATTGACAAAGGAATTAAACAAGGTTGTCCCATCTCTCCTCTGCTTTTTATCGCTGCAGCGGAAATGCTCTCCATTCTTGCCAAAAATTCTGATTCTGAAAAATTGACAGTCTTAGGCAAACAGTTGATGATCAACCAACTGGCAGATGATACCATATTCATGAAAAATAGTAATCAAATTCCAAACATTCTCAGTACAATCGATTTCTTCTCCAAGGCATCTGGATTAAGATCAAGCCTTAAAAAAAAAGAGTGAATTACTTCCAATTCATAACTCTCCTCCGACAACAATTCATAATATCTCTGTTAAATCAACTTAGGTATACACAGGACAAAGTATAACACACTGGATAATCTCAACATTTTGAATAATCTAGATAAATGTTGAGACCACGAACTCAGATAAGATTCAGATAAGATCTCTCTCAAAGAGACCACGAAATTTTCTCACAAAAATGGAGTGCATTTCAAGATTCATTTACCCAGCTTACTCGATGTCACTCCCCAAAAAATGCAATGAAAGAAAAAACCAGGTCAACTTAACTTATATTTGGAAAAAAAACACTATATTAGAAAAGGAATTATGGTTAAAGATTTTGAGGAAGGAGGGCTAAAAGCCCTTGACATTGAATGTATTAATGGTACTATCAAAATAAATTGGTTAAGGTCCTTTGTGAAAAATGAAAACGGCTTATGGTTCCGTACCCTAAGCCAAATTTTTGTGACGCTTGGAGACATCAACCTTCTTCTTAGATGTTATTGACCTTAAAAAACTCCCTATCAAATTACCCACGTTTCATCAACAGATATTACTACATTGGAAAATGAGCTACAAGCATAATTTTAGTCCCCATAGCACTCTATTGTGGAATTGCAGGTATGTGGTATTTAGAAATAAATCTTTGTTTAATAGACATTGGCTTGAGAAAGGAATATGGTCAGTGATGCACTTAATGGAAAATACAGGAAAGGTTATATTGTAGTGAATTCGGGGGGCAGTTTGGGAGCCGCTGCAGCCGGGACACAAACCCGGATCTCCCGCACCGTGGGCGACGTTAAACCAGTCGACTAAAGGGTCTGACCCATTAGCCAAGGGCTAGCGAGTCTATTTATCCGTGCATGTTACACTACCCCTCTCCTTCGAGAAGCGCATCCCTGTACTTCAGCATATCAGGTCCCTCACGCCTCTGGGCGCACATGCTTCCGATGGCCTCACCATCCCACTTCTGACACCAATGTAGCGAATTCGGGTGGGGGCAGCCCGGAATCGCAGCTGGGATGCGAACACGGCTCTCCCGCACTACAGGCAACTACGTTAACCAGTCAACTAATGGGGTCGGACCCTTTAGTCGACTGGTTAACGTAGTCGCCCGTGGTGCGGGAGAACCGGGTTCGCGTCCCAGCTGCGGCGGGTCCCGGGCTGCCTCCCAATTTTGCTACAATATCTTATGAGACTTTTTGTTCAAAATTTAACTTAAATGACTGAAAACAATATGATATATGGCAGTATGACAATATGAATAGCTAACTGCTAGCCCATGTAGACCGGCAGTTCCGATAACACCAAGGGCGGTCTGGCGGCAGCCTCACCTGGCGTTGACTGGTGTTTTTGATGTCGTCTTGTGGAGTGCGGGGAGGTGTGTCAAGGGGGTCTGGCTGGGAGAGCTGGCACTGGATCGGCTGGGAGGGCTTGGTCTGCTTCATCCGGTTGCCACAGCGACCAATGCCCATGCCTGGCGTTGCGCCCGAGGAGGAACAGAGAGGGCGGTCTGACAGGACACATAATCGGGGCAGGCTAGGCTAACTGCTAGCCCATGCAGACCGGCGGTTCCGACAGTCATCCTGGCTGGTGTTTGTTTCCTTGGACAGTGATTTTTTTTTGTGGTTTGGATATATGTGTTCTTCTGGTTCTTGAATGTGTTTTTGTCTGTATGTTGCACTCCTGTGGGCTGGGGGAAACAGCATTTTGTTTCACTTTATGTGCACAAGTGTATGAGGTGAAATGACAAATAAAGTGTTCCTGATTCCTGATACTATCATCAAAGCAATCCCACATTCTATAGCAGTGATGTCTTATAACTTGTATCAAAGTAATGTAGATCCACAGTTTTCTAAACTTCTGGTGAATGGACGTGATCTCACTGGTCTAAAATTGCCAAACACCACAATCCGGAGAGTCTCTGTGAAAGAATTATATACATTTTCATCAAACAGAAACTCAATTTTACAATATTTCTCCAAAGATGAAGCGGAAAAATTGACAACAAAATTCTTGGTTTCCAATTGCACCAAAAGTAAAGGAAGTGCACTTTAAAATTCTCAATGGAATATATCCTGCTGGAGAATGTTTTAAGACATCGATATGGTTTAGACTGTAACAACTGCTCATTTTGTAATGAGCACATTGAAACAACAGAACATGTGTTTTATGAATGTCAGTTTGCTGGTGTCTTTTGGAAAGACCTGCATTACTGGTTGTTTCTTAAATATGACAATTTCTCTGAACTAAAAAAAAAAAGGATGTGGTTTTTGGTATGCTTGTGAAAGATGGGACATGTGATTTAGCAATTAACACAATTATTATTATTGGAAAGTTCTTTCTACATAAGAACTGATTAGGGAACTGTGCCATTATTGCTCATCACTGAGGTTAACGGAGAAGAATAATGCTATGGAACTCTGACTTGATAGAGGAACTTGAACTTGCAGAGAACCCCTAGCACTCTCCTCCCTTTCATTTACATATTTAATGTTCTTCATTTTCTTCTTTTATCCCCCCTCTTTCTTTTTTATGCGTTGTACGTAGAATTTAGACATGTCAATAAAAAATAATAATCTCAAGTTTGGAGTTACCCAAAAGGGCACAGCACCGCCTAGTGGCTTTAGTGGGAACCTCGTATTGTCCACTCGGCCGCATTAACTTCATTTACTGGTTTTGACTTATATTTACTCCATTTTAAAACCACATTTACTTCATTTACTGTTTTAAACTTATATTTACTTAACAAACTGTAGCGAATTCGGGGGGACAACGCAACCACAGGAAGTGCCGCGGCCGGGAAGCGAACCCGCGTCGCCCGCACCGCAGGAGACATAGCTAACCGCTCGACTAAAGGGTCAGGCCCGCGAACTAGCGTGTCTTCTTATCCATGCACGTTACAATACTGTTTTTAACTTGTTTAATCACATTTAAACCCACATTTACTCAGTTTTTAACCTATATTTAAGTTACTTCGTTACTGCTTTTTGTCCGTTGTCGGTGTCCTTCCTCTTCTCACGCCGCCATGTTAACCTCATCAGCAATGACTTTGTTTTTCCCTGCGTGAGAAAATGGACGCGAGAGCCTGTGAACAGGCTAACGTTAGCTAACTCACAGACACGTACCGCTCCGAATGAGTCTTCAGATGGCGAACAGAGTCTGATGTCGTAGTCTGGCTGTCAGCGGTCTTTGTTGAGCACGTCTTGCCTTTCGCAGCTCGCCGTTTTCCGTCGCTTTTGAATACGACAGCGAGGGCCCGTCCCGCGGCACCGCTCCAGCCGCCATGACGACGCCGGCGTCACGCCAGTCAGACGTGAGAAAGGCGTACCTCTCCATGAACAACGTCGTACGGTAGCAAGAAGAAGAAGAAGAAGATGAAGAAGAAGAAGAAGAAGAAGAAGAAGAAGAAGAAGAAGAAGAGCTTGACTGACTGACAGGGTACTCGTCCAATCATGGCAATGCCATTCCCAGCGTGCGCTGGCACACCCGGGTAACGTTGCACACCAACTCTATATTTTCTCTTGAAACTTGAAAACATAAAATGAACACAATCAAGTCATCACGTCTCAAGTCTTTAACTTACAAGTCCAAGTCGAGTCTCAAGCGTTTTATTCTTTTGTCAAGTCACAAGCCAGCGACCTCGAGTCCAAGTCGCCATGAATTGAGTCCCCATCTCTGGTTTCTATTCGCCGCTCTAATCTACTCTAAAGTCACCAATTGTTAAAAACAAACCAACCTTTGTAACCGGTTATTGTCTTGCCCGGTGCGGGATTCGATACAGGGTGTACTGCACCACAAGGCGACATCACTAACCGCTCGGCTAAAGGGTCAGACCTGTTAGCTAGGGGCTAACGTGTGTTATTATTAGTTTACAGTCGTCACCCTCCCCGGAAGCGCGCCCTCGCGTTTTGTTCTTCCCGCGCTCCGAAGAGACTTCTGAGGGTCTGCACACTTCCGGATCCCACCGCTGCCACCAATGTAACCGGTTATTTTCTTGCCCGGTGCGGGATTCGATAAGAGGTGTGCTGCGCCACAGGGTGACGTCACTAACCGCTCGGCTCAAGGGTCAGACCCGTTAGCTAGGGGCTAACGTGTCTTATTAGTAGTTTACACTTGTTCTCTTCGGTAAGCTTCGTCAAACTGCATCCCGAAATGACCTCTGGTTGCCGAACAGTGCTGGCTGTACCAGGCTGATTTGGGGGCCGTTTACACGGCAACGTTTCCAACATAAAACGGTTGACTATTGTTGCGTTTTGCCCGTTCGTTCACACGACGACGGCGTTTCTGGGGCTCGAAAAGAGCGAACCTTTGAAACCGGGTTCCGGAGTGAGAGCTTCGGAAAACGCAACTTCCAGCGTCGCCGCGGAAACTAGCAAAACCGCTTCCTGTGTAAACGGTGACGTCACAACTCCACTTCGCACATGCGTATTACGTTTTCAGTAAAAAAAAACGTTTTCAGTCAAATAGCCATGCGCGAGTAAGAAGGCAACATTAACAATGGCGGATTACCGAGCTGTGTTTGTGCTGTTATACCAACATATCTGCGTATTTTGACATATTAAGACACGTTAGCTAGGGGCTAACGTGTCTTATTAGTAGTTTACAGTAACAACTCCACTTCATCGTCCGTCCAGACCAAATTATCTGTTTTCGTCGAGTGTACACTCGCCATCGTCCGTTTGTTTACTCACCGCTGAGAGGAAAGCGTCTGTGCGCAGGCGTGTGGCGTTATTGGGGTCCACCGGAAGAGCTCTCTACCACGCGTGTGGCGTTATTGGGGTCCACCGGAAGAGCTCTCTACCACGCGTGAGGCGTTATTGGGGTCCACCGGAAGAGCTCTCTACCACGCGTGAGGCGTTATTGGGGTCCACTGGAAGAGCTCTCTACCACGCGTGTGGCGTTATTGGGGTCCACTGGAAGCTCTCTACTACAAACTGTCATCTACTGGCCTGGCATGCGTACTACAGCGTTTTCAGTCGTTTTTTTGCGGATCGTAGTCAAAACGATGTCGTCTGAACGCGGACCTTTTTTTTTTTTTAAACGCAAAGGAAAAACTTTTCCCTTTTCGGCAAGACCGTTGTCGTGTAAACGTGGCCTTAATCAAAGCTTTTACGCTGGCTCTGAACCTCAACTCCAGATCACAGCAGGAACGACTGCAGACCTGACAGCCACACTCCATGACTCGCGGCCCTCTGCAGCTTCTGAGCAGTGGCGCCCCCAAGGGGTGGCCAGGGGTGGCCACGGCCCCCCTGATACTATCCCAGGCCCCCCCGCTGGCCCCCCCAGCCACGAGTCGCATATGCAGAATATGCTTCTGATTATGCATAATAAGCTTCTATCTGATATCTTACATTAGGTGCTGTTCATTTAAATCAATAATGTATATTTTTCTTAACTCTCATATTGACTGTTTTCCACTAGCCTATACAGTACACTACAACAGCATCATAGAATTCCCGAAATTCAGTCATGGCTTTTGGTTTTGGTGTGCCACCCCAAGATTTTCAGTGGCCCCATTTGCCCCCCCCCCATGAAAAAATTTTTGGGGCGCCACTGCTTTTGAGGCTTAACACACCTTGATATGAACCCAGTCACCTGTGTCTTAAGGCTGCTGATTAAGTCAAGCACGTTTTATTTGACCCCAGAGGGGCAATTGCTGTGTAGCAGCGGCAACGTTTAAGCACACAAACACTCCACGGGAAAACACAAGGTAAATAAATACAAGTAACTACGACATGTAGCGAGGAGAACGAAGCCAACGAAAAGCAGGGCAACAATAAACAGTGTTAACAGTGTTTATCAAGGGGGAGCTGTTATTGCCTCTTACTGTGTGAGTTTAGCAGTGAAGTGGCTGAGGACATGAAGGAGTGTTTGTTTCTATTGGTTCTGACTACTGGGTATTTGAAGTGGGAACCAGAAGGCAAAGTCTTAAACTCCAGAGACTTGATTTATCAGTTCTGTATATTTCACTTTTAGCCAAAATCCGTTTGACATTATATGCTGCATAAGGTGTATTGGTTGACTAAATCACATGACCAATTGCACATATTTGCATAGGCAATAGACCTTCCAAAGGACACCAAATTTATGAAAATCGTGTTTCAATCCGTTAAATTCTTTTAAGCAAAGCAACCGTTTCAGAGAGCTGACAACATGCACTTTAACCAGGTGCTTACTGTGTGTGCGCATGCGCATGCGCGTGCGCGTGCTGTACACACTTGTCTCCTCACGCTTGGAATTCGGTCGCGAGCGCTAAAGGATGCCGTAAAGGCGAGTACGGTGTACGCATGCGCACTGCGGACACACGACAGTCCACCCGAATCACTTCCTGGTTTGCCTCACTTGGCTCGGGAAGGCTGAATCCCAAATTAAAGACGGAGGGGCCGACGCGTCAACCCGCACCCGGGCTCGTTTTGAACCTTACAACGTTTTTCTGAGCGCGCACTCTCACGCACGCACGCACGCACGCACACGCAGAGGAAATGTCCACCACCGTCGCCTTCCACACGCAGCTCGCCTCGATCATGGAGGTGCTGGCGAACGCCGCCGTGGCAGAGATCTGCGAGCTGGTGGATAACGGCTACGCCGTGCTGCAGCTGGAGATCTCCCGTAGTCAGAAGGAGAACGAGGCGCTGAGGAGGCGGCTGCGGCTCATGGAGCTCAAAGTCGCCCGGGCCTCCGCGCTGAGGGCTGCAGGTGTGGGGAGCTCCGGGTTCGGCGGCAGCCGCGTCAGGACGCAGGGCGCTCACCCGAACGCCGAGCCCAAAAGAACGCACAGCGGTACTATGTGTCGATTTGTATCTGTACTATTATCTGTTGCTTGGGAAATGTGATACATTGTATCGATTAGTATACTAGTGCCACAGTCTGTACTGTTATCTGTTGATGATGGATGCTTACAGGGAGGACAGCCATTAGGAATTATGGACAGGGGGGGGGGACAACATTTTCCAAATGGGTCCCCTCATCCACACCCACTCCGGCAGCACCACCACCACCACGCACCCACCCTTAGCTCGAACACTAACACGGGCAATTTCAAATATGCTCTTGGCCATTGGCCTTGTAGTGACAGATGGGAGTCTGAGCCATTTCCAAATCCGGTGTTTATAGACCCATCCAGACCACGCTCTGTTTAGCATACATATACTGCTCCATATGAACGTAAAGTATTAAAGATCAGATCAGTGATCTCAAAATACAGAGAAAAAAATGAGACTGAGACAGTTATATTCCTCCTTTTACCTTGAGCTCCTTGAGGCAAATTGGAAATTCGTGATATTGGGCTACACACAAACCCAATTGACTTGACCTGACCTTAAAACACAACAAGGAGAGAGAGAGAACAAAAAACAAAAGCCCGTCAGTGAATGAGTGATTAGAGGAAAGTGAAATCAAACATTGATTGAAGAAATGACTACAAGGCATTAAACCGTAAAATCAACTCACGAGTGAAGCGGTACATTTATTCTTCGTCTATCAAATTCAGTCTTGAGGGCAACGTTGATCAAAGTATTGGTCAAATTGGGTGCAGAACTGAAATAGTGTGTAGAATATGTGGCTGTCAACTGAAATGATGATAATAACACTAGAAACCGAGGCTTACCCACATTGTAATAACTTTTGCAGCTATATCCTACGACTTGTTGTGATGGGCTGCTGACTAGTGTTTAGGTCCAAATGCAAGTGGCCTGACTTTTCTTGTAGAAAGGTCTGATAATGTCCTTGAAGTCCACTCTTTGAACCAGTTGTCTCTCAGTGGAGTGGGCGGCGAGTCCATCGAGCCTTTCCTGGCTCATTGTGGAAGGCATATAGTTTTCCCATTTTCTTTTTCTCTCTGTACCCTGGGCTTGTTTTTTTTTTTTAGGCCCTGATTTTTGGTGAGGCATTTAGCTAGCCAGGCTGCAGTTCGCTTTACATTAGCGGCACATGTGTTCGGCACATGATTGGCTGGTGTTTCGACCGCACCATTTTCACTGTGACAGCGGGGTGTGGGGTATCAGATGTCAAGTTGAAATGTGTTTTAATGATAAGTAAATCGTTAGTAAATTGTTGGACTTGATCCTAGTTAAGGGTCACCCGTAGACCTTTTCATGCCTGCCCCAGGCCTTGGGCTGGGGTCATATATACACCTCGACCCCCCCTGACGGCGGGCCTGGCTACAGTCAGTTGACTTTTATTGCTCTATAAAGTAACAGTACTGTAATCTGTAAAATAATCCATTATTTTTACAAGTACTATAATCAGAATCAGTCAGAAGCATGTTTACTGGTCATGTAAGTTTGCACTACATGGAATTTGACTCATTTCGTGGCTCTTTCACTGTACTTAACATAGAATAACAACACTACAACACAACAATCTTCAGATATGTACACAATGATTGACTTATAAGGGTGAAATAAGAGGTGATAAGGTGTAATAGTGCAGAGAATATATGAGATATGCTGAAATAGATGTTAGCAGGTTACTTACATACTTGCCTGAGGTAGATGGACATGACAGTGTAGCAGTATGCATACAGTGTACAGTACAGTATATACAACATGTACAGTACAGTATATACACCATGTACAGTACAGTATATACAACATGGTTGGATTTATTTGACAGTGTTAAGCGTTCAGTTGAATGACAGCCTGCAGAAAGAAACTGTTTCTGTATCTGGGTGTTTTGGTGTACAGTGCTCTGTAGCGCCTACCAGAGGGGAGGAGTTGGAACAGGTTGTAACCAGGGTGTGATGGGTCTGTAGAGATGTTGCCTGACCGTTTCCCGAGTCTGGAGGTGTGTAAGTCCTAAATGGAGGGCAGGGATTTTCTCTGCAGACCCAACTGTCCGTTGTAGTCTGTCCCTGTCCTGTTTGGTGGCCAATTCAAACCAAACCATGGGTGTGCAGAGGACAGACTGGATTATTGAGGTGTAGAACTGAATCAAGAGTTCCTGAGGCAGGTTGACTCTCTCGAGCTGGCGGGGAAAGTACATCCTCTGCTGGGCCTTTTTGATGACTGTGTCTATGTTGGATGCCCACCTTAGGTCCCGAAAGATTGTGGAACCCAGAAATCTGTAGGTTTTTGCCGTAGACACCGTGCTGTTAAATATGGTGAGGGGGGGAGCAGTGTTGGGGGGGGGGGCACCTCCTGAAGTCGACGGTCATCTCCACAGTTTTGACCTTGTTCAGCTCCAGGTTGTTATGGCCGCACCAGAGGGCCAAATGATCAACCTCCCGTCTATATGCAGACTCGTCACCATTCCAGATAAGGTCAGTGATGGTTGTCTCGTCTGCAGACTTCAGAAGTTTAACAGACAGGTCACTTAAGGTGCAGTCATTTGTGTAGGCGGGGAATAGTAGAGGAGAGAGAGAGATATTTGGTGCTGGATGTGCTTTACCCCAGCCACACCAGCTACCTCAAGCTACACAAGCCGACTCCACCCTCCCAAAGACAGCGTTGCCAATGATTGCTGCTTCATCGAGTCCGGCCATAGTCGGATCTGACGAGACCGGGGCGCGAACCCCGGTCCCCAGTGGGCAACTGCATCGACACAAAGCCGACGCTTAGACCGCTACACCACCGCGGACTCCGTCAGGAAGTTTTTAATCCACTGGCAGGTGGTGCAGTGAGGTTGGAGTGGAGGATATCTGGGACGGTGGTTTGGCTCTGTTAAAAATCCCCATGGATAATGAGTAGGGAGTCCGGATATTTGATCTATAATATAATTTGATCAGCCAGGTGTTTTAAGGCCTCTTTAACACAGGCCTGGGGTGGAGGTGGGGGGGGGGGTATAGACACCGACCAGAATAAATGATGAAACTTCCTGGGGTGAACAGAATGGTTTCCAGTCAGTGAAAAGGGTCTCTAAGTGAGGGCTGCGTGACTTCTTCAACACTGTCACATCCGTACACCAACCTTCGTTGATGTAGAAGTAAACGGAGGTTGGTGTTGGTATGGCTCCGGCTCCTTTACCCCTTTGGCGTCTCCGTCGTAGTGCGCGCAGGGCTGGACCGATCAAGACCTCGGCAAGACTGGTTAAAATGTTCCGTTAAAGTCGGTAAAAAAAAAGGGTCTGTTCGGTGTGTCCAGTGGACAGCTGGAGACTTAGAAGTTCTTCCTGCTGTATGTGATCAGAGAATGGGCGCTGGAGACTAAACAAATAAATAAAAACAGAAAAAGTAGAAGACAGCGCAGAACCGAGGCTACTGTCCACGTTGCCATCTTAAAATCCATTGATTAGAGCGCTTCTGCTTCTTCTTCTTCTTCTTCTGTTTTATTGGCGAATTGCAACCAGATGGAGCATTACTGCCACCTACTGTTACATTGAGTCCTTAATTTATGTCTTTCCCATCTGTCCAGTATCCTTGAGAAAGGCGAAGATACTGTAACGTGGCTGGATAAGTAGACACGCTGGCCGCTGGCCTTACCCTTTGGTCTAGCGGTTAGCGATGTCTCCTGCGGTGCGGGCGATACGGGTTCGCTTCCCGGCCGCTGCAGTTCCTGCGGTTGCGTTGTCCCCCCCCCCCCCCCCCCCGAATTCGCTACATTGGTGTCAGAAGTGGGATGGTGAGACCGTGAGGTCATCGGAAGCGCGTGCGCCCAGAGGCGTGAGGGAGCGGATATGCTGAAGCGCGGGGGGGGGGGTAGTGTAACGTGCATGGATAAGTAGACACGTTGGTCCTTAACTAATGAGTCGGACCCTTTAGTCGACTGGTTAACGTTGTCGCTTGCGGAGTGGGAAACACGGGTTCGCGTCCCGGCTGTGGCGACGGTTTCCGGACTGCCTCCCGAATTCGCTACAATATATTTAAGTACATCATTCCCAGTGTTCCTTGCGAAATTGGAGTTTAGGTCCATGTGCACAATTCATTTTTGTTCCAATATAGTTTGTAGAATGAATCTCTCTCTTGCATATGTTGGGCCAAAAAACAAAAAACAAACATGTTCTATAGTCTCTGGTTGGCGGCAGACGTCACAGTTCCCAGTTTGATGTTTCCCGATGAGTTGCAATGAGGAATTCGGTCTTGTATGACCTAATCTTAACTTGCTAATGATGTTCTGTTCTCTCCTGCCCCCCCCCCCCAAGTCCTTTCTACTCCTACTTCCTGTTGGATTTGGCACAGATGTCTTCCTTTTTGATTGTCGTCCCATAGTTCCTGCCATTGTGCCTTGATTTTGTGTCTTTTAAATGACTTTGTTTCTGCTTTGCTGATTGGTACTGACAGTTCTACATGACCTGCTTTCAGTCCGTTTTTGGCCAGTTGGACCACTGTTTCATACCGTCAGCCTTGTAAAATAGTGCCATAATATCTACTATAACCTATAGATTATATGAACAATGTACACTGATCAGCCAAAATACTGGAACCACTGACAGGTGACATGTATAACATTGATTATCTTGTTACAATGGCACCTGCTAAGAGATGGGATATATTAGGCAGCAAGTGAACAGTCAGTTCTTGTAGTTGATTTCTTGGAAGCAGGAAAAATGCACAAGCATAAAGATCTGAGCAACTTTGACAAGGGTCAAATTGTGATGGCTAGACGACTGACCACAGCAGGTCTTGTGGGGTGTTCCCAGTATGCAGTGTTCAGTATTTACTAAAAGTGGTCCGAAGAGGGACAAACCGGCAACAGGGTGTTGGGCTCCCAAGGCTTATTGATGCGTGTGGAGAGCGAAGGCTAGCTCATCTGGTCCGATCCCACAGAAGAGCTACTGTAGCTCAAATTGCTGAAAAAGTTAATGCTGGCTATGACAGGTGTGAGAACAAACAGTGCATCACAACTTGCTGTGTTTGGGGCTGCGTAGCCAGAGACCAGCTAGAGTGCCCATGTTGACCCCTGTCCAACGCTGAAAGCACCTAAAATGGGCATGTGAGCATCAGAACTGGACAATAGAGAAATGGAGGGAGGTGGCTTGGTCTGATGGCAAAGATGGGAAGATGGCGTCGCAAATTCCCATTTGCAGCAGCCTCACCCAGTACTGGTGCGGGAAGATGGCAGCATGAATTCCCATTTGCAGCGGTCTCACCCAGTACCATCCATGCAGTGTCTTTGTCCACATCTGTGTCTAAGTTTGTCTTCATTTGATGGCTGGGAGAGCTGGTGCTGGATCGGCTGGGAGAGATTGGTCTACTACGTCCTGTGGGCCCAGGGACCATGGCCCTGCCTGAAGCTGTGCCCGAAGAGGAAACACCGAGAGCGGTCTGACAGGACAGGGAAGCGGGACAGGCTAAGCTAACTGCTAGCCCATGCAGACTGGCAGTTCCGATAACGCCGAGGACGGTCTAGCGGCAGCCTTGCCTAGCCTTGACTGCGTTTTTAGTGTCGTCGTGTGTAGTGCGGAGAGGTGTATCGAAGGTGTCTTGCTGGGACAGCTGGCGTTGGATCGGCTGAGGGAGCTTGGTCTGCTGCGTCCTGTGGGCCCAAGGACCACGGCCCTGACCGGAGCTGGGCCCGAAGAGGAAACACCAAGGGCAGTCTGACAGGACGTGGAAGCGGGGCATGCTAAGCTAACTGCTAGCCCATGCAGACCAATTCCAACAGTCATCCTGGCTGGCGTTCGTTCTCCTGGACAGTGATTTTTTTTCTTTTAAGTTTAGATATATTTGTTAGTTTGGATATATGTGTTCTTGTAGTTCTTGTAGTTTGGATATGCGTTTTTGTCTTTGTGTTGCACTGCTGTGGGCTGGGGGAAACTGTTGTGTTTTGGCCACGTGCAGGTGTGTCATATACCTGGGGAAGAGATGGCACCAGGATGCACTATCGGAAGAAGACAAGCCGGTGGAGGCAGTGTGATGCTCTGGGCAATGTTCTGCTGGGAAACCTTGAGTCCTGGCATTCATGTGGATGTTAGTTTGACACGTACCACCTACCTAAACACTGGTGCAGATCAAGTACACCCCTTCATGGCAACGGTATTCCCTGATGGCAGTGGCTTCTTTGAGCAGGATAATGTGCCCTGCCACCCTGTAAAAATGGTTCAGGAATGGTTTGAGGAACATGACAAAAGAGTTCAAGGTGTTGCCTTGGCCTCCAATCTGATCAACCATTTGTAGAATGTGCTGTGGGAAAAAAAAAGTCTAATCCATGGAGGCCCCACCTCGCAATTAACAGGATTTCAAGTCAAGTCAAGTCAAGCCAGTTTTATTTGTATAACCCAATACCACAAATTAAAAATTTGCCTCAAGGGGCTTTACAGCAACACAACATCCTGTCCTTAGACCCTCACATCGGATAAGGAACAACACCCTAAAAAATAAAAAAATAAAAAACCCTTAAAGGATCTGCTGCTAACATCTTGGTGCCAAATACCAGAGGACACCTTCAGAGGTCTTATGGAGTCCGTGCCTTGATGGCTCAGAACTGTTTTGGTAGCACAAGGGGGACCTACACAATATTAGGCGGTGTATATGATATTATTATAGGAACTATAATCTACTAACTGCCATAAACTCTTGTCTGTTGATTATCGTTTATACGAGCTCTGCTATAATTTGTGTTGTAATCTGTGCTTTAACTTAATTATAGGCATCATTATAGGTACAGTAATCTGTTCATTATACTCTACGAGTACAGTAATTATTATGGAACTATACAACAGTTAAGAGCAAAATGGCAAGACTGGTTGTGAGATATTTTTTTCAGAAATTGGTTGATCTCTCGGAACATTTTGTGCCACAACCATTTTGCTGTTTTTTATGTTTTCTCCCCAAAATGTACAACGAATGTGAAACATCCAGTGTTTGAAAATACAGTTTTTAGGCAGTGACTGATCCATCCGTCAGACTGATGTTTCATATCAACCAACATGTTTTTAACCTGTTTTAATCTCAGCTGAGGCGCCGCTGCCCAGGGTCACCCGGACCCAGCCTTCCACAGATACTGGCCAGGAACCCACACAAAGAAAGGTCAGTAGGAAGTGGTTTGAGTAGTTTGGGGATTATTTCATAGTTAATTCTTCCACATATCTTCTTTTTTTTTGACCTGGGAAAGGTCAACCATGTTTTATAAATTATCAGGAGATGGTGGTGAAGAGAACAGAAGTGATGAGGAGGTGATGGGTAGATATGGTGTCAAGGGCAGAAATGTGGAAGGACAGATGGTGGTAGATTTTGTGAAAAGGGTGGCAATGGCTGTGATGAATACATATTTCAAGAAGAGGGAGGAACACAGGATGACGTATAAGAGTGGAGGAAAGTTCATACAGGTGGACTATATTTTATGTAGGAGGTGCAATCTGAAAGAGATTGGAGACTGCAAGGTGGTGACAGGGGAGAATGTAGCTAGGCAGCATCGGATGGTGGTCTGTAGGATGACTTTGTAGATCAAGAAGAGGAAGAGAGTGAAGGCAGAGCCAAGGATCAAATGGTGGAAGTTGAAGGAAGACTGTTGTGTGGAGTTCAGGGAGGAGTTAATACAGTCACTGGGTGGTAGTGAAGAGTTGCCGGGTGGCTGGGTAGGCACTGCATTAATATTGAGGGAGACAGCTAGGAAGGTACTTGGTGTGTCATCTGGACAGAGGAAGGAAGACAAGGAGACTTGGTGGTAGAATGAGAAAGTACAGGAAAGTATACAGAGGAAGAGGTTGGCGAAGAAGTGGGATCATCAGAGAGATGAAGAAAGTAGACAGGAGTACAAGGAGATGCAGCGTAAGGCAAAGAGAGAGGTGGCGAAAGCAAAGGAAAAGGCATATGGTGAGTTTTATGAGAGGTTGGACACTAAGGAAGGAGAAAAGGACTTGTACCGACTGGCTAGACAGAGGGACCGAGCTGGGAAGGATGTGCAACAGATTAGGGCGGTCAAGGATAGAGATGGAAATGTGCTGACAAGTGAGGAGAGGTTGTTGACAAGGTGGAAGGAGTACTTTGAGGGGCTGATGAATGAAGAAAATGAGAGAGAAGGCTAGATGATGTGGGGCTAGTAAATCAGGAAGTGAGGTGGATTAGCAAGGAGGAAGTGAGGGCAACTATGAAGAACGGAATAATGGTTGGTCCTGATGACATACCTGTGGAGGCATGGAGATGTTTAGGAGAGATTGCAGTGGAGTTTTTAACTAGATTGTTTAACACAATCTTGGAAAGTGAGAGGAGGCCTGAGGAGTGGAGAAGAAGCATACTGGTACCGATTCTCAAGAACAAGGGTGATGTGCAGAACTGTAGCAACTACAGAGGTATAAAGTTGATCAGCCACGGCATGAAGATATGGGAAAGAGTAATAGAAGCTAGGTTAAGAGGAGAGGTGATGATCAGCAGCAGCAGTATGGTTTCATGCCATGAAAGAGCACCACAGATGTGATGTTTGCTTTGAGAATGTTGATGGAGAAGTATAGAGAAGACCAGAAGGAGTTATATTGTGTCTGTGGATTTAGAGAAAGCATATGACAGGGTGCCGAGAGAGGAGGTGTGATATTGTATGAGGAAGTCGAAGGAGTTGCAGAGATGTAGGAGTGGTGCAGGATATGTATAAGGGAAGTGTGACAGTGGTGAGGTATGCAGTAGGAATGACAGATGGGTTTCAAGGTGGAGGTGGGATTACATCAAGGATCGGCTCTGAAGCCCTTTCTTGTTTGCAATGGTGATGGACAGGTTGACGGACAAGATCAGGCAGGAGTCTCCGTGGACTATGATGTTTGCAGATGACATTGTGATCTGTAGCGAGAGTAGGGTGCAGGTGGAGGAGAGCCTGGAGAGGTGGAGGTATGCACTGGAGAGAAGAGGAATGAAAGTCAGCAGGAGCAAGACGGAATACCTATGCATGAATAAGAGGGAGGACAGTGGAACGGTGAGGATGCAAGGAGCAGAGGTGATGAAGGTGTATGAGTTTAAATACTTGGGGTCAACTGTCCAAAGTAACGGGGAGTGCAGAAGAGAGGTGAAGAAGAGAGTGCAGGCAGGGTGGAGTGGGTGGAGAAGAGTGTCAGGAGTGGTTTGTGACAGAAGGGTACCAGCAAGAGTTAAAGGGAAGGTTTACAAGATGGTAGTGAGACCAGCTATGTTGTATGGTTTGGAGAAGGTGACACTGACGAAAAGACAGGAGGAGGAGCTGGCGGTGGCAGAGTTGAAGATGATAAGATTTTCATTGGGAGTGATGACGAAGAAGGACAGGATTAGGAAGGAGTATATTAGAGGGACAGCTCAGGTTGGACGGTTTGGAGACAAAGCAAGAGAGACAAGATTGAGATGGCTTGGACATGTGTGGAGGAGAGATGCTGGGTATATTGGGAGAAGGATGCTGAATATGGAGCTGCCAGGGAAGAGGAGAAGAGGAAGGCCGAAGAGGAGGTTTATGGATGTGTTGAGGGGGGACATGCAGGTGGCTGGCGTGACAGAGGAAGATGCAGAGGACAGGAAGAGATGGAAACGATGATCCACTGTAGCGACCCCTAACGGGAACAGCCGAAAAAGAGGAAGAATGTTGTTTGATACAAGATTATCGTCGTAATATACCCCAGACAGGATGTAATACTTTTAACAGTATAACGACCAAGATGGTCATTAGTTGACTTTGTCATTTTATTGTCAATGATATTATTCCACTCTGTATAACTATATCATATACTGGGGCACTGTGTTTTACCTAATATTAAATCACATTGTTACCGTGCATTTGTGCCAGTACAGCCCTAACACTGGAAGCACTGGTTAGATTTTACCCCCTAAAATAACTTCAATAATGAATTATTACAGCTGTTGTAGTTCGGGTTCAGACTGCACAGCAGCTCAGTTCTGATATTGTGCCTTGTAAGGTTTCATCAGTGATTCCTTTCTGCTGCTTTCTTGCCCGTCATCGTCCCTCTAACAACACCTTCCACTGGCCTCACAGCCGTCGCCTGCAGCAGACCCTGTGAAGGTCAAACCCCCGGTCATCAAAGTGGAGACGGACGACGAGACCTGGGATAACGACGAGCAGGAGAGTAAGTAAAGTATAACTGATACATCTACTGTTGTCTACCATCGTGTTAAATGTTGTTTCTACTGTAGTGCGTACTGTATTGTCTACGGTTGTGTCTACCATAGTGTCTACGATAACCTCTATTGCAGTGTCTACCATAACGTCTACTGTGGTTTCAACCGTTACCCAATGTTGTGTCTACTCTACTGTCTTCTGTTACTACTGTTGTTTCTACTGCCATTTCTACTGTTGTTTCTATTATAGTTTCTGCTGTTGTCTACTGGTGCCTACTGTAATTTCTACTCTTGTAGTCTACTGCTGTTTCTACTGTAGTGCCGTACACACGGAATGGTCAGGGGAATACCGAGTCGAAGGCCAACACCTACACAGACTACTCTGACTTCAGAGAGAGAAAAATGAAGTTCTCCTCTAATAAAACATGTTTTCCTTTCATAAAGAGTAATATTACAGATATCAATTATTATTTAACAATTCAAAGCGGTTTTGAAAGGCTGGTGGATTCAGCCGTGTGGGCATTGAGACCCTAGTCTTTGCGTGACTTCTGGTTGCTGTAAGTTTTTGTGATGGAGGAAGTGGAGTTTGTCCAGCTGTTGCTTATTTATAGAGTAGGTCCCGCCATTCGAATTCCAGTGTAAATAGAAACTGAGAAATGTCGCTGTTGATTGGCTTTAGGCAGTGTGATGTGACTGCAGCGTACAGGCACACGGCGTTGGTATAGTTTGTGATTTATATGGCGTATGTTAGTGTTTGATACACTGATGAACCAAAACATTATGACCACCTGCCTAATATGCTGTTGGTGCTGCCAGAACAGCGCCGACGCATCGACCCTACAAGACCCATGAAGGTTTCTTATGGTATCTGGTACCAAAACATCAGCAGCAGATCCTTCAAGTCCTGCAAGTTGCGAGGTGGAGCCGCCGTGGATCGGACTTGTCGGTCCAGCAAATCCCATAGATGCCCAGTCGGATTGAGATCTGGCGAATTTGGAGGCCAGGGAAACACCTGGAACACTTCATGTCCCTAAAAGCATCCCCAACAATGTGTGCAGTGTGGCAGGGCGCATCCTCCTGCTGAAAGAGGCCACTGCCATCAGGGAATACCACCGCCATGAAGGGGTGTACCTGGTCTGCAACGATGTCTAGGTAGGTGGCACGTGTCAAATGGACATCCACGTGACTAGCCAGACCCAGGGTTTCCCAGAAGAACATTGCTCAGAGCATCACACTCCCTCCACGGGCTCGTCGTCGTCCCACAGTGCATCCTGGTGCCATCACTTCCCCGGGTCATCGGCACCCACGTACGCAGCCATCCACGTGATCTAAAAGAAAAGGGGACTCGTCGGACCAGGCGATATATCGTTTCAGACTCGTCATCGTGATGTGCGCATGCGCGATAGTCACATGGCAGGACGTGCGATGTGAAGTGAGGCAGATCAACTCGAACGCCTCACGCTACAACTGTTTCCCGCTTGATACAAAAGGACAACGCCCACCGTTCTCATTTTTCACGACTAATCTACAAGTGAAGTCTAACATGATTTACTCTGATTTGAGGGTTCTTGGATACACACTCTTTGATGCTCGTGAGGGACATGCAGGTTCTGCATGTACAGCAAACCAACAATCATAATCCGTTTTGATCAAGTTATCAAACAACCATCACGGGGGCGTCCTGGTAGTGTAGCGGTCTATTCCGTTGCCTGCCAACATGGGGATCCAGGTTCGAATCCCCGTGTTACCTCCGGCTTGGTCGGGCGTCCCTAGAGACACAATTGGCCGTGTCTGCGGGTGGGAAGCCGGATGTGGGTGTGTGTCCTGGTCGCTGCACTAGCGCCTCCTCTGGTCGGTCAGGGCGCCTGTTCAAGGGGGAGGGGGAACTGGGTGGAATAGCGTGATCCTCCCACTCGCTACGTCCCCCTGGTGAAACTCCTCACTGTCAGGTGAAAAGAAGCGGCTGGTGACTCCACATGTATGGGAGGAGGCATGTGGTAGTCTGCAGCCCTCCCCCCGGATCAGCAGAGGGGGTGGAGCAGAGACCGGGACGGCTCGGAAGAGGGGGGTAATTGGCCAAGTACAATTGGGGAGGGGGAAAAAAAGGGGGAGGAGGGTAAAAAAAAATTATTCAAACAACCAAACTAGGCCCAGCTAGTCATCGATCACAACCTGAAAATGAGCGAGGAACAGGAGAAAAACACCAAAAAGGAAGATCTGGTTGCAAAAAACGAAACACGTCAGTTGTACGGATTTTTTTAAATTTCAGTTTTCAGCTCTCACAGCAGGATGCACACATATTTACACACTTCAACAAAGACCAAAATCTCTACAATTCAGTGTTTTTTATGATTAATTTTATTTTCTGTACAGCAGCACCCCCCTACAAACTCATCCCAGTCATCTAGAATGACTCGTTCTCTCCAGATAGAGCTACTCATCTGGTGAACTTTACTTTTTCATGTTGCAATGTGAGTTTTTTTTTTTGTGTGGACCCCCCCACCCCACCCCACCCCCAATTGTTCCCAGCCAATTATCCCACTCTTCCGAGCCGTCCCGGTCGCTGCTCCACCCTCTCTGCTGATCCGGGAGGGCTGCAGACTACCACATGCCTCCTCCCATACATGTGGAGTCACCAGCCGCTTCTTTTCACCTGACAGGGAGGAGTTTCACCAGGGGGGATGTAGCGCATGGGAGGATCACGCCACCCCCCCCCCCGAACAGGCGCCCCGACCGACCAGAGGAGGCGCTAGTGCAGCGACTAGGACACATACCCATATCCGGCTTCCCACCCGCAGACACAGAAGATTGTGTCAGTAGGGACGCCCGACCAAGCCGGAGGCAACACGGGGATTCGAACCGCCGACCCCCGTGTTGATAGGCAACGGAATAGACCGCTGCGCTATCCGGACGCCCCTGCAATATGAGTCCTTTTTGTGCAGCCTTAGTGCGATTTGTGATGTGCCACGTTCCTCCCATAACCATCGTTAAAATGACCTGTGACTTGTACCACCGTAGACTTTCCGCTGGTTCGGATGAGATGGGATAGCCTTCGTTACTTACCCTCGTGCATCGATGAGCCTTGGGCGCCCAACACCCTGTTGCCAGTTTGTGGTTTGACCCTCTTTGGACCACTGTCGGTAGGTACTCACCACTGCCGACCGGGAGCACCCCACAAGTCTTGTCCTTTCAGAGAGGCTCTGACCCGTTCGTCTGGCCACAACAGTTTGGCCTTCTCAAAGTCGCTCGGGTCTTTACTCCTGCCCATTTCTCCTGCATCCAACACGTTGACTACGAGAGCGGATTGTTCCCTTACCAGACCTTGACTTGTGCCCTTGTTTGGAGATGATCAGTGTTATTTGGTTCACCTGTGAGTGGTTGTAATGCTTTGGCTCATCAGTGTATGCACTCTTTTTTGTGTTTTTGTTGGTGTTATAATCTTCATTACTTAGTATATGGAGTGAAGTACTAATTGCTTTTAAGGCAGTGTTTCTCAACCCAGTCCTCAAGGAACCCCTACCCTGCAGATTTTCATTGTAACCCTGCATAGGTAGCCCTGCTTGTACTTACTCAACCAGTCGTCTCATAGCACTTAATTATGCAAGGTGTGCAAACTCAGACATTCATTGCTGATTGGTTGAATAACTACAAACAGGTGCCCATTCAGGATTGCAAAGGAAATCTGCAGGATAGGGGGTCCCTTGAGGACTGGGTTGAGAAACACTGTTTTAAGGCATCCCGATGAATTAAGGAAGAAATAAACACAAAACTGTTGCAACTTTTTTTTTTTTTCCAGAAACTTTCCATCCTCCTGCTGATGAAAATCGGAGAGAATCTAGGGTGGAGACTGAAGCTTCTCCCCCAGTGATGACCAAACAGGAAGTGACGCAGCAGGACAGTGGCAGGGCCTGTGCTTGGACAAGCGGCGATGTCAGTGGCAGCCCGAAAACCGTCAAGAGACCAGAGGCCAGCGTGGCACTTGCGGAGTCTGTAGGTTTTGACTGTATGATGTACAAACCGCAGCTCAAACACGGAGCCCACTCCACCCAGGAGCCCTTAGCGGAAGACCCGGGCTGCTCCTATTTGCTGAACCCCTGTGTGAGTCTTTCAGGTTCCTCCGACTCGGGCAGCGACTTCCCTTTCGCCATGGGCGAAGCGACCCATGCGGTGTCAGAGCACCAGCAGTCCACAGTTTTCCCCGACAGCAGGCAGATGGCGCCATTGCTTGCGGACAAACCCCAACTGCCCGCCAGGAAGGATCCCCTTGCTGCTGCTCCCAACGCCTTCATCATGAAGGACGACTGGTTGCCCCAGGACGGTTTCAACAGCGCAACGCAGAACTACAGCAGAGACGACTCCGCTGGGAAATCCTTCATCTGCAGTTTCTGCGGAAAGACTCTGGCCTGCCTGAAAAACCTGAAGACGCACATGAGGGTCCACACAGGCGAGAAGCCGTTCAGCTGTGCACTGTGCGGCAAACGCTTCTCGGACTCCAGCAACCTCAAACGCCACCAGAGCGTGCACACCGGGGAGAAGCGCTACGGCTGCGTGCACTGCGGCAAGCGCTTCGCCCAGTCGGGCTCCCTCAAGGTCCACATGAGCGTCCACACGGGCTGCAAGCAGTTCCGCTGCGTGCACTGCGGGAAGACCTTCATCTCCGCAAACCACCTCCGCAGGCACGTCAGCGTGCACAACACCGACAAACAGCTCCCCGGTGCATCTCAGTAAGGGCCCTCTTCTGGGGTCAAAGGTTAATGACGTGCCTCAAACATACCAGGGATCGGGGGTTTTGTTCCCCCGCCGGGAAAACGTTCGAGACGCTGCGAGGTTCGCCGGATTAAACAGGGTTCGCGCACATCCCGGAAAACTCGGAAACGTGCGGGTTATTCCTCCAGTCATGTAAAAAAAAAAAAACACACCTTGGAAATGAGCAAATATTACTTCACGATATCTTGTTTTTGAAGTTTGGGTGGGATGTTCAGCGAGCAGCAAATGGTGACACAGTCCATTTAGAGACATTCTGGGGACTGTGGAGACTTCCGTGTGACCTTCTGTCAGCAGCAGCCGCTGTCATCTCCAAGCCAATGTCATGGAAAATGTCCTGGAAAATGACTTCTTACAAAAGGTGGGAACCCTGTTGAAGGCGTGGGCCAAATACAGGGCACAACTTGTTCTATCTATGACCTGCAGCGAGCTGACGGACAGGTTTCACGCGAGGTTTCTGCTCTCAGAACCGAGACACGTCGAGGACTTTCAGCGTTTTCGGTTTGTCTAGTGAGGAAATGCAGTGTTTCTAACTACCGACCAGCAGGAGCGAGGACGCAGCCCCCTGTTGAGAGGGTCCAGAGTGTTTAAGGCGGTGTGGAAACCTGAAATGGACTTCAGAGAGAAGGTAGCGGTAGGGTGATAGTTCATGTCCGTTCATGTCTTCCCGGTTTTTCCTCCCAGTTTTGTTTTGTAAATGGCTTTGTCATTAAAGATGTCATAATGGTTTGGTAACTGAGGTTTTTATTACACGGCTGGATGAGGGTTCCTCCGTCGGCGTGTCCAACTCTGTTCGCCTCTCGAAGGTTGTTCGTTTTCCGAAGCAAAAGGTCGGAAGGTGAAGCCCGACTTGAACCGAAGCTGGAAAACCTGGTAAACTGCGCGTCAGTTTTGTGGCGGAAACCATTTTGTCTCAGCTGTTTGTGTGGCCGGACGCCCCCGTTCGAGGCCAAAAATCCCGGTTCGTTAAAACCAGGTGAGCCAAAGGAAGGCCTGCAGAAGTCGAGACAAACCCTAGAAGTGGTTCTTATTCGTTGCTTCTTTCTACTTTTCAGTATTTGTGAAGTTTGATGAAGCTTGGGAGGATTGGCTGTTGTGTAACGGTAGATAGAGAAGAATAAGAACCTGGCGACTGAAGCAGCAGGTAGGACAAATATCTCCTCACTGTCGGGTGAGGAGATATTCAGCCAGCCAATTACCCCACTCTTCCGAGCCGTCCCGGTCGCTTCTCCACCTCCTCTGCCGATCCGGGGAGGGCTGCAGACTACCATGTCTCCTCTGGTACATGTGGAGTCACCAGCCGCTTCTTTTCACCTGACAGCAAGGAGTTTCACCAGGGGGACGTAGCACATGGGAGGATCACGCCCCCCCCCACTGAACAGGCGCTGCGACCGACCAGAGGAGGCGCTAGTGCAGCGACTAGGACACATACCCACATTCAGCTTCCCACCCGCAGACATGGCCAATTGTGTCTGTAGGGATGCCCGATCAAGCCGGAGGTAACACGGGGACTCGAACCGGCGATCCCCGTGTTGGTAGGCAACGGAATAGACCGCTACGCCGCCTGGATGCCCGGGACAAATATCTGTTAAAGAAATTCTGTTGAACTCTGGAATCTCTGAGGCCTTTTGCAGTTCTACACACCCATCCATCCATTATCTGAGCCGCTTATCCTGCTCTCAGGGTCGTGGGGGTGCTGGAGCCTATCCCAGCAGTCACTGGGCAGCAGGCGGGGAGACACCCTGGACAGGCCGCCAGGCCATCACACAGGACACACACACACACGTTCAAACCTATGGGCAATTTAGTACGGCTGATCCACCTGACCTACATGTCTTTGGACTGTGGGAGGAAACTGGAGCACCTGGAGGAAACCCACACAGACACAGGGAGAACATGCAAACTCCACACAGAGGATGACCCGGGACACCCCCCCCCTCCAAGGTTGGACTACCCTGGGGTTCAAACCCAGAACCTTCTTGCTGTGAGGCGACCACGCTAACCACTGCACCGCCGTGCTGCCCCCTTCTACACAGTCTGACCTGAAGAACGTTCACATGGACAGACTTCATACTCTGAGACGAGCTGGTCATTTCAGCAAAACAACAAAAATCCCGTGTTTCTTTTCACAGCGTCCTTTAATGAATGATTAATGTTCACGTTCATAAAAAAAAAAGAATCATTTAAATCTGAGAACATTTTTACACCTTCCAAAATCCTGCAAATATTAAACCTTTAAAACGTGGTGCAACGTGGCAGAAAGGCTGGTTTTTTTAAGCTCATCCATTTTGAGGAATTGTTTCTTACGATTCAGCGATCAATATTCTGGATGATTATCTTTTTACAAATGTTACAATTCTTTACACAAATACCTTTGGATGTTTGCAAATAACTTAATAAACACCATTTATATTAATAATCTTTAAGAATAGGAGTCACTTGTTTCTTTTTAAATCTTCATAAAAAGTGGCTTATCGAAGGTTTAACTTTACAGTGCTTTGAGGGTGCAGACAAGGCGGTAGGTAGACAAGGACTTTTTCCAACAGGAGAATACATCAACAAAACAAAACAAAAACAACAACAAAAAAAGTGCCATCACAAAAATACAAGTACAACCTTTCCATCTTGGGAAATAAAGTACTGTTGCCACTGTCCCTACCAAATGCAGTAGTTAGGTAACAAGGTTAGAGACCATCTATACACAGTAAATGCAACCAAAGCAGTTATATTTGTTAAAAAAAAAAAGACAGAATTTCTTCATAATACATTCTGTACTTTGACATCTCACAAAAGTTACTAAAAAACAATAAAAAAACACAAAACTTAAATGCTTTCAAATGCAAAGCGATGCAGTCAGATTAGAAAAGCAGAATTATTAATGAATTCTGGTAGATCGTCTAGAGCTGCTACAGGTTTGGCACTTTGAGTGAACGAATACACTGACAACACGATTCCTGTTCCCCCAGTCTGAAGAAAATAGTCCTTGAACTTCCCTCTTTTCTTTTTTTGGGGGAGGGAGGGTTCCCCGTTTTTCTCCTCGATTGTACTTGGCCAATTACCCCACTCTTCTGAGCCTCCCCGGTCGCTGCTCCTCCACCCCCTCTGCTGATCCGGGGAGGGCTGCGGACTACCACTTGCCTCCTCCCATACATGTGGAGTCACCAGCCGCTTCTTTTCACCTGACAGTGAGGAGTTTCACCAGGGGGACGTAGCGCATGGGAGGATCATGCTATCCCTCCCAGTTCCCCCTCCCCCCTGAACAGGCGCCCTGACCGACCAGAGGAGGCGCTAGCGCAGCGACCAGGACACATACCCACATCCGGCTTCCCACCCGCAGACACGGCCAATTGTGTCTGTAGGGACGCCCGACCAAGCCGGAGGTAACGCGGGGATTCGAACCTGCATCCCCGTGTTGGTAGGTAACAGAATAGACCGCCACGCTACCCGGACACCTTTTGAGCTTCCCTCTGTAAGCTGACAGACAACACAGCTGAGATGACTTCGCTGTTTAAGTCAGCTGAAGAGCACAACTGCGCTCGAACCGTCGACACCTGACTCATTTTGTGCCACCGTAAGATGCAGCTTAATCTGAACACACACGACTTCAACATCAACCACGGAGACAGAAGAGCTGAGCTGTGCTGCCAGCGACCGCCGAGCACAGTTCACCCCTTCAGGCTCTAAACACTAGAAGGCTTGGCCCACACATGACTGGAAGTTAAAACTTTACGAAGTAAAAAACCTTACAAAGCTATAGTAGTACAGCTACCTGCCGCCATCCTTTTCCTGATGAAAACTTTTAACTACTACTGAGAAATATGTTGTGCCTTTCACTGACAGGAGCAGGCAGGAGGGCCACAAAACCTGGTTCTCCTGTACGTACTGTATTATTAAGTCGCCATACCGACTCATCACACCACGCCGGTGTGTAGTTTGACATTAAACACTGCACTCCTAAACAGCAAAACGCCTCGCTGCTAAAAAACTAAAAGCCAAGAACTGAAACCAGACCTGGATCATCTACATCTATTTTAATTCAATGTTTTATTCGTTTTCCAAAGTTGCAGTTCCACAGTTCACCATACGGGGCAAAAAGGATTTGATAACGTTAACGCCATGAAATGACATGAATGGAATAAATGTTCTCGTTAGAGTTGGGTAATAATCCAATATTACCATTTATCGTCTTTTACTGGTATTGTATCAGCATGATATTCGGATATTGTCGTATCGTGACACACGATTTTGTCAGAATTAATGATGACGTGAATATTTGCCTACACGTTCTCACTAAATGATGTTGGAAATATTGGAGGGGGTAGTATTTGAAAACTACTTTTGGTTTGATATTATACTTCATACTTTAACGCTTCAATGTGAGGAACCTCATTTGGATAAGTAAACGTGGTTTTCTTGCAGATGGAAGCAGATACATCAGTAAACATTCCCTGTTGATTTTCGCGATAATAATATTTTCTTTATCGTCCAGCTAGGGGCGGGCGATATATCGAGTATATTCGATACATTGCCCATCCCTAGCTGGGCGATATGTCGAATATACTCGATGTATCGTTGCTTGTTCTACATGGGACGTAGTAAATGACTATATTTCCATCTTTAAGAAGAAGATTAAGACCCAGCTCTTTCTCCAACACCTTCACACCTACCTGAACTCCCTCATTCAGGTCTACACTTGGTCTCGCTCACTACGCTCTGCCAATGGAAGGCGCCTGGCACTTCCGCCACAACAGGGCCCCCAGTCACTAGCCAGACTCTTCTCTTCTGTAGTTCCCTGGTGGTGGAACGACTCACCAAACTCCATTCGATCCGCTGAGTCCCTCTCCATCTTTAAGAAGAAGCTAAAGACCTAGCTCTTTCTCGAACACCTCCACACCTTTCTGAACGCCCTCATTCAAGTCGACACTCGGTCCCGCTCACTACGCTCTGCCAATGGAAGGCGCCTGGCACTTCCACCGCAACGGGGCCCAAAGTCACTAACCAGACTCTTCTCTTCTGTAGTTCCCCGGTGGTGGAACGACTCACCAAACTCCATTTCATCCACTGAGTCCCTCTCCATCTTTAAGAAGAAGCTAAAGACCCAGCTCTTTATCCAACACCTCAACACCTGATGGTATTAAAGTTACAGTTGGTAACTTTTTTGTGTTTTATTTGGTAAAAATGCCATAATACCCTTTCAGGCTATCAGTAATATAAGTGGTCTGAGAATAAATTGGGATCTCAGTCTTATCCCCTGCCTCTGTATTCAGGAATCTGAAAATGCTACCGCTCCCGTAAGCTTTGACCAATCAGGGCCTCTCTCCGGCCTCTCTGCCCTGATAGGTTGAGGGGTTGTCCCTACTTCTTGTCAATCATGTTGCTGTCTGAGTTTCCTGAGCATTCACGAGAAATCCATAACAATGGCGGACAACGAAGCTAAGGCAGCGTTGGAATCGACTCGTAGTAAATTTCCAATTCCTCTGTTGCCAACAACTGCATATTCAAGCAAAAAAACAAAACAAAACAAAACCGGAGCTCCTTTCTGTTTTTTGTAGCGTTAGGTTGTTATTTCTCCGTTACCACCGCTGGTAAAAATGAACTCGCATGAACAAGCCTGAGTTTTGTCTGGGGGAAGGGCTACCTGAGGAAGGGAGGGGCTGGAGAGAAGGAGCAGGAAGGGAGGGGGTGTTGGTGTTCAAAATCTCTCGAAATCTCTCTCTTGTTCTTTTCTCCAAAGTAACCAACTGCAGCTTTCATGTAAATACACAAATTCACTTCGATGCACCCTATGCATTGCCTTTGTGCACTGCCTGTTGACACCTATGTGCCATCGGACTTGAACCTACTTTTTTTGGGCACTTGTGTTGTTGTGTCCTGACTAGATCCTTGCTTATGTTGTATTAACTCTCAGATGTACGTCGCCTTGGATAAACGCTTCTGCTAAATGAAATTGTGAATTATATCTGCAGGCAGCCGGGCACGGCGGTTAACCCACGGATCGGGTGGACCAAGTCGTAAAATAACCTTCTGATTAATAGCAGATGGGTTGCGGGTGGGTGAAATAATACATCATTAAAGAGGGAAATATTAATTATTTTCTCTAAAATGTGAACACGTTGAGCTTCATTTTTCGTCAGGCACCAATTAGCGGCCAATTGCAGCGTCCATTTGTCTTAAGTAAAAATGGAGGCAAAGAAGATCCAAGAGAAAAAAAGGAGACTTAGAAAAAGAAAAGAAAAAAGGAAGGGCAGATTGGGCCATGTGGTGTTCCGTGTGGGAGTGATTTAGTGAAATACTTCATCATGGCGAGTCAAGTGCTGGGTATGTGTTATGCAACAGCTGCCAAGCGCTGTGCGTGTGACTGGATGCGAGTCCCTGAATCAGAGAAAATAACTCGTTTGGGCGGGTCGATGATTTATGCGCACATGCGGATGACGTCAAGAGTCCACACATAATGTGATGACTTGGAAACGCTAACGGAAGATGGAGGCGGACGAATTGGTTCCGAAAAGAAACGGCACCGGATCCATCGTCTGGCAGTGGTTCGGGCATCTCGAGGACGATGTTGAACAAACAAGTTATCTGCAGAATGTGCAGCAAAACCACTGCTGCAAAAGGCAGCAGTACAACAAAACGTGTTTCAACACTTGAAATGCCAGCCACTGCAAAACGGAGGATGCCTGAAACGCCACGTCCACATCTCCACGCCATTATTACTTCCATTTAGCAGCTGTTAAAAGCCTACGTGTGCCTGATTTGAATAAAAGTTTTGTTAAACTTAACTTGGCTGTTATGTCCCACTTTTTGCATGCAAGTTTAAAACTGTTCCAATAGAAATCACAAATTAATTAATTAATTAACTAACTAATTCATCCATTATCCAAGCCGCTTATCCGGATTCAGGTCGTGGGACGCTGGAGCCTGTCCCAGCAGTCATTGGGCGGTAACACTTTAGTATGGGGAAGGTAGTCACCATTAAATAGGTGCTTATTAGCATGCAAATTAGCAACATATTGGCTCTTAATTGGTCATTATTACGTACTCATTAATGCCTTATTCTGCATGGCCTTATTATACAACCAGTAAGCCATTAACTATGAGTTTTCCCTCTATAACCTCAGAAGTATTGCTTATTAGTAGTACCATCTCAATATGCTTTGCTTAGTATGGCCTTTATAAGGTGGTAGTACCACAAGAAGAGTTATTCTGCCTTACTATCACTTAATGAATATGGTCTGTTCTTACATAACACACAAAACTACAAGTGTTCATAGTGTTAAATTACTGTAAATTAAGTTTCTGTTACTTAGAATATGTTCCCCATACTAAAGTGACAGCTTGATCATTACTAATTCACTAGTAACTAAGTTTCTGTTACTTAGAATATGTTCCCCATACTAAAGTGACATCTTGATCATTACTAATTCACTAGTAATTAAGTTTTTGTTACTTAGAATATATTCCCCATACTAAAGTGACATCTTGATCATTACTAATTCACTAGTAATTAAGTTTCTGTTACTTAGAATATGTTCCCCATACTAAAGTGACATCTTGATCATTACTAATTCACTAGTAATTAAGTTTTTGTTACTTAGAATATATTCCCCATACTAAAGTGACATCTTGATCATTACTAATTCACTAGTAACTAAGTTTCTGTTACTTAGAATATGTTCCCCATACTAAAGTGACATCTTGATCATTACTAATTCACTAGTAATTAAGTTTCTGTTACTTAGAATATGTTCCCCATACTAAAGTGACATCTTGATCATTGCTAATTCACTAGTAATTAAGTTTTTGTTACTTAGAATATGTTCCCCATACTAAAGTGACATCTTGATCATGACTAATTCACTAGTAATTAAGTTTTTGTTACTTAGAATATGTTCCCCATACTAAAGTGACATCTTGATCATTACTAATTCACTAGTAATTAAGTTTTTGTTACTTAGAATATGTTCCCCATACTAAAGTGACATCTTGATCATTACTAATTCACTAGTAATTAAGTTTTTTTATGTTCCCCATACTAAAGTGTTACCATATCGGGTATCGCGATACAGCCTAAAAAATATCGCATTATTATTTACAGGCCACATCGCCCAGCAGTATTTCCTGTCACAGACATCTTGACTGACAATGTGAAACTGTAAACCTGCCCCGCTGGTGCTCCTCATAGCACAACTGAGAACACAGAGAATTACCAGCAAATGCATTAAAACCAGGTCTGGCTGTTGCTAACTTCATATTTCTGCAGCCTTTGCTGCACGGAGACCTCCCTGTGTTGTTCTGCGTACCGCGGTGAATCTAGATTCAGCACGGTCTATTAATAAGAGCCCTGTTCTGTCAGGCACGAGGCGGGGCAGCTAAACTGCCACCGCCCTGGCTGCGACTATGAAGAAGGCACTTGACCGACGAAGAGTTTTGTTGCAAAATAACTTGACCGCTCTTTCCCCGAGGAGGTACGGTCGATCCAATATCCCAAAACCCGATGAACTCAAGAGCTCCCGAGGCCGAACGATCATTTCATTCTGAAACAAAACCCTCGTCCGGTTTTCTCAGGAAAATAAACGGCACTTTCACCTCCTCTATTTACAAAGTCTGAGGTGGTTGGGCTTTTAACTTGAAGTGTCGTCCGTTTGGGTTTTGTTGAGGGGAAGTCGCCGTTTTCTCCGACGCGCAGAGAAAACGGCGACGCTTATTGCTCATACGTCACCTTTTAAACGGTGGGCCTGAATTCTTCTACCTGCCGAATGGCTGAGAACCGGTCATGCTGGACGGCCCAAAACGAGCCGAGATACGCCGCTGCCGGTAAAACCTGCAGCTGCTGCAGAAATACACACACATCTGACACGTTACGTCAATGAGATGACGTCAATGTACTCTTCTTCCTCCTCTGGGATACGCCGCTGAGGTGCGGTAACTCATCTTTCCAAGTTGTGCGACGTCGAGCTCTGTAAGGGACTCGGCCGGACGCGCTGACGTTATTCGGGACGTCACACAACTGAGCGGGCCGCGAGGGTCCGTTTCAGACCCGCGGCCTTTAACCCCAGTCCATCTCCAACCCGGTGGGAAGAATTACAGCCCCGTCTCCACATGGTCCCCTTTTCTTTTAGTGCAGGAAAAGTATTTAGATTACGATTTCGTCATCGTGTGGTTTTGAACTCGTCCCGGTAGCGTCGGAGGCGTCGGCGGCGGTCCTTACTGAGCTCACCGTCCCTTGGTTATTTAAGTGCAACCTACCATGCAAATAGTGGAGGAAATGGAAAACAAGTTTCACGCCCGCTCCCGTCAGGCCTTGTTTTCCACACTACTCTATTCTGTATGTGCTATTAAGAAAACAAAGGCATATGTATGTACACGTGATGTGTGCGCTTGCACCCACAGGAGATGGAGAACAAGCGGCGTCTTGTACCGTCACTCGTTCCTTGACGTGATGTCCTGGAAAAAAAAGAGGGGTTACGTAAGTTAACGGCCGGCTGCTGCCTGCGGGTCGACGAGGTGAGATGTGTGAGCTCATGTCTTACCTCAGTCTTCGCCTTCCTCCACGTGCCCACCGGGCCCGACTTGGTGACGACTGAAAGGGGAAACAGAGATCACAAGTGTCATGGCTGCCTGTCCAGGGTAGACCTATTTCTAGATATCATATGCCCTGTCTAGTTTTATGGGTCTTTGGCCTGTTTGCTCATCTAACTATTTCCCTGTCTAGTTGTAGGTTTATGGCCTGCCTGCCATGGGTGTCTACCTATCTAGGTTAATAGCTCTGTGGGCCTGCCGGCCTGGCCAGTCTAGGTGTGTTGTCATTGTTGCTAATTCTCTCTCTCTCTCCCTGAGGTGGCCAATTGGGGAGAGAGGAGCCTGATGAGGCACACCTGGGCTGGCTGGGCTGGCAGGAGTATACAAGGACCTTCAGAAGATGCCTCCAGCCCTTCTCTCCAGACCACCATTTTTGTTCTCCTTTGTTGTTTGATTTCACACTCACATACATGCATGCACTACACTTCACACACGTCCAATCACACGCTGACACCACTGATATACTGATTGACACACCTCATCCTTCTTTCATTGTTTGTTGCACATTCTTTAGTTGATTTTTGTTAGTTCAATAAATATTTTTATTACATTTTGATCCTGCCTGGTCCTTCCCCCATCTTTTTGGTTTATGCCCATAGAGCCAGGGGCGTGACACAAGTCAGGCCTCCGCGTTAACCTCCGGTCCCTTCGGTCCCGGTAAACTCGGATCATCATCCCGGAGCTGCAGCTCGGGTTTTGCGTGTCACGTGTGTGTGTTACCAACCCGGCTGAGGAAGCGTTTCCAAGTTCTTACAGCACACCGGCTTCTGCAGCTGCAGGGAGGACGCTAAATACTAAAGACGCCAACGACTTGATTTACCCCGCCAGGGGCGATTTGGTCAACTGATGTACTGCCAATGACAAACACCGGGGATCAACGGCAAATATGTCAATACTTTGTACTTTTTAAAAAAAAATATTTCTGATTTTCCCCCTTTTCTCCCAATTTAGTGACCAATCGCTCCCTATTTTAATCCAAACACCCACCCTCGTACTGCATTGCGTTCGCCAACTGCATCTCTCCGGCCGGCAGTCTCGAAGGAGTCGCCTCCAGGCCGAACCACTGCTTTTTCCGACACACCCAGAGACGCATTCACGTGACGAACACAAGCCGACTCCGCCCCCCTCCCCAAGACAGCGTTGCCATTATTGCCGCTTCATCGAGTCCGGCCATAGTCGGATCTGACGAGACCGGGGCGCGAACCCCCGGTCCCCAGTGGGCAACTGCATCGACGTAAAGCCGACGCTTAGACCGCTACGCCACCGCGGACCCCCATACTTTGTATGTTTTGTCAGGTTTACAAACCTGAGGAAAACCTGCACTGGCCCTGCAAAGCAGTTCATTTCAAGCCTCTCGCGACTTCTTTCTCTTCTATCAACGCGTGCTCTTTTTCCTGCTTCACCTTAACACCTGGTGGCTGCCCCCAGTACAACCACATCTGGCACTTCCGCCACAACGGGGCCCCAAGTCACTAGCCAGAATTCTCTTCTGTGGGTCCCCGCTGGTGGAACCACTTGCCAAACTCCATTCAGTCCACTGAGTCCCTCTCCCTCTCTGAGAAGAAGCTACAGATCCAGCTCTTTCTCCAACACCTCCACACCTGATGGTATTATATATATATATATATATATATATATATATATATACACACACACACAAAAAAAGTCGCCTCCATGCACCTTTGCCTTTGTGCCCTGCCTGTTGACACCTATTTATTTATTTATTACTACTTTATTACTTCCTGTGGGGCAATTCTTTCTCTGCATTAAACCCATCCTAGCTGTGTAGCTAGGACCAGTGGGCAGCCATGGATCAAGTCCAGGTCGTCTTGCCATGCCTCGGTCAGGGGCACAGACAGGAAG
>NC_079224.1:45144927-45152427 GCF_029633865.1 Lampris incognitus | reverse complement strand
GTGAAAGACATGACTTCAGATTCTGGCTACCCTCTGCCGGATCTACCATATGAGCAACCTGGGCACATGCCCAGGGGCCCGAGTGCAAAAGGGCCCTCTGCAATGAGAGAAAAACAATATTATGCATTTATTTCTTATGTCGAGATCCACAGAAATGACAGAGAGCTTGAGCCATTCTCTTGATAATTATCCAATCAGAATGAAATAAAAGTTGTTTCCTAGAAAATTAAGTGTCATGATTGATTGTTTTATTGGTGAGATGGCCGGGCAGGTGGTGACTGGTGAGCAAGCGTTAATGCTAATGGCTAACGGTTAAGGGCGGTGGGCATAGAGAGCAGGTGGCTTACACTGCACAGATTCAAGATCAGTTTTTCTTAAACCAAGTCGAGGTTAAAAACAATGGAATTAATGTTTACCTGACCCACTATCAGTTAGGTTGCATCAGTGAGAAGTGTGTAGGAAAACGTGCCAAGCAGCAGAAAATGGACGGCGCTAACCAAAAGCCCAGCGGGGCTGCCAAAAGAACGAAAAGAAAGGAAAGGGGTGTGAAAGAAGCTGCCACAATATATAAAAAAGGTCCCGCTAATACGTAGGTTTTTTTTCTTCAAACAAGCTAAAAAAGGCATTCTGATGGAGGATGTCGAGCTAGCTAGCAGTAATGCTAGCCTGGAAGCGTCCACCATTGGTTGCAGTGATGCCCAGCTGGATTTTTAGGACTTGATCACAGAGTTTGCAAAGAAAAAGTCAAGAAAGAAGAACGTCTAAAGGTAAGAACCGCGTGATCAGTGTTGTAGTCGAGTCACTAAACCTCGAGTCCGAGTCGAGTCTTGAGTCCCAGTCCCAAAAAAGAGTCCAATTCGAGTCAAGTCCCCATTACCTGAGTCCGAGTCTGAGTCATCAAGGTTGAGTCTGAGTCGCAGAAGATGGGCTCATACCCTCCAACATGAGGGTATGCAGGTGAATCCGCATGTAGGTGCAGCACACATGCCCGCCCTTGCACAAGACTGAATAATGTTACGGTATTAATATAGCTATCAATAACTTGTGCCAAATTATTAGGGCCTATTACAAAAAACATAACGAAAACAAAAAAACAGCCTTCATCAATTAACAAGTCAGAGTCCTCATCTCCAACTTCCGAGTCCGAATGCAGTCAATGCTCGAGTCCAAGTCCGAGTCATCAGTGCTCAAGTCCAGGTCCAGTCACGAGTCCTTAAAATCAGGACTCGAGTCCGAGTTCTGGACTCAAGTCCTACAACACTGCATGGGACTATGTTGTCTGTGCATTGACCAGTATTATCTGTTGTGATTGTGTGTTGCTGTATATTTTGTGGACGAGTTTATTGAACTGCGTAGGCATACCTGCTCAGCTGGACTGGTTATTCAGCCTTTGGCCAACAGCTGTGTGATTATGGTCTGGTGGGTGGCGTGTGGTGGGCGTGGTTTGTGTGTGGGAGGCAGGGGGGGGGGGATGAGTTTCAGTGCTCAGGGGCCCCTGGGAGTACTAATCCAGCCTTGTGGCTGCGACAGCTGACGGAGACGCCGAGGCGTTTTAACAGACTCAGAATGAGCTCAGCTCTGCTGAGATGATTGAACACAGACGTGGGAAAGCTATGTGACGCCTGACACTTGCATAACAACACAACACGGCCAGAGGACCGGCCTGGTTCTGTGGAAGGGCTCTGGCGAAAGACATCAGAGACCATCAGCAGACACTTCATAGTATTTTGACAGTATGCCGCTGTTAAAAATGGATGCCCACTGCAGACTAGAGGAGGTTGATATGAACTAAAAGTCACATCAAAATATTTTCCACGGTCAAAACGATCACGATATATCACGATATAGATCACAATATATCACGATGTATATCACATTATAGAGTATCACGATATATATCACATTATAGAGTATCACGATATATATCACAATATAGAGTATCGCGATATAGATCACAATATATCACGATATAGATCACAATATATCACGATGTATATCACATTATACAGAGTATCACGATATATATCACGATGTGTCACGATATAGTTTCACGGTATATCGTGATATAGAGGATCACGATATATCACAATATAGAGGGGAAAACTCCTGCATCACATTTTATGAGGCGTTTTGTAATAGATCACACAAGATTTATTTTAACCATAAATAATGAAAACAATCTGATGATTTTTTTCCTCATTTTTATAGTTTTTTATGTCACAGTATTTTCAAAATAAAATGTCTTACTTTTACAATAAAATTTTTTCCTTAACACCTTTGTTATTTGTTATAGTGTGTGTGTGTGTGTGTGTGTGTGTGTGTCTATGTGTTAATTAAATGGAACTCATTCAGTGAACTGGTAGCTGTTTGGGTGATTTAGGTTATACTTCTGGTTTATTAGAAATCAGCACACAACATTTATTGTGATGGGCTCGGCTGACTTTCCTGTTTATGGATTTCCCTCACCCAGGCCCTTGTGAAAAAGGCCCAACAACGCCTGCATTTCCTGAGGAGGCTGAGGAGCGGCCGTCTACCCCCCAAAATTCTCACCAACTTCTACCACTGCACCATAGAGAGCATCCTGACCATCTGCATCTCAGTGTGGTACGGCAACTCCACCCCCTCTGCTGATCCGGGGAGGGCTGCAGACTACCACGTCTCCTCCGATACATGTGGAGCAGCCAGCTGCTCCTTTTCACCTGACAGTGAGGAGTTTCACCAGGGGGACGTAGCACGTGGGAGGATCACGCTATTCCCCTCAGTTCCCCCTCCCCCCCGAGCAGGCGCCCTGACCGACCAGCGAAGGCGCTAGTGCAGCGACCAGGACACATACCCACATCCGGCTTCCCACCCGCAGACACGGCCAATTGTGTCTGTAGGGACGCCCGACCAAGCCGGAGGTAATACGTGGATTCGAACTGGCGATCCCCATGTTGGTAGGCAATGGAATAGACTGCCACGCCACCCGGACACGAATATTTCTTTCCTAGGATGAATCCGGAAAGTTCCCGCCCTCAGGCGCTAGGATTGGCCAGATCTGCCTGTCAGTCAAGGCCAATGTGACCACGCAACAACCCCAATACTAACCCTAACTCTAGACACGTTTGCTAGCTAACTGTTAGCCATTAGCCACGTTTGCAACCAAGCTAACTGTGCCAACTTAACTGTGTGTGTACGGCAAGCGAATATTTTTTTCCTAGGATGAATCTGGAAAGTTGACTGACAGGCAGATCTGGCCAATCCTAGTGCCTGAACGCGGGAACTTTCCGTTTTCATCCTAGGAAAGAAATATTGGCCACCCGGACACCGCCTTGATTTTATATGTATGCTGCTGACTGACTCTTTAAGGTGGGGGCGGGTCTGACCTGACGAGGTTCTCCTTGTAGGACACGTTGGTTTTGGCGGGCGTGAGCGAGACGTTGCCATCGTCGTCCCAGGAGAAGCTGTCCTCCGTCATGACGTAGTAGCCGTTGGTGAGGAGGCGGGGCGAGCGGCGGCAGCAGCAGGGGGAGCCGGTGACAGGGTTGGTGGAGTAACACAAGTAGGAGGAGTCCGGGGAGAGGAGCGAGATGCTGCAACACAACAGACACTTGTCATGCAACTGACCTGACCAACCACCATCAATGGTAAGGTGACTTAAACGGACTTCCAAGTTCATTTCAGTCCATTTTGAATAAGAGACACTTTACCCCCAAACATAAAGGACACAAGGACATGAACACAATACTCCAACACACAACACTCCAATACACAATACTCCAATACACAATACTCCAACACACAACACTCCAATACACAATACTACAACACACAATACTCCAACACACAATACTCCAACGCTCAATACTCCAACACACAACACTCCAACACACAATACTCCAACACTCAATACGCCAACACACAATAGTCCAACACACAACACTCCAATACACCATACTACAACACACAACACTCCAATACACAATACTCCAACACACAACACTCCAATACACAATACTACAACACACAACACTCCAACACACAATACTCCAACACACAATACTCCAACACTCAATACTCCAACACACAACACTCCAACACACAATACTCCAACACTCAATACTCCAACACACAACACTCCAATACACAATACTACAACACACAACACTCCAACACACAACACTCCAATACACAATACTACAACACACAACAATCCAACACACAATACTCCAACACACAATACTCCAACACACAATACTCCAACACACAACACTCCAATACACAATACTCCAACACACAACACTCCAATACACAATACTAGAACACACAACACTCCAATACACAATACTCCAACACACAACACTCCAATACACAATACTCCAACACACAACACTCCAACACACAATACTCCAACACACAACACTCCAACACACAATACTCCAACACACAACACTCCAACACACAATACTCCAACACACAATACTCCAACACACAATACTCAAATACACAATACTCCAACACACAACACTCCAATACACAATATTCCAACACTCAATACTCCAACACACAACACTCCAATACACAATACTACAACACACAACACTCCAACACACAAAAGATCCAATCCATGAGAGTTTCTACATACCAAAGAATATCAAAATATCTAAAAAACTGAGCTGTGAAGTGTTTCCACCCCCCTTTTTCTCCCCAATATTACTTGGCCAGTTACCCCACTCTTCCGATCCGTCCTGGTTGCTGCTCCACCCCCTCTGCTGATCCGGGGAGGGCTGCAGACTACCACATGCCTCCTCCCAAACATGTGGAGTCGCCAGCCGCTTCTTTTCACCTGACAGTGAGGAGTTTCACCAGGGGGACGTAGCACGTGGGAGGATCACGCTATTCCCCTCCCCCCCCCTGAACAGGTGCCCCGACTGACCAGAGGAGGCGCTAGCGCAGCAACCAGGACACACACCCACATCCAGCTTCCCACCCGCAGACATGGCCAATTGTGTCTGTAGGGACGCCCGACCAAGCCGGAGGTAACATGGGGATTCGACCTGGTGATCCCGTGTTGGTAGGCAACAGAAGAGACCGCCAGGCCACCCGGACGCCAGCTGGGGAGTGGTTGTAAGAGAACATTCTTTACAGATGATAAAGCAACAATGTTACACAAACGAAAATGAATGAAAAGCTACAAATTAAAACTGGAATGTTTAATCCTGGCCTCAAAAATCCCCCGTTCTTCTCCGGCACGAGTAGGAGGAGTAAATTATGGAGTTTAGATTTATTTTTTCAGATCTGGAAGACGTTAAAAGAGGAATGGAAGCCGGTCGTACCTCTCAAATGAGCCATCAGCCAGCGGCCGCCTCCTTTTCACAGGTGAACCTGGAAAACGACAAAAAAAAAAGAAAGAAGAGAAACATACACTTGAGAAGTGCGTTGGTTTAAACTGATAAAACGTGTGTGTTGTGTGTTACACGGCGTCTGTAAAGCTCTTTTATTCCCAAACTCCCTCTTGGATGGACTTGTCTTGGTTTTTATGAGTGTGAAGAGCTTGTGAGTCTCCCGTTAAATTCCTTTCAGTGTAACGTTCATGTGTTTGCAAGACAAACTGACTTGAGCTTTATAGTTATGGAGACAGTCGAGCAGCGACCCCCATGTTGGTAGGCAACAGAATAGATCCCTACACTACCCGGATGCCCCAAACCCCTTCATTCTGCAGGAGAAGAGGTTGCAGATTCTGTTGTAGAAAAGCAGCTGTGATGATGCATGATATTAATTCAGTGAGGAAGCGGTGCAGTGTTGGACCTTGCCATGATCCTTCCAGCATGGGCATGTAAACACCGTAAACGTCCAGCATGGGCATGTAAACACTGTAAACGTCCAGCATGGGCATGTAAACACTGTAAACTTCCAGCATGGGATTGTAAACACTGTAAACTTCCAGCATGGGATTGTAAACACTGTAAACGTCCAGCATGGGCATGTAAACACTGTAAACTTCCACCATGGGCATGTAAACACTGTAAACGTCCAGCATGGGCATGTAAACAATGTAAACGTCCAGCATGGGCATGTAAACACTGTAAACTTCCAGCATGGGATTGTAAACACTGTAAACGTCCAGCATGGGCATGTAAACACTGTAAACCTCCACCATGGGCATGTAAACATTGTAAACGTCCAGCATGGGCATGTAAACAATGTAAACGTCCAGCATGGGCATGTAAACACTGTAAACTTCCAGCATGGGCATGTAAACGTCCAGCACGGGCATGTAAACAATGTAAACTTTCAGCATGGGGATGCAAACACTGTAAACTTCCAGCATGGGCATGTAAACACTGTAAACTTCCAGCATGGGCATGCAAACACTGTAAACTTCCAGCATGGGGATGTAAACACTGTGAACTTCCAGCATGGGCATGCAAACACTGTAAACTTCCAGCATGGGGATGTAAACACTGTAAACTTCCAGCATGGGCATGTAAACACTGTAAACTTCCAGCATGGGGATGTAAACACTGTAAACTTCCAGCATGGGGATGTAAACAATGTAAACTTCCAGCATGGGGATGCAAACACTGTAAACTTCCAGCATGGGCATGTAAACACTGTAAACTTCCAGAATGGGCATGCAAACACTGTAAACTTCCAGCATGGGGATGTAAACACTGTGAACTTCCAGCATGGGCATGCAAACACTGTAAACTTCCAGCATGGGGATGTAAACACTGTAAACTTCCAGCATGGGGATGTAAACACTGTAAACTTCCAGCATGGGCATGCAAACACTGTAAACTTCCAGCACGGGCATGTAAACACTGTAAACTTCCAGCATGGGCATGTAAACACTGTAAACTTCCAGCATGGGGATGCAAACACTGTAAACTTCCAGCATGGGGATGCAAACACTGTAAACTTCCAGCATGGGGATGTAAACACTGTAAACTTCCAGCATGGGCATGCAAACACTGTAAACTTCCAGCATGGGGATGTAAACACTGTAAACTTCCAGCATGGGCATGCAAACACTGTAAACTTCCAGCACGGGCATGTAAACACTGTAAACTTCCAGCATGGGGATGTAAACACTGTAAACTTCCAGCATGGGGATGTAAACACTGTAAACTTCCAGCATGGGGATGTAAACACTGTAAACTTCCAGCATGGGCATGTAAACACTGTAAACTTCCAGCATGGGGATGTAAACACTGTAAACTTCCAGCATTGGGATGTAAACACTGTAAACTTCCAGCATTGGGATGTAAACAATGTAAACTTCCAGCATGGGCATGTAAACACTGTAAACTTCCAGCATTGGGGATGTAAACACTGTAAACTTCCAGCATGGGGATGTAAAAACTGTAAACTTCCAGCATGGGGATGTAAACACTGTAAACTTCCAGCATGGGGATGTAATAAACACTGTAAACTTCCAGCATGGGCATGTAAACACTGTAAACATCCAGCATGGGGATTTAAACACTGTAAACTTCCAGCATGGGGATGTAATAAACA
>NC_079224.1:45112427-45139927 GCF_029633865.1 Lampris incognitus | reverse complement strand
ATGATGCTGGTAGAACAGGACAGCTATGTACGGGGTTACAGTACAGTACAGGTGATGTAGTTACTGTATGACGTAGTTAACATGATGCTGGTAGAACAGGACAGCTATGTACGGGGTTACAGTACAGTGCAGTACAGTACAGGTGATGTAGTTACGGTATGACGTAGTTATCATGACGCTGGTAGAACAGGACAGCTATGTACGGGGTTACAGTACAGTACAGTACAGGTGATGTAGTTACTGTATGACGTAGTTAACGTGATGCTGGTAGAACAGGACAGCTATGTACGGGGTTACAGTAGAGTACAGGTGATGTAGTTACTGTATGACGTAGTAAACGTGATGCTGGTAGAACAGGACAGCTATGTACGGGGTTACAGTACAGTACAGTACAGGTGATGTAGTTACTGTATGACGTAGTTAACGTGATACTGGTAGAACAGGACAGCTATGTACGGGGTCAGAGGTCAGGAATGCAGTTTAAACAGGACTAACAGTATTGTACATCTAGTGGTTGATGTATTGGAGACACTGAAAGACGTTTTCATCGTTGGGTTTAATTATGAAGATTCTGGCTCATCATGAGTCCCAACAAACTGACCAACTGTCTTCCCAAATTGTGCGACTCGGTCAGCTGAACTGGGTCGGATGTTGAGGGTGTAGTCTGTGTGAGGGTGTAGTCTGTGTGTGTGTGTGTGTGTGTGTGTGTGTGTGTGTGTGTGTGTGTGTGTGTGTGTGTGTGTGTGTGTGTGTGTGTCTCATCTGATTCTGATTCTGATTATTACCAGACTGTAGCTGGACCCTCAGACAGAGGCTGTCAGGGTTAGGATGGTGTGGACAGGGTTAGGACGGTGTGGACAGGGTTAGGACGGTGTGTTAGGATGGTGTGGACAGGGTTAGGACAGTGTGGACAGGGTTAGGACGGTGTGTTAGGACGGTGTGGACAGGGTTAGGACGGTGTGGACAGGGTTAGGACGGTGTGTTAGGATGGTGTGGACAGGGTTAGGACAGTGTGGACAGGGTTAGGACGGTGTGGACAGGGTTAGGACGGTGTGTTAGGACGGTGTGGACAGGGTTAGGACGGTGTGGACAGGGTTAGGACGGTGTGTTAGGACGGTGTGGACATCTATATATATATCCACATATTTATATATATGTAGTATATATATGTAGCATATATGTTGTACATACAGTGTTCTGTGACTTTGACCTATAACCTCCCTGCTTTCTGCTGCTTGTAATATTGGTGATTTAGAAACTTACAAGTAGACTGGGCGCACACACACACACATACACACACACTCAGATAGGCAGACACACACACACACACACTCAGATAGGCAGACACACACACACACACATGGGCTGTGTTCATATCTCTTATCTCTTGCTTGCTCTCTGGAACTCTCTGTGTTGGCTTTGTGGAAAACAAACTAAATGAATTTGAAAACATGACAAATGTGGCAATGTGGTGATATTATAAATGTGGTAAATGTGGTAATGCGGTAAATGGTAATGTGGTAAATGTGGTGATGTGGTAATGTGATAAATGTGGTAATGTGGTGATGTGGTAAATGTGGTAATGTGGTAATGTGGTAAATGTGGTAAATGTGGTAAATGTGGTAAATGTGGTGTGTGGTAAATGTGGTAATGTGGTAAATGTGGTAAATGTGGTGATGTGGTAAATGTGGTGATGTGGTAAATGTGGTAATGTGGTAAATGTGGTAATGTGGTAAATGTGGTAAATGTGGTGATGTGGTAATGTGGTAAATGTGGTAAATGTGGTAATGTGGTAAATGTGGTAAATGTGGTAAATGTGGTGATGTGGTAAATGTGGTAATGTGGTAAATGTGGTAAATGTGGTGATGTGGTAAATGTGGTAATGTGGTAAATGTGGTAATGTGGTAAATGTGGTAAATGTGGTGATGTGGTAATGTGGTAAATGTGGTAAATGTGGTAATGTGGTAAATGTGGTAAATGTGGTGAATATGGTAATGTGGTAAATGTGGTAAATGTGGTAATGTGGTAAATGTGGTAAATGTGGTAAATGTGGTAAATGTGGTGATGTGGTAAATGTGGTGATGTGGTAAATGTGGTAATGTGGTAAATGTGGTAAATGTGGTGATGTGGTAAATGTGGTAATGTGGTAAATGTGGTAAATGTGGTGAATATGGTAATGTGGTAAATGTGGTAAATGTGGTAATGTGGTAAATGTGGTAAATGTGGTAAATGTGGTGATGTGGTAAATGTGGTGATGTGGTAAATGTGGTAATGTGGTAAATGTGGTAATGTGGTAAATGTGGTAAATGTGGTGATGTGGTAAATGTGGTGATGTGGTAAATGTGGCAATGTGGTAAATGTGGTAAATGTGGTGATGTGGTAATGTGGTAAATGTGGTAAATGTGGTAATGTGGTAAATGTGGTAAATGTGGTAAATGTGGTGAATATGGTAATGTGGTAAATGTGGTAATGTGGTAATGTGGTAAATGTGGTAAATGTGGTGATGTGGTAAATGTGGTAAATGTGGTGATGTGGTAATGTGGTAAATGTGGTAATGTGGTAAATGTGGTAATGTGGTAAATGTGGTAAATGTGGTGAATATGGTAATGTGGTAAATGTGGTGATGTGGTAAATGTGGTAAATGTGGTGAATATGGTAATGTGGTAAATGTGGTAAATGTGGTGAATATGATAATGTGGTAAATGTGGTGATGTGGTAAATGTGACATAAAATACACCACAGCAACAAGGCACGTGGGGGCCGGTGTTTGTATTGGACAGGCCACAGCGTCTGGGAAGCGGCTGCACGCAGGGCCAACCGTTACCGTGACAACCTGGCACTGAGGACGAGGGGCCAACACAGACTACGGGAGGCCTGGGGGGACATGTGGGGTCTGCAGACTGCACAAGATGGACGAAGCTCACAACAGCCCGGCCCCAAATCAATCAATATGTCAACACAAACGATATTAAATGTTCTTTCTGGGATTAATTGTAGTAGTTATACTCTTTATTATTATAGTTATACTCTTCAAATGCAGCTGACAGCTTCAAAACACACACACACACACACACACACACACACACACACACACACACACACACACACACACACACACACACACACACACACACAATATTTCCTCTTTTATGTTTCCCACTAAAACCAAACAGCTGAACAAAGCTCAGGACTCTTGGCGTCCCTTCAGACACTGAAATTCCCTTAAACTGTGATTGTGAAGCTCCAAGTTGAGGCTGTGCTTTCAGTCTGCAAAGCCAACGAGAGGAACGAACCACTCATCAAAATGTCCAACACACATCCCCTGACGTTTGCTGCTGGAGAAGTTTACACAAAATAAAAAAATGCAACAGAAAATGAAAGAAAAAAACACACACACAAAAGACTTTGTTGCAGGGATACTTAGAAGTCACTTAATGATCGTGATGTTAAAACCCCCATCAGATTTTACCCTGTTAGTTATCAATGAATATTTTATCACTACGCACACGCAACATCTAACGAGCGTTTACACACGCCAGATCTACCTCGCTAAACTGTTCCTTAAACTGTTCTTTATCAACAGCTTATCAATCATATCATTAATGAATTATGTATTTATCTCCACAGTTAATATTAAAATAGATAGATCGATAGATAGATACAGATAGATACAATACAACACTAAATAGAAAAGTAACTGTTCCTTAAATTGTTCCTTATCAACATCTTATCAATCATATGATTAATTATATATTTATCGCCAAAGTTAATATTAAAATAGATAAGATAGATAGATACAGATAGATACAATACAACACTAAATAGAAAAGTAACTGTTCCTTATCAACATCTTATCAATCATATGATTAATAAATTATATATTTATCTCCAGTTAATGTTAAAATAGACAGACAGACAGACAGACAGACAGACAGACAGACAGACAGATAGATAGATAGATAGATAGATAGATAGATAGATAGATAGATAGATAGATAGATAGATAGATAGACAGATAGACAGATAGACAGACAGACAGACAGACAGACAGACAGACAGACTAAATACAACACTAAATAGAAAAGTAACTGTTCCTTAAACTGTTCCTTATCAACGTCTTACCAATCATATGATTGATTATATATTTATCTCCACAGTTAATATTAAAATAGATAGATAGATATAAAATACAACACTAAATAGAAAAGTAACTGTTCCTTAAACTGTTCCTTATCAACGTCTTACCAATCATATGATTGATTATATATTTATCTCCACAGTTAATTAAAAATAGATAGATAGATATAAAATACAACACTAAATAGAAAAGTAACTGTTCCTTAAACTGTTCCTTATCAACGTCCTACCAATCATATGATTGATTATATATTTATCTCCACAGTTAATATTAAAATAGATAGATAGATATAAAATACAACACTAAATAGAAAAGTAACTGTTCCTTAAACTGTTCCTTATCAACGTCTTACCAATCATATGATTGATTATATATTTATCTCCACAGTTAATTAAAAATAGATAGATAGATATAAAATACAACACTAAATAGAAAAGTAACTGTTCCTTAAACTGTTCCTTATCAACGTCTTACCAATCATATGATTAATTATATATTTATCTCCACAGTTAATATCAAAATAAGTAGATAGATAGATAGATAGATAGATAGATAGATAGATAGATAGATAGATAGATAGATAGATAAAATACAACACTAAATAGAAAACTGTTCCTTAAACTGTTCCTTATCAACGTCTTACCAATCATATGATTAATTATATATTTATCTCCACAGTTAATATCAAAATAAGTAGATAGATAGATATAAAATACAACACTAAATAGAAAAGTAACTGTTCCTTAAACTGTTCCTTATCAACGTCTTACCAATCATATGATTAATTACATATTTATCTCCAAAGTTAATTAAAAATAGATAGATATAAAATACAACACTAAAAAGTAACTGTTCCTTAAACTGTTCCTTATCAACGTCTTACCAATCATATGATTAATTATATATTTATCTCCACAGTTAATTAAAAATAGATAGATAGATATAAAATACAACACTAAATAGAAAAGTAACTGTTCCTTAAACTGTTCCTTATCAACGTCTTACCAATCATATGATTAATTATATATTTATCTCCACAGTTAATTAAAAATAGATAGATATAAAATACAACACTAAAAAGTAACTGTTCCTTAAACTGTTCCTTATCAACGTCTTACCAATCATATGATTAATTATATATTTATCTCCACAGTTAATATCAAAATAAGTAGATAGATAGATATAAAATACAACACTAAATAGAGAAGTAACTGTTCCTTAAACTGTTCCTTATCAACGTCTTACCAATCATATGATTAATTATATATTTATCTCCACAGTTAATATCAAAATAGATAGATAGATAGATAGACAGATTACAACACTAAATAGAAAAGTAATGATCATGTGACAAGTCCAGGGTCATGTCACAACATCTGTGTAAAAATACAAAAGCAGAACAACGGTTGCATAACAGAACACCACATAAAAGTCCAATACTGGTTCCCAACACCCCAGTGGAGGCCCCGGCCTGTCTCCGCTGGATGTGGTGATGTTGGAGGAAAACGCGTAACGGGAGAGACCAGGTTGTAAATTATGGGGGGGTGGTCTGGGGGGGGGGGGGCTCGGCACCCCTGAATGACATCTGAACCCCCTAAAGATGGAGAATTCCCCATAAGAGGGAGCACTGACACGGAACCGAAGCGCACTGTCGCGGTGGGTTTTGGGGGGGGGGATTATTACATCGAGGATGATTTGTAATGGCGTGCAGACCTCGCCCCCCCACAACTGACTTGGTGTAAGTCACATACCGGACCAAACCATTTCCCCCAACACCCCCATCCGGCTTATCGCTGATGCCGATACATAGACCGGTGCAACGGGTTGATCCGCTAACACACTTCACAGCAATGCAAAACCACTTTGGACCAGTACTGATTAAACGTTTGACCGGTGCGTAAAGAGAAGAACAGCCACGGCTCTCTGACCTCCATGATGGGGGGCGCAAAGAGATGCAACTAAGTCTGCAACATTGTTACTATCGTTACAGTGCAAAACACTTGCAACTGCAGAGTTTTAGAGGCACCAGGGTATCGGGATACCCCCGATACCCTTAAAACTGTGCAACGTTTACAGCTTTCGTATTGGTTTACTTACAAACGTCCTCAGAGGAGATCCCACAAAGCCAAAACAAACAAAGGGAGACGATGAGCTGAACTCGATTTACCAGTTACTCCTCCTCCGGAGCCTCCTCAGCAGAACCAGCGCCTCCTCACCTGCGGTGGCACAATCCGACACCTTTATCTGTCATTTATCTGAAACGTTGAGCGCGTGTAGAAAAGTACAGCAAGCGGATGCAGGCGCGAGCCCCTGACTGACAGGCGCGGAGCCTCGCCCCCGGCAGACGCGCCGCAGGCCCCGCCCCCTCCACGGAACCTTCGTCCTGTGTTGTTTAATGGCGGCCAGCACACGACGTAAGGGCGCAGTACCGCCGCCTCCCGGTCTGGACTGGAATTGAATATACAAATTAAGCGAGCTTCCTTGCACTCGGCGAGTGAAAGGAAACGTTTGAGGGCAGAATTTGTGATTTTAAAATTATGATGATTTTTTTTTCTGTGAAAGGATGCTTTCGCTCGTGGGAGGTTGAGCAATGATTTCAACCCCCTCCTTAATTAGGCTGTGTCATCAGGCCTTCCAGTGAGCAACAACAGGCTATTTTATTCCAACTCGGGCCAGCAGCTTTTTGTCAAGACAGTCTAGACCAGTGGTTCTCAACCTTTTTGGGGTCCTGGACCCCCTGCGTATTTTTGATCTACCCTGAGGACCCCTCCACCTGATCTTGGGGGAGGGAGGTTGCAATTTGATAGAAACAGTAGAAACTGCATTTTAAATTGCATTATAGCATTTATTCACTCTTTGGGGCAAAAATAAGAGCTTTCAGTTGTAACTTAGATATAGTTAACAAAACAGAATTCTTATGCAGTAACTTTCAGATATATGTAACAAAACAGAATTCTTATGCAGTAACTTTCAGATATATGTAACAAAACAGAATATGTATTCAGTAACTTTCAGATATATGTAACAAAACAGAATATGTGTTCAGTTACTTTCAGATATATGTAACAAAACAGAATATGTATTCAGTAACTTTCAGATATATGTAACAACACAGAATATGTATTCAGTAACTTTCAGATATATGTAACAAAACAGAATTCTTATGCAGTAACTTTCAGATATATGTAACAAAACAGAATATTCAGTAACTTTCAGATATATGTAACAACACAGAACATGTATTCAGTAACTTTCAGATATATGTAACAAAACAGAATATGTATTCAGTAACTTTCAGATATATGTAACAAAACAGAATATGTATTCAGTAACTTTCAGATATATGTAACAAAACAGAATATGTATTCAGTAACTTTCAGATATATGTAACTAAACAGAATATGTATTCAGTAACTTTCAGATATATGTAACAAAACAGAATATGTATTCAGTAACTTTCAGATATATGTAACAAAACAGAATATGTATTCAGTAACTTTCAGATATATGTAACAACAGAATTTTTATGCAGCAACTTTTAACAATGCAAACGGGAGCGAGATCTCTTATTAAAATACAATAAATGACACTTGTGAAACAGATGTAATTAGAGAAAAAAGTCCTGTTACCCTTTATAGTTTAGGTAGATAAAGGTCTCAGTCACATTTGAGTAAAATAATCCTATTTCTATAAATATCACAGGATCTTTTTTTTTAAAGATATTTTATTTTTACGGACCCCTTGCAATTACACCACGGACCACTAGGGGTCCGCGGACCCCCGGTTGCGAAACACTGGTCTAGTGAACGTAACCTACGTGCGTTGCATATGCACAGTAGCAATAAAACCTCACAGAACTCATTTCACGTAACATCGCGCCCTCTTTTTTTCCAAGGGTCCCCCAAGTCTAAGTGTTAACAAGTGTACATGCATAACACCAACATGAGCTTCTTTTATTTTGGGCACGGTGGCACAGTGGTCAGCACTGTTGCCTCACAGCAAAAAGGTCCTGGGTTCGAACCCTAGGCCGTCCCAGGTCCTCTCTGTGTGGAGTTTGCATGTTCTCCCCATGTCTGCGTGAGTTTCCTCCGGGTACTCCGGTTTCCTCCCAGCCATCAAAAAGACATGAATGTTAGGGTTAATACTCCTGACTGTGCCCCTGAGCAAGTCAGTGGAAAGAAGAACTGGAGTTGGTCCCCGGGTGCTGCAGCTGTCCACTGCTCATATATAACAGGATGATGATCCTCTGGTTGAACAAAATCCATCTTTGGCGTCAGAGACTTAGTTCACCAGCTGAATATGGCGGCGGTTCCTCCCGGGCGTGTCACCTCGTTCAGACTTCAGTGTGAAAGAGCGTGGTGTCGCCACCTGGCGTTGCACTGTCAATTGTCGTCCATGCTTTCTCCCCATCGAGCTTCAGCCTGACTTTGTCACTGGTTTTGACTGTTTCCAGATTAGGCCACATCAGCCGAAGTCTCTCTTTGAGGACTGGAAGTGTCGAGCGAATTTCTTGTCCCATTAGTAGCCTGGCAGGGCTCCCCCTTGTTGCCACTGTCGGGGTTGAGCGGTAACTTAAAAGTGCTAGATGGGGGTCGTCCTTAAGGATCTATTTGGCTGTTTTCAAAGCCCGCTCTGCCATGCCATGGGACTGCAGGAAAGGGGGACTTAAAGACATACTACGCAGCCAAGTATCTGAACAGTTCAGCTCCAAATTGTCATGTCTATTTTATTTCTATGTCCCAATATCACAAATAACAAATTTGTCTCAGGGGGCTTCACAGCAGTCCAACATCCTGTCCTTAGACCCTCGCATCGGATAAGGAACAACTCCCTGCATCAGGTAACCATTCAACTCAGCCTCCACGAGATCTTCAAGTTGCGCAGGCAAAGTAGGAGATGCCACACTGGTCTTGAAAAAGTCCATTGTCGGTCATTAAATCCTCTGGTTTTCCAAAACGTGTAAAGATTAATTTTAGCCTTTGGATGACTGTTTCAGAGTTTGTTTTTGGCAATTCCAGGATCTCAAGCCATATCACAACTAGATAGTGATGACCTTTGTGCTTGCGCAGGTCAGCGGCGAGCTTCTGCCAAGGTAAGTCGGGTAACGGCATAGTTAGCAGGGGTTCTCTCGTTTGACTCGGCCTGTGGATGTTGCAGTGTTGACATGGCAACACGAGCTCTTTCACGTAACTGGCGATACCTGGCCACCATACGGCACCTCTTTAGCACTCTCTGTGCATTTGGTAAGGCCTTGGTGGCGCTGGTGAATCTTTTGAAGCAGGCCACCTCTCATGTTCTTAGGGATCACAATTTGGTTGCTTCTTCGGAGTAGTCCGTTTACTTCACTGAGTGACCTGCGCTCCTTAACATATTTGCTTGCTTGCACCGCCACAGTCCTCATATGCTCCGGCCAGCCATTGTGGACATATTTAAGGACGTACTAGAGTACACTGTCTGCACTTATCTTCTCACTGATCCACTCAACAATCGGCTTTCTCACCTTCATGTTATCCTCCATTGAGTCCACGTATGCGTTAACCTCTGCCTCAAGGTCACCTGATTGAGTGTCTTCCATTGGATGCCTGGACAGGGTGTCTGCGACTACTAGGTCTTTTCCCTGGAACATATTCGGCTACCAGATTAAACTTCATCAGTCTGATGAGTAGGTGCTGACAGCGTATGGGGGTGGTGTCGAGTTTGAATTGATAATTGATAAGGGTCACCAACGGCTTGTGGTCCATTAACAGCTTGTACATTTTGAGGCCGCAGAGGTATTGGTAGAAACGCTCGGAGCCCTACGTGCTCATGGTGCTTGAGTACTGGTGTGTGAGTGCTTGTCAACTCTGGTGGTCCAGTGGGGCATTGACCACATCCAGCTTCACCCTTATCCCAATAGCGGCAGCTCTTAAGGGGCTGAAGCCTATACAAAATAGAATGACAGTTACGTACTGTAGCTCCAGATTCTAGGAGTATAGGCATAGCCCTCTAAGCTTCAGGCTCCACTGGCTCCACTAACATCAGCTGTAGGGAAAAGCTGGCTTTTTTTGGGTCACGCCGGGTTGTATACAATCAGTGCAGATCTGAGGGTGCCCCGTGTGGAGCACAAGGGCATTAAACGAAATCTTCACGACTGCAGATGTGCGAGCTGTTGCTGTTGGGTTTATCCTTTGCACATCTGCAGTCATGAACATTTTCTTTCTTGACTTGACCCAAGAAAAAATGACTTGGGACTTGAGACTTACTTGTGACTTGCACGTGTGACTTGATCCCATCTCTGGGGTCACGCCTATGCTCTCAGAGTTACAGGATGTAACCGATGTTCTCGTCTAACTAGGAGTTCCACAGAACTACACACAAGCTCTGGCCTCTCATACCCGTGTTCTCTACCTGTGTGTATACTTGATTTCATTGTTTTTTCTATGATGTTCACTGTTGCTGTTGTTTTGATGAAGATTTCTTTCACTGTGCATCTTCATTTATTTTATGATTGTCTTTGTAACTTATTTTAGTAATGTATAAATAAAGTCTATTATTGCTAAATGTGGAAAGACTCAATGTGTAAAGAAACACTTTGCTTTGGCCTGTTTTAGTCGGGCATACCAGCCATGAGTACTTTACTGTGAGAGACTTGAAGCGGTCTTTCTCCCAAAAAGTCACTTAATAATATAAGTAAGTCACAGGTTGTGGGTTTTGCGTTCAGTTTTTTCCTTTTTAGGCTCATTTGTGTTTAGCTGAACACAGAAACAAGAGGGTGTCCATTCAGTAGTCTATCAAACATCCCCACCTGCTGTCAAATGCTACTCGCTGCACAAAAACGCTCTCGTCTCTCTTGTCTCTCTGCGTCTCTCTCTGTCTGTCTCTCTCTCTCTCTCTCCACCCCTCACTTCCCCCTCTCCCTCCTCTCTCTCCACCCCCGCCCCCTCATCATCTCTACAGCTACAGATCTAACAGAACTCTTCTGATGAAATCAAATGGGAATCAGCGGGCTATTGCAGATCTATTATTGGGTCTCTGACATGAAATGTTTGAGTCTCAAAAAGAGCATAACTCAATTAACTTTTGATGCCCTCTCAATTATTTTCACCACATCAGGTGTTTTATAATTTGGGATTGGTAAACCTACTAAATGTTGGGTTTTAAGGGGAAAAAAGTGTCTCTGCTTGTCTTGGGTTTGTTTTCAGTCTGCTGCTTGCTTTTTTCTGGCAATATTTGGTCAGCTTCAGCCTCAAACACACTCTGATTCACATTTTCTTGACTTTTTCAACAAAATAAGAAAACCATAAACTTGGAAGGAAAGCGCTGGTGTCTCAAACATAAAACATTTCATATTTCAAACAGGAAAAGGATCTGTAAGATGCCTTTGTTTGCAGCAGGGATTGAACCTGTGACTGGAGCCATCCTGCCCCCTCAAACATCAGAATCAGAACCAGAATTCTCATTTATTTTGTTAGCCTTGTTGGCTAAGTTTGCATTTATAACACATTTATGTTGATGGGTTGTTTTGCATGAAACACTTTTCTTAAAAGTAGTAACTATCAGTATCAGGCAAGGGAAGAAAAATAAATTAAGTCGTGATAAGTCTCTTCTGTACAGGGTGCAAGGAGAAGATGTTTTTTTAATATACTTTATCAAATTCTTCTCTGCATTTAACCATAAGATAAAAGGTCAGATGGGACCTATGGAGGAGGAATAATAGTTATGGTTAATTTGAGTAGGGACAAATAGCTACAAACACATATGTGAACAATTGTCTGAGGCGTCGCATTACAGCTTGCACTAATACGCAATACTGGTCCCAAGATCGAACATGTTGATCAGTTAAATAAAAATAGTCTGTCTCTTATAAACAATACTGAAAATATAGAAATAAAATAAAATATGACAACACGACAAAACACCACCAATTTCCTTCGTTTCACTGTAAAGGCTTGTCTTGATGCATGCTCAATAATACAGGTGTAAAAATCCCAGAAAGTTGAACCAGTTCATCTGGACATAGCGTTTATTGAGAAAAATGTTTTCATCACTCATCTAAGTGACATCTTCAGTCTCAACTGACTGCAAGTATCCCCACCCTTATAAACAATACAGTGGCATATTGACCGAAACCAACAACCGGTGTCATATGCAAATGTCATGACCATTAACTAGAGTTTCAATGGCCATGTGTACTATTCACAGAGGTTTGGGGAATAGTTGCAATCACAGCATTGTAAGATGGTGACAGATGTACTGTCGTTCGAGTGACTGACTTACGTCTCCCAGAGCTGAGACCTCTGCACCTATTTTTAAAACTCCAAGTTTCATGGCTGTCTCCCTCCCTAGTAGTGGCTCCCCATTGCCCTTAACCACAATGAACTCGGTCTGCTAAGGTCTGCTGCCTATTGTAATCTCACATGTAAATGGACCTTTACCGTTTGTCAGTTTGTCCCACTTAAAAATTTGAGATCACAGTCCTTCCTGTTACCACCGGTGTTCCCCAGGGCTCTGTATTGGGACCGCTGCTATTTATCATTTACTATTACCTCTTGGCCACATTTTCAGGAAATTTGGCATTCAATTTCACTGCTATGCAGATGACACCCAGCTTTATCTATCCACCAAGCCTACCCCCACTCTTCCACCCACTTCACTTTCTGACTGCTTATTAGTAATTAAATCCTGGAGGTCCTCCTAGTAGGTACTAAATCTACTTTGGCTAAATCTGATAGTTTTTCTCTGACTATTGACAATTCTTCTGTTGCCTCAGGTTAAAGGTCTGTGTGTGATCTTGGACAGCACATTATCTTTTGAAACTCACATCAACAAAGTTACTCGGTCTGCATACTTCCACCTACGCAATATTAATCATCTTCACCCGTCATTTACACCTAACAGCACCGCCATACTCATTCACACCTTGGTTACATCTTGTACTGACTACTACAATTCTATCCTCTTTGGTCTTCCCCTCAAGTGTCTTCATACACTTCAGTTGGTCCAGAATTCAGCTGCCCGTATCATTACCAGAACTCCTTCCATAGATCATATCATTCCTGTTCTTCAGCAACTCCGCTGGCTCCCTGTTAAATACCATATCGACTTCAAGATCCTGCTCCTCACCTTTAAGGCCCTTAATAACCTAGCTCCTTCGTATCGTTCCGAACTCCTTCATATCCACACGCCCTCCCGCACTCTCAGATCCTCTTCTGCTCTCCAACTCACTACACCATCAGCCCAGTTGACTACCATGGGGTCTAGAGCCTTCAGTCAATCTGCACCCTGCCTATGGAGCGCTCTCCCACAAGACGTTCGCAATAATGACTCTCTCTCAACCTTCAAATCCCATCTCAAAATGAACCTTTTCAAACTGGCATATTCAGTCTGATCCACAATTCGTTGAGTTTTGTGCAGATGATGATTTTATACTTATCTGTTGTATTAACTTTTTTTATTGTTTACCCTGCTTTGTTTTGATTTTATGCTGTCTGATACAGTGCTGTTTGTTTTTTTATCTACTGTGTTCTGTAAGGTGTCCTAAAGTGCTCTGAAAGGTGCCCACAAATAAAACGTATTACTTATTATTAATGACAGAGGTTGGCTAGAAACATAAGAGAATAACTTTGCGAGTGGCAAATTGTTGTACAGTCTCACCTGGCTTTTGGGACAACTTGTGATATACCTGCCTGACATATGCTGCGCTGACTTGGGGTACGAAGTAGTGGTTTAAAGCGCGAACTGCCGCTGCATAACATGACTGATTCTATTAGTCAACCAATAGTGTTTGCTAGGGACCTTGATTTGTAGACTCCTGTGTGTAACTGCTTGGTTGGAACAAAGACCTGCACCCACACCGGCCGTTCATCAGGGCTTGTAGACGGTGGATGATCGACAGTCGAGACGAGGCGTGGTGGTGGGTGTTATTATCTGCCAATAAAAGTGGGCGTGTCTTGGGCGCACAGAACTGCGCCCCAGACACGCCCACTTTTATTGGCGGCGAAAATCTGAAGAAACCACTCAGACAGCAGCCTCGGGTCACCTGCGTGCCAAAAGCTTGGGGGCTTACATAAGGTATCGTCATTTGGATCCAATGGCTGCTGACAGGCGCTCACAGACTGAAAAACACATTCATTTCATCATTATTTGCATTTCACCACTAAATTATATTGAACATGTTTAAGTAGATGTTGGTCTCTTGACGTTTGAGTGGGGGCGGCGCCCCAGCGCCCTCTACTGGCCAGCCGCCATTGACGTGGCCCGCCCTTGCTCCGAACGGACGCAGGGTGCGCGAGGCTGCCATCATGCGCACGCGAACGCGTAGTTAAAAGCAGGTATAGCTTCGGCCTTACTGCGAGTCACTGCCGAGGTTTGATTCGGCCACTAGGTGGGGCTGTTAGGTTAGTTTAAAACAGTTTTGACAGACTGTCACACTGAATTCCTCTCAGAAAAAGGAACTGAACTACACTTAGCATCGTTACACCAAAGACATCGTCTACCAAACACACGTTTCCTTACTTTGTGTGCTAAATTTGTATAGATGCTGTTACGTGCACGCTGCTCCTGTGAGTTTTAAAGGGTTAAATAAAGTTCAGGCAACGCACAACGACGCCAAACGGAATCTCCCCAGGAGGCTCCGAAGGGCTTGACTCGTCAGGAGTGGATTTGTCATCCGCTCCTGAATTATGCAACAAAAACAACAAACAAACAAACAACAAACAAAACACAACAGATTATGAGATTATAGCAGCATGTCACAACATAAAACACTCCCACACACACACTCGCTCTCTCTCTCTCTCTCTCTCTCGCTATCTCTCTCTTGCTCTCTCTCTCTTGCTCTCTCTCTCTCTCTCTCTCTCTCTCTCTCTCTCTCTCTCTTGCTCTCTCTCTCTCTCTCTCGCTCTCTCTCTTGCTCTCGCGCTCTCTCTCTCGCTCTCTCTCTCGCTCTCTCTCGCTCTCTCTCTCTATCTCTCGCTCTCTCTCGCTCTCTCTCTCTATCTCTCGCTCTCTCTCTCTCTCTCTCTCTCTCTCTCTCGCTCGCTCTCTCTCTCTCTCCCTCTCTCTCTCGCTCGGTCGCTCTCTCTCTCTCTCTCTCTCCCTCCCTCTCTCTCTCTCTCTCTCTCTCTCTCTCTCTCTCTCTCTCTCCCTCTCTCTCTCTCCCTCTCTATCTCTCTCTCTCCCTCTCTATCTCTCTCTCTCTCTCTCGCTCTCTCTCTCGCTCTCTCTCTCTCTCTCTCTCTCTCTCTCTCTCTCTCTCTCTCTCTCTCTCTCTCTCTCTCTCTCTCGCTCTCTCTCTCTCTCTCTCTCTCTCTCTCTCTCTCTCTCTCTCTCTCTGATAGTTTGTTCCTCCCACTTGAACCGGAACCTTTTCTCTGCTGTTCGTTGACGCTCGCTCTCTCTCTCGCTCGCGCTCTCTCGCTCGCTCTCTCTCTCTCTCGCTCCCTCCCTCTCACGCATACACACGCACGCCCCTCCGTCACAGCGGGCCTGCGCACATCACACCATGCCTTCTGTCACAGCCGAGGCTCGGACCGTCGGTAACGCATCGCCATCCCGCATGTAAATGACCTCGTCCACAACGCGTCTTCTTCGGGGGATTTTGTGAGAGCTCTTTGGACTCCCGGCACAGAATCGATGGACTGGCACGGTCGCGGACGCGCGCTCGGCGCTCCGGTCTTTGGGAATTGAATCTGGTGGGGAGGGGGGAGGAGGAGGAGGAGGAGGAGGAGGGACGGGGGGTGATAAACAAACTAAGACGTCGTTTTCGGAGAAGAAGCAGCTCGTTTTTGCGCTCGTACGACGGGAGAAACATGGGCAGCACCACCTCCTGCTGCGTCTCCTCCAGCCCGAAGCTCCGCAGAAATGCGCATTCCAGGCTGGAGTCGTCATACGTGCCGGAGCCGGAGCTGAGCCGGGACGACACGGGCTGCAACCTGCAGCACATCAGCGACCGCGAGAACGTCGACGGTAAAGTGCACTTCCCTCCCACATGGCAATGAATAGCGACGTAAACACCCCCCAAGGGCTGCAAATGCAATGACTTCCTACTGCACGTGCAATACTCGGGGGTCGGTTTTGGGGTGGGGGGGCGCATCCACCCCTGGTAAAACAAACTGACATGAACCAGCCCACCCACCCTTTGTAGAACTGACATCCTACCTTTCCATCCCATTTGGCTTGATGACACTACTTCATGTATTTCTACTATCACTATATTTCTACTATCACTACTACTAGTGCTACTACTACTAGTGCTACTATGGGAGGATAGTACATAAAAAGAAATCCAGCATTACACGAGACGAGGGGTCTCCACGACCTGGAAAACCTGCAACTACCAGTTTTCCAGTCTTGGAAATTGACCAAATGTCCTGGAATACTGCTGAAGACATGGGAAATAGTGGGTCTTTGGTTATAAGATTGTGTTATTACCGACCAACGTATCACAAGTGCTGTGTATTTCGTAGCTGACTGGCAGGTTTGTGGCCATATTTGGGGGTTTGAAGTTTGTTCAGCGACCAGCAGCATATCCAGGCAGATGTCCTGCAAACTGATTTCCTACAGACTGGGACGACTCCAGTCTGGCACGCAGCATGTGGTAGCCTGGCCTGGGGCTCATGAGGTGTGTGCTGGGCAGAGTCAAATATCGCGATATTTCCTCAAATATCACGATACTTGATGAAATATCACGATACTTGATGATTTATCACGGTGCTTGGTGATTTATCACGGTGCTCGGTGACATATCGCGGTACTCGATAAAATATCGCGGTACTTGATGAAATATCGCGATTCTTGATGCATTATCGCGGTGCTTGATGCCATATTGTGATATTTCTGACTGAATACCTCCATGTTGGTGATGTGGTGATATTTAGTGGATGACTATTGGTGCTTCGATAACAGCAACAACTTAGTTTTGTATCGCGCCTTGCAAGGAACCCGAGGACGCTTTACACTAGGAAAAACAAAAAGGAGATTAAAACAAGGATCAAAAGATTACAGACCAAAGGCCTTAGCCAAAAAAGGAGGTTTTGAGTAGTCTTTTAAAATCTTTTTATCAAACAAAGCAAAATAAATATAGAATAAAATAATAATGAAATAATAAAATATAAATAAAATACAAATATATAAATATAAATATCCATCTATTATCCGAACTGCTTATCCTGCTCTCAGGGTGGCGGGGGTGCTGGAGCCTATCCCAGCAGTCATTGGGCAGCATGTGGGGAGACACCCTGGACAGGCCGCCAGGCCATCACACAGGGCCACCCCCCCCCACCCCTCACCCCCCCCCCCACACCTAGGGACTATTTAGTACGGCCGATCCACCTGACCTACATGTCTTTGGACTGTGGGAGGAAACCGGAGGCCCCGGGGGAAACCCACGCAGACACGGGGAGAACATGCAAACTCCACACAGAGGACGACCCGGGGCGACCCCCAGGGTTGGACTACCCCGGGGGGGCTCGAACCCAGGACCTTCTTGCTGTGAGGTGACCGTGCTAATTAATAACATATAAATAGAATATAAAAACAAGATAAGCTAAGATCTTTACACAGCAGTTAATGTCGACACATGATCATTAGTAATGTGGATATGATGGCCAAGCAGGTAGACACTGTTCATTTCACTAAGGGGTCAACGACAAACAAAGCCTCCATTTCTAAAAAGATAGATGTAACGCATATTTATGAGTCTTGAACAATGAGTTTAAACAAGTCTCATTTGTTAAATAACACGTCAGACTGTTCGAATTCCAACTTTTGACTGCATTTTTTAACTTCACCGCCAAAAAAATGTCAGGGTGTACAACCAAATGTGCGTAAAAAAAACCATGTTTTTATTCTAAGTGAAATATTTGGCGAGTATCCCTTAGAGACTCCACTGTGCCGAACACATGGTTATTTAATAGTTGTGTTTCGTATTTACAATAAGTTGAGGTTACTGCATTCTCGTGGCCTGGGGCCTCGCGTCTCAGTCGGTTATGTTATCAACCATCTGGTCACGTTAACCCGTTATTTATCGGTTTCAGTGAATATTTTACCTGGTCGCACCACCTTGCGATTATCAGTGGTGCCACCTGATGACCTTAGTCACAGCAAATATGCCGAATAATTGCATTTTTATTTCAAATACAAAAAAACTGTTTTAGCCAACAGTCTCTATTGAAGTAAAAGTCGCAAACTGATCAAAAACAGGATGTGTCCCATGACGTCACATCCAGCAGCCAGCAGCTGGAAGGCTGCAGTGCAGTAGATACACTGTGCTGGATTATGGCCGACCAACAATGAAGTCGTGTTTTAGTTTTGATACTCTTAAAAAGAAACATCAGCTCAAGTCTACTGAAACATTTAATGTTGAAATACTCAAATACAGTTTAGCAAATGTATTCCAAGATATTAAAACGTCGTAGCACAGCAACTGGAAAGCCACATTAAAACTATGTATCTTGATGCATGCTCAGTAATCCAGGTCAGATAATCAGAGGTTGAATCGGTTCATCCGGATACAACGTTTATTGACAGACGTTATTGATGAACGTTGTATCCAGATGAACTGATTCAACCTTCTTTGACTAAAACTGCATACTAAATGAAAATAGACTGGGATTTAACAACGATGAGGTCCTGTTTCACAAAATATTTCAAAACATTTTGAAACGGCGGTTCACCGCCGGTACAGGACTGATATCCCATTTCAGATGTGCGTACTACAGCAGTCCGGGGCAGCAGGAGATAGCTGGCTCTGACATCACTTTGAGCTCACCGGCTGTGTAGCAAAACCATGATGGAGCCAAGTCAACTTAATTTTTCTTCCCAACTGTTGCATGCAGCTCATCTCAATCTCTTCACCAGTCACCTGAAGAACCCGTTCCATGAACGGCCAACCTTCATAGTTCACTAAGATGAACTTCCCATTCACACCATTGTTACTGTCACAGTGTTACAACCATGGATATGTGGACTCGCTAGCCCTTGGCTAACGGGTTGGACCCTTTAGTTGACTGGCTAGCACAGTCGCCCATGGTGCGGGGAACCCAGGTTCGATCCTGGCTGCCCCCTGAACTCTCGCTACATTGATGGCAGCGGTGGGATGCATATGCGCTCAGAGGCGTGAGGGAGCCGGTATGCTAAAGCACGGGGACGCGCCTCCCGAAGGAGAGGGTAGTATAAAGAGTGCAATCTCGGGCACTGGCCTGGACACTGGTTGTTTGTAAGTTGGACATTGTGGTATTGTGGCATCGGCAGATATGCAGTTCCGACTCTCTCCGAAATGGAAAGACTGCACCTCACTGTTAAGTTTGCAGGACAAGTTCTCTGAAAAATCCACAAGGAGGGCAACTTCATTTTCCTCAGGCTTTCTTTTCAAGCCCTGAACGCTTTGGCTCGGTGCAGCCAGTTGTAATGGTGCTTGGCTAGGCTGTTGAGCTTCTGATGGAAAAGGCTCAACAGTTCAGCACATGTTCCAGTTTGTGCTTCTTTGACAATAGTCATGTAGGTGTTATGGCCCATTCTTTTCCACCTGGGGTGTTGCAACTTCTACCTCATGGTAGCAGCATTTTGCACAGGTAGGCCTATGACAGGGGTGTCAAACTCCAGGCCTCGAGGGCCGCAGTGTCTGCAGGTATTTGTTGCAACCATGCACTGCACCACCTGATTAAACCAGTTCCTTTCCCTCCTTGATCCAGGAGGTGAGCTTATTAGTTAAATCAGGTGGTGTAGTGCACGGTTGCAACAAATACCTGCAGACACTGCGGCCCTCGAGGCCTGGAGTTTGACACCCCTGGCTATGAGTACAGTGTAAAAGGTGGTTGTGGTCTTCTGAAGCCCCCCTTCCTTCATCCACCCACCACCAGGGCGGCTCTCCCCATCAGACCATGTGGTCAGTTTGTAAGAAAAAAAAAACAAGTCGACCATATGTAGTGCTGCTTGTAATACTACAAGTAATACTTAATGGAATACTACCTGAGCATCCCACTTAAAGCATCACTCTGTTACTGCTCATATGTGGATCTACATTCATACTCATATTTTTACTTTTTATTCTCATAACGGCCGAGAACCCGGTTATACTACATATATATTGGGAATATTACAACGACATTTTAGTGTTGGATTCGATACATATTGGGATTTGTCATATAGCACCATATTATAAACATTGCAATTCAATAGTTGTTTTTTTGGGGGGGGGTTCCCCTTTTTCTCCCCAATTACCCCACTCTTCCGAGCTGTCCTGGTCTCTGCTCCGACCCCTTGGTCGATCCAGGGAGGGCTGCAGACTACCACGTCTCCCTCAGTACATGTGGAGTCACCAGCTGCTTCTTTTCACCTGACAGTGAGGAGTTTCACCAGGGGGACGTAGCGCATGGGAGGATCACGCTATTCCCCCGAGTCCCCCCCCTCCCCGTGAACAGGCGCCCTGACCGACCAGAGGAGGCGCTAGTGCAGCTTTACAATAAAGAATATGTTCCGGAAAAGCAGGGCCCTCAGGAGGAGTTGTGCATGGGGGAACTGGAAGAGTTGTGCATGGTGGAACAGGAGGGGTTGTGCATGGTGGAACAGGAGGAGTTGTGCATGGTAGAATAGGAGGAGTTGTGCCTGGTAGAACAGGAGGAGTTGTGCATGGTGGAACAGGAGGGGTTGTTGTGCATGGTGAAACAGGAGGAGTTGTGCATGGTGGAACAGGAGGAGTTGTGCATGGTGGACTAGGAGGAGTTGTGCATGGTGGGACAGGAGGAGTTGTGCATGGTAGAATAGGAGGAGTTGTGCCTGGTAGAACAGGAGGAGTTGTGCATGGTGGGACAAGAGGAGTTGTGCATGGTGGGAAAGGAGGTGTTGTGCATGGCGGACTAGGAGGAGTTGTGCATGGTGGGACAGGAGGAGTGGTGCATGGTGGAACAGGAGGAGTTGTGCATTGTGGGACAGGAGGAGTTGTGCAGGGTGGAACAGTTGTGCATGGTTGGACAGGAGGAGTTGTGCATGGTGGAACAGGAGGAGTTGTGCATGGCGGGACAGGAGGAGTTGTGTAGGGTGGAACAGTTGTGCATGGTGGGACAGGAGGAGTTGTGCATGGCGGGACAGGAGGAGTTGTGCAGGGTGGAACAGTTGTGCATGGTAGGACAGGAGGAGTTGTGCATGGCGGGACAGGAGGAGTTGTGCAGGGTGGAACAGTTGTGCATGGTGGGACAGGAGGAGTTGTGCATGGCGGGACAGGAGGAGTTGTGCATGGTAGAACAGGAGGAGTTGTGCAGGGTGGGACAGGAGGAGTTGTGCATGGTGGGACAGGAGGAGTTGTGCATGGTGGGACAGGAGGAGTTGTGCAGGGTGGAACAGTTGTGCATGGTGGGACAGGAGGAGTTGTGCATGGTGGGACAGGAGGAGTTGTGCAGGGTGGAACAGTTGTGCATGGTGGGACAGGAGGAGTTGTGCATGGTGGGACAGGAGGAGTTGTGCAGGGTGTAACAGGAGGAGTTGTGCATGGTGGGACAGGAGGAGTTGTGCAGGGTGGAACAGTTGTGCATGGTGGGACAGGAGGAGTTGTGCAGGGTGGAACAGTTGTGCATGGTGGGACAGGAGGAGTTGTGCAGGGTGGGACAGGAGGAGTTGTGCATGGTGGGACAGGAGGAGTTGTGCAGGGTGGAACAGTTGTGCATGGTGGGACAGGAGGGCGGCTGGTGGTTTACAGAGCCCCGCGCTGCTGCAGACGTCATGCTCATGAAAAGCAGACTCCTTTGTGTCGGTCTTTGTTTCCAGGCTGAAAAACAAAAAAAATGAACAGTAACTTTGGAACGCGGCCTCCTCTATTGACACACATGCTAATGTGCATCACAATTGAGCCATTCACGCTGGAAAGTGTCTGCTAAATGGCCGTCCTATTCTCAGCCGACAGCCGACCACCGCATATAAATGGGATTTTCTCGGAATACTGCACGGACTCGTTTTTTTTTTCTTTGTGTGTCAGAAACCGAAAAAGTCTCCAGAGGCCTGTGTCGTTTGAAATGGCATCGTGTTAGTCCAGATTCTTACAATACGAGCCGATCTGCTTTAAAGTGTTCGACCAGTAAAGATGACATGACTAGATTATCGGTCTATCGTGACATAAGCCTCTCGTATGATCTTGTTGTGTATCTAGATTAAATAAATATGCAGAATAAATGGTTGCGAGCCATTGTTCACGTGGCAGATGATGACAGGAGTTACACGTATTTGTGTGCCGTTTCAAATCCACTTTCGTTGAAACATGATTTGCATGTCCACTTTTAAAACAACGAAACGCACTCCGTTGCTCTCCTGCAGTACCTGATAGGTAGACTTCAGGTGTCACATCATGACGGCTGCACGTGGAGGAAAGGTACACATCTGCACCATCGCTCAGCCTGAGCAGTTTTCTACTTGTTCACCGGTAGTAACAGGAAGTTCTCTCTGATGTCACTTCCTTTTAGCCCGTCTTTATTACACAACACATGCCAGTTCTACGCTATTAACCAGTGTCCCATGAGTAAACCCATTAGACAGACAGACAGACAGACATATAGATAGACAGATACGTAGATAGATTTATTGTCCTGCTTTATGATATTTGTTGCCACAGTCTGTACATTAAAAAGTATACATCTGTGCTAATTTACATACATCCACACCATCACACTGGTACACAGGTACTACTACATACTACATCTATTTGTACACAACTCTATGACATAAACACACAGGGACCAGATGTGAACATGGAGGCAAACAATGTACAGACAATGTTGCAGAGCTGAGCAAATACGGTAGCCCTGCTAATGCTAATGTTGATGCTAATGCTAATGTTGATGCTAATGCTAATGTTGATGTTGATGCAGTTAGCTGCACAGCCGGTGGAACCAGTAACCCTGGCAGTCTGGAGGCTTACCACTCCAAAATGGAAGTGGATCTCCAATCCAACAACACGTGCACTCACATTTCTACACAAACACACACTCTCGCCCGTAATCTTACATTTTATGGTGTTTTGTTTCTCTGTTATTTTAATCTCAAATCGGTTCATTTGTTTTGTTCCGGTCAGTCATTAGATATTATTGTTTATCACCTTTCAGTGGTATTGCATCGGGGTGAACATTTTGGATAGTCATATGGGGATGCACAGTTTTGTTGTCTTACTTAATGATAATGAGAATCTATGCAAATCGGGGTGTGAAATATTTGAGGGGAGGATTATTGGAAAACTAGTTTTGTTTTTATATTGTACTTACCGAACAGCTTGGTGTGATAAACCTCAGCTGGGTTCTTAAACATGGAATTTTTGCATATGGAAGCAGATATTGAAAGATATTGATGTTATATAAAATTCTCCGTAACTGCCCTGAAAATAATCTTTTACATATTGCCAAGCACTAGTTTACTCTCAAGCATCCTGGGTCAGGAACTTAATATATTTGAGATGTTTAATGATATTCAGGCACCTCAATTGCCTACAACAGTCAAAAAGTATTTGTGAATGAAGTTTCTGGTTCCACAAAGAGATGGCCACGATCTGGAATAGAATAATGGGGAACAGTGGAAATCAGAAGTTCCTCGTTGACAAACGGATGATTTGCTTACACGCCAGATCTTTAATTTATTGATTGTTTTATTGATCATTGTTTTTTTGACCGTTGAGCTCTTTTTGCACATTTCAAATCATGATGGTCACTTAGCTGCATTACAACAGAGGGAAAGAGGGACACAACTGAATAATAAAACAGACACGATGTGGAAAATAAAAAAAGCGATAAGTTGTTAAACAAGAAGAGATTTGAAGTGATGACAAGATAAGGCCCTGTGATGGCCTGGCGGCCTGTCCAGGGTGTCTCTCCAACTGCCTGCCGCCCAACGACTGCTGGGATAGGCTCCAGCATCCCCGTGACCCTGAGAGCAGGATAAGTGGTTCGGATAATGGATGGATGGATGGATAGTTTGTTCTCTGCAAAGCACTTAGAAACCGACCCACACACTGAAAGCGCAGTAGATAGATGCATTTTCCTTAATTTCTGATTTGAATTGAGGCCAAATTTAAGATGAGAAGAGCGTAGCAGGAGGAGGGGAGGATGTGTGTAGGGGGGGGGGCTGAATGGTGGGATGATTGACATTTGCTCTGTGATTGTTGGGGATAAGAGCGGCGGGCTCCTCGGACACAGCGTTTTTGATTGAAAGCGTGTCTAATGTTTGGGAGTTCACAGTCAGTACCAGGACGGAGATTAGCGGGTCTCATTATGGCCTGTACCAGCGCCGTCCCAACAGATTCCTCCCCGGAGAAATTAAGGCCTGGCGGGGCAGATAAGACAAGACCCTCAAGACCGCCTTCATGGCCGTGAATTAACGCCTCCGATTGGACCAGAGGGGCGTCCAGCAGGGGCGGAGCCAGACATTGTTAATATTCAGGGTTTAGGCCTGGGGGTGTGCTCCCCTGCGGAGGTTTTCTTTCCCGTTTACGGCAGCTATACGCACTACTTTTCCAGCCATATGAGATAATAGAATTCCTAAAAATCTGTACATGAATAAAGTATTCTGATTCTGATCATTTGGGAAAAATATGATAGTTGCCCAGGAAAAAAATCATCCTATAGATAGAGCCTACATCTAATTTATATGTAATTGTTCTCCAGAAAGATGACTTATTATCATCTCATAAGAGGCAAAAATTGTCTGATGTTACTATTTTAAGTTACATAACATAGGTAGGGTAGGAATTTGACGTAGACAGCATTACTAACCTTGAAACCTATTTTTGTCATACTATGATGGAGTAGAGTTCACAGGATGAATGTTTAGCTGACAAGTCTGCTACATCTGAATCCATGCCATAATAAGCTGTGCTGCTCTAACTGCAAATCAAGGATCCCCAACAATGCCTAGCAAATGTGGTCTTCAATACTCTACATTAGGGCTGTAATTTTTTTTGTTTGAAAGTCTAACATTCGTTCAAATGTAGGGGAAAAAGTTAATATTTGAACTGTAATGACCTGTTTGAATTCAATCTTAACAGTCTAAGTGCAACAGACTCTTTGAAGTAGTTTGCCTTGTGATCCAGTAGAGGGTGCTCTAAAAATTCATAATCGGCTTGCCCTATAGCCTGGGTGCGTAAGATGGTGTCGTTCGACTTCCGATGTACGAGTACTTGCACAAGAACTTCCGGTCTGGTTGGTTGAGGGAAGAGATGGCTTTGTTTTACACTCACCGTTTGCTGGAACTCCCTAAAAATCACGGTCAGCGTTGCATCATGAGTACTTCCTCGGTAGCTCAAGACGAGCAAAAAAGAAAAGGGGTTTAAGATGTATACTTCAAGCTACATCGACAACTACGAGGGCGAGTAACGGCGTCATTACAACTATGCTAGCGCTAGCTAGCTAGCTAGTGAATGTTAGCTGGCTGCCTTGCAACTAACGTTACCTTGCGCCTTTGTTTTTATTAGTCAGCTAATGTTGCTAACTTACACCTACATTCAAAATCACAGAATCAGTAACGTTACATTCTTGGCTATCACAAATCCGTCTCTTTTTCAGTATCAAAGATAGAAGTACAGGAGAGGTCAGCGTAAGGGCAACCTGGCCTGACCAACCAGCAGGGTGTGGGTTTGGAGTACTCATTCCACGCAAAGAGTGGGTACAGCTCCTTTCTTGAGCCCCCTTAACACACCGGTAGCTAACACAGCGAAATCACCCAATACAAAATGCCGACTACACACCTCTGTACTCTTGGTGACGGTAAATGCATCCCTCAGAATGTTCGCTAGTCGCTTATCTCTTCCCTAGCAGATACTAGGGAATGAATGGAAACTTAAAGGGAATTATAGCGCGCTGAATTCGCACCCTGTGGCACACAACAGTGCTCAGTGGAGCCCGATTCACAGCGTTGATACTTGGAACGCCCCTTTTGCCCTGTTTGATTCATTGATTTTTCGGACAAAATTGAGATTTCGGATGGATAAGTTAGCAGCTAACTAATGATTCAGTAGTATGTCAGCATCCAGTTGTACCGAAAGCTCTTATGCAAACAGACACACCTGGAGGTTCCGCTGCGCGACATTAACGCACCGAGGCTATTGCATGCCCTATTGACCTCTCAGTAAACTAAGCTATAACATGTTTGACCTTTAATGTTGTTGTCATTCATTGTTAATGCCTAAAATAACCAGGCGTGGCGTGTCCCGTAGGCGTGGCGGAGCAAGTTTTTTTAACCTGCTACACCGACTGAGTCGGTGTAGCATGTGGTTGCACACCAGCTGTTTTCTCTGTGTAGATTTCAAGTAGGCTACTTTGAAAAATGGATAAATGTTCCCCATTTTACATTTTTTAGAAACAGCGTGACAACAAAAATCCACGTGGAGATGCATCTTTTAAATTCCAATTTGGGACGCTTTCCTATGTGGTCCTGGGTCGGATCCATGTCGAATATGTGACCTTGTAGCCCAAGTCTGAATGGCAAAATCAGAACGTCTGTGGACTTAATATCTCTCTCCGAGGCACAGATCGTTGTCTTCATCACTCTGTGTTTGGTAATTAAATGTAAAAATCGGTCAACTTGAACGAATCAGCCCAGAAAAAGGAAGAAAAAGTGAGGACATCGATGATGGAAATCACTAGAAAGACAACAAAGTCACTGAAGTAGTATCTGTTTGGGGAGATACCTCTGCAAATTACTGAATCATAATTGGTGGGTGGGCGGCGCGGTTAGCGCGGTCGCCTCACAGCAAGGAGGTCCTGGGTTTGAACCCTGGGGTAGTCCAACCTTGGGGGCCTCCTGGGTCGTCCTCTGTGTGGAGTTTACATGTTCTCCCCGTGTCTGTGTGGGTTTCCTCCGGGGGCTCCGGTTTCCTCCTACAGTCCAAAGACATGTAGGTCAGGGGAATCGGCCGTACTAAATTGTCCCTAGGTGTTAATGTAGTATGTGTGTGTCGGTCCTGTGATGGCCTGGCGGCCTGTCCAGGGTGTCTCCCCGCCTGCCGCCCAACGACTGCTGAGATAGGCTCCAGCATCCCCGTGACCCTGAGAGCAGGACAAGCGGTTTGGATAATGGATGGATGGATGTTTGAAGAACAAAATCAGTAGTAAAATGTCTGCGCGAGCTCCCTTGGCATAACGTGTTGAGTCGTGTCAGGATGGCCGCCTGGTAGCAGATATCAGATACTGCCACTTTCAGGCATGGATGTGAAGAGGGAGACAGAAAGGGCCTGCTGTGAGAAGGTAGTTCATACTCTGTGGATTGTGTGACTGGAAAACAGGAGCTACTAGTATATTGACCTGTTGTGTCGCTCTGAAAACGGAAAATCGATGACAGCCATTGGACCGTCCCTGCATAATAAGCCCGACTGAGTCCACCTTAACTCTCCTCTCCGTTTGCATCCTTCACCCCA
>NC_079224.1:45069927-45107427 GCF_029633865.1 Lampris incognitus | reverse complement strand
CCCCACATCTAACCAATTGCACTCTGTCTGTGCAATTGGTTAAATAAAACTCTCAATTAATTTGAACCAAAATCGAATATGTATTTCTGTTTGTATATTTCTTTTTATGGCACAGAAATCCCAGCATGCTTTCCCTCTCATCTCATGACTGCTTCATTCAAATGTTCAGTTGAACTTAGTTTAAACCCTAGATAGGTGTAGTGTGTGCAGTACTCTATACGTTTTGTACTAATTGAGAACATTGGTAGAAGGTTCTGAGATCTGGATCTTTTTGTAATATAATTATTTTTGTTTTTTGGGGGTTTACTGTTAGGACCCAGGTCTGAGAGTAATGTTCTAGCAGATCCAGGCTCTGCTGTAGGCCATCTGCTGTGGGGGACTGCAGAATCAGGTCATCTGCAAAGAGCAGGCTTTTCACCTCCCGATGGTAGAAACTTACACTGTGGCTAGAAGGACTTTTCTAGTATAATAGCCAATTCATTAGTGTAGATATTGAAGAGTGCAGGAGGGAGGCTACAGCCCTGGCGAATGCCTCGCCCCTGGGTAAAGAATTCTGTTCTTTTTTACTCTCTCTCTCTCTCTCTCTCTCTCTCTCTCTCTCTCTCTCTCTCTCTCTCTCTCTCTCTCTCTCTCTCTCTCTCTCTCTCTCTCTCTCTCTCTCTCTCTCCCACTCACTACAGTATCTGTTATACAAATGTCAATTAGTTTTTTTTTACTATTAAAGTAATACAGGCTTCCTTGTGCATAGTACAGTAAACAAAGCCATTTTGCATTTATTTATGACATGTGACTCATAACTTTTTGTATCATATTTTAATCTTGGTTAAAATCTCTGATACCGATACTCCAATTCAGCCTGATATCAGCCTGATATCAGCCCGATATCCAATACCAGTATTGGTCACATTGTCTTGAAATTAAGTGTGCCCACATTTACATGGATGGACAGTCTGCAGTCCTTTACCTTTCATACCCAAAGCATACCAGATAGTACCAAAACACAAACTTTCCCACAATCTTTGCAAAACACATTTTTGTAAAACTGGTGCACTTAAAGACATGGTACACACAGACTGATTATGGAACACCCACTAAAGTCCTGTTTTCCATCATTTTGGTCCATGTTGACCACAGGTTATATCTGGACTATGAATTGGCCCTTACATAGTATATCTTAAAAATGGTCTGGCTAATTGGACAGAGGTCAGCTGAAAGTTCACATGACAACAATATGAAGCCATTATCTATTTTTAAAGAGAATAAACACCAGGCGATGGAAAACTTTTTAGGACATTTTCCCAAATTCCAAACCCTCACCAGCCCCAATCGTCATCACACTTCCATGTGAGTCAGAGGCTTTCATTCAGACAGACCTGTCTGCTGTCTGGACACATCAGGAACACATCTTTGAGAAGATGGGGGGGGGGGATTGTTTGAGTTTAACTGAATTTGAGGAGACTGTTATGATTCTTAAAGGTCTCTATCATGGTTACCCCTATTTCGTGACTCTGTTTGTTGTTACTGGGTACCAGCAGCTAATCTGGCTAATGAAAAACACTTCCAACTGGCTAAGTGTTTGTGAAAAAAATGACCACAATATCTTCAAACGTTTTTGGGCATCCGTCATTTTCAATAACATCTCCAAGACTTGAAGAATACAACTTTTCAAATTTAACAATTTTTACCAGTTTCCAACATCACTGTTTTAACCCTGCAATCGCTTTTAGATAGGATGACATGACAACCTGTCCAACCGGTAAGCAAATATACCCTCTGAATGCCCCAGCACAAATAGACCAATATAGTGTACGCTGTTAAGTGCCAGGATTGCCATGACTTGTACATCAGGGAAACTAAACAGACACTGGCGAAGACGGTGGCACCACACAGAAGAGCTAACACATCAGGCCAGGACTCCACAGTCTACACCCATCTGCAGGCCAGTGGCCACTCTTTCAAGGATGAGGATGTGCACATCCTTGATAGGGAGGAACGCTGGTTTGAACAGGGAGTGAAAGAGGCCATCTTTGTGAGGAGGGAACGGCCATCCCTGAACTTGGGGGGAGGGGGGCTAAGAGTACATCTGCCACCCTCTTACAATGCTGTGACTGCAACTATTCTCCAATCCTCTGTAAATAGTACACATGGCCATCATAACTCTAGTTAATGGTCATGGCAATTTAGAAATGAAACTGATTGTTGTGTTTGGTCGTTATGCTACTGTATTGTTTATAAGAGTGGGGATACCTGCAGTCATTTGAGACTGAAGAGGTCACTTAGATTTACAATTTTACAATTTCATTTAGCAGACGCTTTTATCCAAAGTGACATACATCTGAGAGTTAATACAACACAAGCAAGGACTTAGTCACGGGGCAACAACGCAAGTGTAAAAAAGAAACTAGGTTCAAGTCCGATAGGGCATAGGTGTCAAGAGGCAAAGGTGCATACAAATGCTTTAAAAAATATATATATACACTACCGTTCAAAAGTTTGGGATCACCCAAACAATTTTGTGTTTTCCATGAAAAGTCACACTTATTCACCACCATATGTTGTGAAATGAATAGAAAATAGAGTCAAGACATTGACAAGGTTAGAAATAATGATTTGTATTTGAAATAAGATTTTTTTTACATCAAACTTTGCTTTCGTCAAAGAATCCTCCATTTGCAGCAATTACAGCATTGCAGACCTTTGGCATTCTAGCTGTTAATTTGTTGAGGTAATCTGGAAAAATTGCACCCCACGCTTCCAGAAGCAGCCCCCACAAGTTGGATTGATTGGATGGGCACTTCTTTGAGCAGATTGAGTTTCTGGAGCATCACATTTGTGGGGTCAATTAAACGCTCAAAATGGCCGGAAAAAGAGAACTTTCATCTGAAACTCGACAGTCTATTCTTGTTCTCAGAAATGAAGGCTATTCCATGCGAGAAATTGCTAAGAAATTGAAGATTTCCTACACCGGTGTGTACTACTCCCTTCAGAGGACAGCACAAACAGGCTCTAACCAGAGTAGAAAATGAAGTGGGAGGCCGCGTTGCACAACTGAGCAAGAAGATAAGTACATTAGAGTCTCTAGTTTGAGAAACAGACGCCTCACAGGTCCCCAACTGGCATCTTCATTAAATAGTACCTGTTAGAGCCTGTTTGTGCTGTCCTCTGAAGGGAGTAGTACACACCGGTGTAGGAAATCTTCAATTTCTTAGCAATTTCTCGCATGGAATAGCCTTCATTTCTAAGAACAAGAATAGACTGTCGAGTTTCAGATGAAAGTTCTCTTTTTCTGGCCATTTTGAGCGTTTAATTGACCCCACAAATGTGATGCTCCAGAAACTCAATCTGCTCAAAGAAGTGCCCATCCAACCAATCCAACTTGTGGGAGCTGCTTCTGGAAGCGTGGGGTGCAATTTCTCCAGATTACCTCAACAAATTAACAGCTAGAATGCCAAAGGTCTGCAATGCTGTAATTGCTGCAAATGGAGGATTCTTTGACGAAAGCAAAGTTTGATGTAAAAAAAATCTTATTTCAAATACAAATCATTATTTCTAACCTTGTCAATGTCTTCACTCTATTTTCTATTCATTTCACAACATATGGTGGTGAATAAGTGTGACTTTTCATGGAAAACACGAAATTGTTTGGGTGATCCCAAACTTTTGAACGGTAGTGTATATATATATATATATATATATATATATATATATCATCAGGTGTGGAGGTGTTCGAGAAAGAGCTGGGACTTTAGCTTCTTCTTAAAGATGGAGAGGGATTTAGTGGATTGAATGGAGTTTGGTAATTCGTTCCACCACCAAGTAACTACAGAAGAGAAGAGTCTGGTTAGTGACTTCAGGCCCCGTTGTGCGTAAGTGCCAGGCACCTTTCATTGGCACAGCGTAGTGAGTGGGACTGAGTGCAGGAGCCGTTTTAGTTACTGTTTTGTAAGCAAGCATTAAGGTTTTGAATTTGATGCAGGCAGCAACTGGGAGCCAGTGGAGGGATATGAACAGTGACATGTGCTGTTTTGGGTCGGTTGAAGACCAGACGGGCCACCACATTCTGGATCATTTGCAGAGGTTTGAAAGTGCATGCAGGGAGACCTGCCAGTAAGGAGTTGCAGTAGTCAATGCGTGATATAACAAGAGCCTGTACCAGGAGTTGTGCTGCAAGCTCAGACAGGTAGGGTCTAATTTTTCTGATGTTGTACAGGGCAAATCGGGATGACTGAGCAATCGAGGCCACGTGAACCTTAAAGGTTAGTTGGTCATCAATCATGACACCCAGGTTTCAGGCAGACATTGTGGGCATGAGTTGAGTTGATCCGAGCTGGATATTGATCTGTTGTTGTAAGGATGGACTGGCTGGGGTGACAAGGAGCTCAGTCTTAGATAGGTTAAGCTGAAGGTGGCAATCTTTCATCCATGCAGAGATATCAGCAAGGCATGACGATATCCATGCTGAGACTGTGCAGTCATCTGGCAGGAATGATAGGAAGAGCTGGGTATCATCAGCATAGCAATGGTATGAGAAACCATGAAAGCGGATGATTGCACCAAGTGAGGAGGTGTATATTGAGAAGAGAAGGGGACCGAGCAATGACCCTTGAGACACCCCTGTGGATAAGCCATTTGGTTTGGACACTTCTCCCCTCCAAGATAATCTAATTAAAAGTTCTCCCCAAGAGGTCGGACATGAACCAGCGGAGGGCAGATCCTGAGATACCAAGCTCAGTGAGTATGGAAAGGAGGATTCGGTGGTTAATTTTGTCAAAGACAGCTGACAGATCTAGCAGCAATAAAGCTGAGGACTGACCAACAGCTGTAGCAAAACGCAGCGATTCTATTACCGACAGGATTGCAGTTTCGGTAGAGTGACCCCGCTTAAAACTAGACTGATTCAGATCATACAGATTATTCTCAGAAAGGAGTTCAGAGACTTGTGTAAAGACCGTGCACTCAAGTATTTTTGAAAGAAAGCGTAGGAGTGAAACCGGTCTGTAGTTTTCAACCTGGACTGGGTTGAGTGTAGGTTTTGTGAGCAGCGGGGGGACCCAACCTTGCTTAAATGCAGTGAGGAACACACCCGTTGTAAGCGAGGCGTTGATGATGTATGTGTGTGACTGTGAGGTTAAGTGTGGGGGAAATGGTCTGTATGAGGTTGGATGGTATCGGGTCCAGCAGACAGGTAGAGGGACGAGAGTCCAGCAGAAGCTTGGAGACTTCTTCCTCGGTAAGGAGGGAAAATGAGGTGAGTGAGGCAATGTTAGCTAGCAGTGACAGACAGAGTTGGTCAGGCTCAGGGAGCTGGTTACTCATGGCAGAAGCCTTATCAGTAAAGTACGAGGCGAACATGTCAGGAGTGAGCAGAGTGGAAGTCGGAGGAGAAGGCAGATTAAGGAGTGAGTTAAAAGCAAAAAACATTTTTCAAGCATCAGTGGCGCTACAGATCTTGATCTAATAGTAAGTGGTCTTCGCTGTTTTTAAGCTCGAGGAGAACGATGCTAGTAGACGCTGATAGTCACTGAGGTCAGTGGACTCAGATTGTTAAGAGAGGAGGCTAGTGAGGAACAGAGTGTCTGTAGCCTCGTGACTTGGAGCGAAGAGAATTCATTATAAGGAGGCATGGAAGCCAAGACCTCATTGGAGAGCTGGGTCAGTGTAAGAGACCGGAAATTTCAGTGGAAGGATACCCTTTGTGGAGGATGGTGAGGATGTTCCAGTAAAGAGGCCATAAATCGAATAAAGAAGTGGTCTGACAAATGTAGGGGGGTGACAGTCAGATTTGCTGTGGAGCAGTTCGCATCAAGAGTATTGCCCGCTTTATGTGTGGGAGGGGTGGGGTCCTGTCTGAGGTCAAAGGAGGACAGAAGAGACAGGAAGTCAGTCACTTGGGTTTTTTCAGTAAGGATATTCATGTCTCCCAGGACAAGCGGTGTGTCATCGTCAGGAATGGCTGAGAGTAACATGTCTAGTTTGACTACAAAGTTCCCCAGTTGACCCTTGAGGCAAAATTGTAATTTGTGATATTGGGCTATACAAATAAAATCGACTTGACTTGACACCCAGGCGGGCGGTATATGACAACCACAAATAGCTTAATGGGAGCAGTAACCATGATTGCATATTATTCCAAGGAGGAGTTGTTGCTTAGCGGAGAAAGCTTAGTGAATTTCCAATCTTTGGAAATGAGGACACCTGTACTGCCTCCACGCCCAATAGAACGGGGAGTGTGTGCGCAAGCAGAGTCAACAGAGAGTGCGGCCGGTGTGACTGTGTTTTCTGGACGTATCCAGATTTCGGTCAGGGCTAGTACCTGAATGTCTGACAGACTAGCAAGTGCTTGAATAAATTCGGTTTTATTTACAGCCGATTGGCAAATCCATAAGCCAAGAGTGAAGGAGGAGTGAGTAGCGGAGGCTTTCCTGAGTGAATAGAGGTTCTCAGTGTTGCATTGTCTGCAACAGATGCAATTTTTTTCAATAACGGTGAATGACAGGGATGTTTTTGTAGCACATGGTGGGTGAGGCAATCAAGGAGAGAGAATATTAGAAAAGTGTCACGTGTCCTTGCTTGGGGGACTCACACAGGTAGACTCGCAGGTCTTTACCCAATGAGGGCCGACACACAAGGGCGGATGCCTCCACTGACGCTACAGCACAGTTGTGTGTTTAAATACCAGGAAGTACCACAGCTGAACCCGCCCCCGTCTGATTTTCACAACAAAGGAAGCAATAGAGGGCGTGACCCCACCTGCTGACCGACCTATTGGAAGTTCAGAGAGTGAAACCTGCAAGTACTCAGCACAAGAAAGCCTAATAACGACTTAAATCCGCATCAAAACTCAAAGCAAGTTTAAGTCACCTACCAAACGACTCCAGTCTCCTATGTTCATTATCAGAGCGTGTTCTACTGGGTTTAGTTCAGCCTCTTTTATAAGCTGTTAATGAAAATCCCGCCCTCGTCTGCTTTTCACAACAAAGGAAGCAACAGAGGGTGCGACCCACGTCTGCTGACCCAGCTACTGAAGTTCAGAGGGTGAAACCTGCAAGTACTCAGCCCAAGAAAGCCTGTTAGCGACCTGAATCTGAATCAAAACTCAAAGCAAGTTTTAAATCCCTTACCAAACGACGAGCAATGAAAGATCTCTCAATAAACGTTGTGTCCAGTTGAACCGATTCAACTTTCTGGGATTTCCTTACCCGGATTATTGAGCATGCACCAAGGCTCCCTGTTATTAACTTTTCTTTTCCTGCCGCAGTTGAAGGACTCAATTATTCTTGGTTTTTAGCTGTGTCTTTGTTAATATCAAAGGTGGCTTTAACTGATGTCAAATTTGGGTAACACTTTAGTACGGGGAACGTAGTCGCCATTAATCAGGTGCTTATTAGCATGCAAATTAGCAACATATTGGCTCTTAATTGGTCATTATTACGTACTCATTAATGCCTTATTCTGCATGACCTTATTATACAACCAGTAAGCCATTAACTATGAGTTTTCCCTCTATAACCTCAGAATTACTGCTTATTAGTAGCACCATCTCAATATGCTTTGCTTAGTATGGCCTTTATAAGGTGGTAGTACCACAAGAAGAGTTATTCTCCCTTACTAACACTTAATGAATATGGTCTGTTCTTACATAACAACACACAAAACTACAAGTGTTCATAGTGTTAAATTACTGTAAATTAAGTTTCTGTTACTTAGAATATGTTCCCCATACTAAAGTGACATCTTGATCATTACTAATTCACTAGTAATTAAGTTTTTTTATGTTCCCCATACTAAAGTGTTACCCAAATTTGTTAGGGGTGAGAAATGTATTTCATTGTGTTGTTTGCTTTAATTTAGTATACCTTTGCTGAAGGGGGGGGGGGATTGGGGGTTGGGGCATCCATGCCCAGGGGCCCATTGTTTTATAATCTGTATATGGGGCCGCAACTCAGCTCTGTTTGAACAAACCGGGTTCACCGCCACTCAGGTCCTGTGGTCAGTTGTTACAAGCAGACAATGAACTGTGGGAGTGTTTGTGTGCGTTCTGTTGTGTGTCTCTTTGTCTGTGTGTATACATAAACGTCTCTGTGTATTTTGTCCCTGTGTATGTGCTCGTGCGTGTGTGTGTGGTGGGGGGGTGGTGAAACAGTATTAACAGTTAGAATAATGGATATTATAATTTGAAGAATAATAAACAGGGAAACTATGGAAGATATTACCCCAACCCTGGCACCCACCCACCCACACACACCCACACACACACATACACCAACAGCGGTCACTCGGGGTCGAGTATGACTGTCCTCCTTCTGGGTCCTTGTAGGTCTTCAGGTGGGTGTAGAGGCCGATCCTGGAGCCGCATATTTTAAGGCAAGGTGGGCGAGGGTGTGAAGAAGTGGTTAAGGATGGGGTTTGGGCCTTTCTGGTAACTCGCACCTTCCCTTCACGAGCTGAGTTTAAAGGACTTTTTTTGGGGAGGCGAGAGTCAGAACGTGGTGGACATGGCCAGCCCATTTTTGCTGATGTTGTGCGATGGTGGCAGTTATTGTAGGCATGTTTGCCTCCTCAAGGACACTGAAGTTGGTGCGCTTATCCTCCAAGGTGATCTTAAGGATCTTCCTGAGGCATCGTTGTTGGTATGCCTCAAGTGCCTTCAGGTGCCTGCTATATGTGGTCCAGGTTTCTGACCCATACAGTAGGGTGGGGCAGCACTACCACTTTGCACACCAGAATTTTTGTCCTGGTCTGAAGGTCACGGTTTTCAAAAACCCCTTTACTCATTTTTGAGAAGGCCCAGCTGGCACAACTGAGACGATGGTGTAGTTCAATGTCAATGTTGGCTTTGGAGGCGAAAAGGCTGCCAAGATATGGGAACTGTTCTGGGTTACCCAATTTCCCCTCGGGGATGAATAAAATATTCTGATTCTGGGTCTGATTTTCGAGTCTGGTGTTGTCTACAAAGATGGATGGGGACAGAGCAGGCATATTTCTGTTGGGTGGGGGTTGGTAGAGGATATGGGTCTTTTTTATGTTAATGGCCAGGCCAAGCTGCTTGTACGCCTTTGCAAAGGTGTCCAGTATGCTCTGTACTTCCTCTTCTACGAGGGACACTAAGGCATTGTCATCGGCCCTATGATGGATGCGGTGGTGGTTTTACCTTTAGCCCTGAATCTGTTAATATTCAGAAGATTCCCATCAGTCCTGTACATGATTTTGACTCCCTGAGGCAGATGGGGACCCGTGAGGTGGAGGATGGTGGCAATGAAGACAGAGACCAGGGTTGGGGCAGTGACACAGCCTTGTTTAACTCCTGTGTGGACCTTGAAGGACTCTGTCTTGTCTCCATAACGGCTGTGTGCTCTAGCTGACGTATTAGTAGTACTACACAGTAGTAGTCACAGTACTCTGATACGTTTTTCAGGGAGGCCTATTTTTGACAGAACTAGCCAGAACTAGCCCGAGTACCTGGTGGTTTACAGAATCAAAAGCTTTGGTTACGTCTATGAAGGCCATGTACAATGGTCGATTCTGTTCCTGGGCTTTTCCTTGGAGTTTGTGAGCAGTAAAATGTCCATGGTGCCTCTACTAGGATGAAAACCGCTCTGGGATTCTGGCAGAATTTCCTCTGATATTGGGAGGAGTCTGTTGGCCAAGACCCTAGCCGGGGCTTCCCCTGTGATGGAAAGCAAGGAAATGCCACTCAGCTTTGTCCCCTTTCTTAAAGATAGAGACAATGACTGCGTCCCTAAGTTGCATGGGGATGTCCTCTTTTTTCCATATTTTAAGTAGCAGGGCATGGATATGTCTGAGGAGTGTAGGTCTACCTGCCCTCAGTACTTCTGCCAGTATTCCATCAGGACCAGCAGCCTTGTTGATTTTCATCTTCCTGATGGCATGCTGGACTTCTCTTAGACTAGGTGGCGCTGCCATGTCCTCCTCTTTGGGTTGTTGAGGGAGTTGTTGGAGTGCATCCATCTCAGGGCTAGAGGACTGGTTTAAAAGGTCCTGGTAGTGCTCTTTCAACCTCTCTTTGTTTGACTCATTGTCTGTTAGCAGTGTGTGCCCATCTTTGGAGCGAAGGGGAATTAGACAGTGGTGGCTGGGACTGTGTATTGCTTTAGCAGCATCGAAGAAGCCTCTGGTATCCCCAGCATCTGCAAGGTGCTGGATCTCAAGGACCTTCTTTGCCCACCACTGGTTTTTCAATTCCCTGACCCAGCTTTGGCTGGCTGACTTTGCTCTTGCATGGGCAGCTCGTTTATTTTGGGCGTTGATATTATTCTGCCAGATGGTAAAGGCTTGGCTCTTGATACTGATTAACTGTTGGATTTCCAGGTCGTTCTCATCACACCAATCTTGGTGGTTCTGCATCTAATGTCCAAGAGTGGTTTTGCAGGTGCCAGTGATTGTAGTCCTGAACATATCCGAGTGGCTTTCAGTATCATCTGGATACTGCTTGGGCATGATGTGCTGAGCGTGGTCTGGAACTGTTGATGAGAGGAGGTATCAGTAAGTCTTTCGAGGTTGAGCTGTGGGCGGCGGCTCTGCTTTTTCTGCACCCTTCTTTTCCAGTGAAGTTGGATGGACAGGGTGGAGCAGACAAGGTGGTGGTCAGTCCAGCAGTCATCTGCACCGATCATTACTCTGGTGTTTAGTACCTCGTGTCGGTCTCTTTGATGGACGATAATGTAGTCAATGAGGTGTATGACGTTAGAACAAGGGTGCCACCAATTACTTTTAAATTTTCACACACACACACACACACACACACACACTAACACACACACACACACACACACACACCTACCTGCTCACCTGGTAGTTAGCGGAGGTAAGAGAAGATTAGTAGCACTCCATCTGGTACTGTGGAGAGCCTCGTGTATGGTGGTTTTCAACCCCAACACAAAACCAGCTGATTTCACTAACACTATTATCTGATCATTTCATTGTGTTTACCAAGTTTATCTTGCCTATTAATATTATTAATAACAGGGGGGTCCGGTTAGCGTAGCGGTCTATTCCGTGGCCTACCAACATGGACTCCGGTATACATGGATAGCTGGTTTGAATCCCCGTGTTACCGCCGGCTTGTCGGGCGTCCCTACAGACACAACGGGCCGTGTCTGTGGGTGGGAAACCGGATGTGGGTATGTGTTCTGGCTGCTGCACTAGCGCCTCCTCTGGCCGGTCAGGGCGCCTGTTCAAGGGGGAGGGGGAACTGGGGGGGGAATAGCGTGATCCTCCCACGCGCTACGTCCCCCTGGTGAAACTCCTCACTGTCAGGTGAAAAGAAGCGGCTGGCGACTCCACATGTATGGGAGGAGGCATGTGGTAGTCTGCAGCCCTCCCCGGGTCGACAGGGGAGGGAAGGGACGGGACTGCTCGAAAAATAGGGTAATTGGCCAAGTACAGCTGGGGAGAAAAAGAGGGGGGGGGGGAAGCAAAAAAAAAAAAAACCAAAACATTATTTATAACTTATAGATCCTATAGATTTTATTCCACATCAAGTTGCCTGGGGTGTTATTATTTGTTTGTGTTATTTTTTTGTTTTGTTTGCATGCTATCGTGTTCTGTGCACAACAACCTGCTCCAAACTGCCCCAGCAGGATTAATTCAGTTGTTTGTATTGTGTTGTATTGTATTGGGTTGTATTGTATTGTGTTGTATTGTATTGTGTTGTATTGTATTGGGTTGCACGGTGGCACAGGGGTTAGCATGGTCGCCTCACAGCAAGAAGGTCTGGGTTCGAGCCCCGGGGTAGTCCAACCTTGGTGGGTCGTCCCGGGTCGTCCTGTGTGTGGAGTTTGCATGTTCTCCCCGTGTCTGTGTGGGTTTCCTCCGGGGGCTCCGGTTTCCTCCCAAGGTCCAAACACATGTAGGTCAGGTGGAGCACCCGTACTTAACTGTCCCTAGGTATGAATGTGTGTGTGTGTGTGTTTGTGTGTGTTGTCTACTGGGACACTTGTTGTCAGACAAGTCAACCACGACCTTTAAGTGTTTCCAAACAAGCAACGGGCCGGTGTATAGCGTGTACCATATGTGTCGTGTGTGAATACTGTGTGTCTTTGGCCACGCAAACTCCACACAGCAGGGAATCACATCACCATCGTCCTGCTGTGAGGCGACGGTGCCAAGCGCTAAGCCACCACCTCCACCTCAACACACTTCAAAACAGTTTGATTCCGGAAACGCAGGTAGAAACAGAGTCAGCGGCTGGTTTGGTCTGCGTCTTTAGGAGCCATCGATAATTCATCACACGACACCCGTGTCGCCGCGGACAAGACGGGCCTGCTGGCTGATAGCTCAGCCGGGTTTCTCCTGTTACGGCGCTCAGGTGTCGACTGTGAGTCTTCGTTAAAGTTTACCCGAGGTGTCCAATATATCACCGGTCAGTACTTAACATGCACGGCGCCGAGGACTCTGGGAACTCCAGTAGGACAAACAGCTTATTTACTTTATGGTTCCAGCAACTACAGTCGTCACAAGGAGCTCGTATACAGGCGTCATACAGACACGAAAAACCTGGAAAGGTCAGTAAGTTTGAAACCAAAAAATTTACAAGCCCTGGAAAATTTGTAATTTTTTAAAAAGTTTTGGAAAAGTCATGGAAATCTTAGTGAAGCAGCATCAGCTCTGTTAAAGATTGATCGACTAGTTAAAAGACAGCGGGTTAAACCATCCGGCATCCCGCCACCCCGGTCGGGATAAGTGGCTTGGATAATGGACGGACGGATGGACGGATGGATGGATGGATGGATGGGTTAAACCATTTTGAGTTTTTATAATTTCTGTTATGATTCAAGACTGAAGAACTTTCTTGTCATTGTGTCAAGCACGACGAAACCGCAGCTGTCGACCTCAAAATGGTGCATAGGTAAGAGATAAGAAAAATAAAACCCCACCAATAAAAAGCAGAGTCTAAACAATACAAGTGCAAAATATGAGTAGTGTAAGGTATACAATACAATACCGTTACAATGTTAACATTTCATTTCGCAGACGCTTTTAGCCAAAGCAACGTACATCTGAGAGTTAAAACAGCACAAGCACGGATCTAGTCAGGAGACAACAATGCAAGTGCCAAAAAACTGGGTTCGAGTCCGATAGGACAGAGGTGTCTACAGGCAGTTAACGATAAAATACAACTTATGAGGTCACATCATCAGCAAATGTGTGCACATGCTTCAGTGTGTCTCAGTATGCTAACTTGTCTCGGCTGGCTAGCTTATCTATCAGCTAGCTAGCTAGCTAGCTAGCTTGTTGACAGTATAGCAGGCAAGCGCAGTTTAAACTATCAGTTAGCTAGCTAGCTAGCTTGTTGACACAATAGCAGGCAAGCGCAGGTTAAACTATCAGTTAGCTAGCTAGCTAGCTTGTCGACAGTATAGCAGGCAAGAGCAGTTTAAACTATCAGTTAGCTAGCTAGCTAGCTTGTTGACACAATAGCAGGCAAGCGCAAGTTAAACTAGCAGTTAGCTAGCTAGCTTGTTGACAGTATAGCAGGCAAGTGCAGTTTAAACTATCAGTTAGCTAGCTAGCTAGCTTGTTGACAGTATAGCAGGCAAGCGCAGGTTAAACTAGCAGTTAGCTAGCTAGCTTGTTGCAAGTACAGCAGGCAAGTGCAGTTTAAACAACCAGTGGCTTCAACTGGACGAGTACAAAATATGGCTTGTAAAAGTTACTGAGAGTGTCTCATGTAGAGCATTAGAAATACAGACTCAGTTTTACTTCATAAAACGTTAAAACCCACTTTTCAGCGGCAATGGAATAGACCGCCACGCCACCCGGATGCCAAAAATCAATATTCAACACGGTGTAATTAATATCGAATTCTTCATCTCATTGAGACAAAGTGTAATTCTTCATATTTATTTTTTAAATTTGTATATAATGTGTTTAAATCACTGCTACCAACGCGTCTTCCATCCATCCGTCCATCCATCCATCCATCCATCCATCCATCCATCCATGATCCGAGCTGCTTATCCGAATTTGGGTCACGGGGATGCTGGAGCCCGTCCCAGCAGTCACGGGGAGGCAGGCGGGGAGACACCCCGGACAGGCCGCCAGGCCGTCACAGCCGAAGCATCTCATCCCGTGTTCATACTGAATTTAATCTACAAGCCAGAGTCCTTCACATCAGGCGCCCTCGAACCGAGCCATCCAGTTCTCGGGGCCTTCTGAAGTGCGTCGCTGGTTTACGTGTCGTGAGGTCCGGGCTTCTCTCCGGCTCCAGATGAGCAGCGAACCGTGAGCGCTGCCAGAGGCAGGAAGCTGACTCCTAGTATTGTTCCAACCGAGCCGGGCCTAAAACAGCAAGGAGGAATCAGACGCGTGTTCACGCCGACTGACGGGGGGTGGGGGTTCACGCTCCCCTGGAAAAGTAAAGGAGGACCACATCTGCCTCCAGCCGTCCTGGCCTGGCGCTCCTGCTCCGCTTGTCCACGTCTGCAGCGCCCAAGCTGCCGGAGAGGTCACCTGTACAGTTATTATCAATAACCGGAGTTTTGGAAATGAGACCCCCCCTCCCCCCCTCCCCCCTCCCGTGTGTGTGTGTGTGTGTGTGTGTGTGTGTTGTATAAAGACTGCATCATAAGGTTCATCACGTCACACTGATTTTCTGGTTTCTAACATAACCTCAACGCCTGCGACACGAAAACGCTCCGCCGCCACCGGACCGATGACCTCACGCACTCTGGACACCAGCGCAGCCTCCGCTAAGCCGCCATTCATGTGTGTGTGTGTGTGTGTGTGTGTGTGTGTGTGTGTGTGTGTGTGTGTGTATGTGTGTGTGTGTGTGTGTGTGTGTTGAAATCGGCCCGGCAGGGCGACACTCCTGATTACTGTTGCTTTACTATTGCGTAACGGTGCCAAACCAACAGACTCCTAATCCCCTCTGTTCATTCAGCACCACAGGCTGGTTCTTATCGCCCTCACCCCAACACACACACACACACACACACACACACACACACACACACACACACACACACACACACCCCAACACACACACACATACACGTCTACAGTGCAGATCAATACAGACATTGATAAATTTACCTTGGCGCAGCACACCTGACAGCTACTTTAATGTCCACACAATCGTGGCGTTATTAAGAAGGACAATGTAGCCTACACCAGTGTTTCTCAACCGGGGCTCCGCGGACCCCTAGTGGTCCGTGGTGTAATTGCAAGGGGTCCGTGAAAATAAAATATCTTTTTAAAAAAAAGATCCTATGACATTTATAGAAATGGGATTATTTTACTCAAATGTGACTGAGACCTTTATCTACCTAAACTATAAAGGGTGACAGGACTTTTTTCTCTAATTACATCTGTTTCACAAGTGTCATTTATTGTATTTTAATAAGAGATCTCGCTCCCGTTTGCATTGTTAAAAGTTACTGCATAACAATTCTGTTGTTACATATATCTGAAAGTTACTGAATACATATTCTGTGTTGTTACATATATCTGAAAGTTACTGAATACATATTCTGTTTTGTTACATATACCTGAAAGTTACTGCATAAGAATTCTGTTTTGTTAACTATATCGAAGTTACAACTGAAAGCTCTTATTTTTGCCCCAAAGAGTGAATAAATGCTATAATGCAATTTAAAATGCAGTTTCTACTGTTTCTATCAAATTGCAACCCCCCTCCCCCAAGATCAGGTGGAGGGGTCCTCAGGGTAGATCCAAAATACGCAGGGGGTCCAGGACCCCAAAAAGGTCAAGAACCACTGGTCTACACTGTCCTACACTGCACCTTCACTGCACCCCCCCCCCCAGGTACTAGCTGCCACTGATACTGAGAACCCAGAGAACAGTCCATGGTTGGGGTGGGTGGGATCTCTGCTGATGCTCAGACCCCTTCGAAGGCAGCGTTTGTGATAAATGTCTTTTATGGCTGGGAGCTGGGTACCGGTGATATGCTGGGCCACCTTGACGACCCGCTGCAGAACTTTCTGGTCTACTGAGGTGCAGCTGCCGTACCACACTGACATGCAGCTGGTCAGGATGCTCTCTATGGTGCAGTGGTAGAAATTGGTGAGAATTTGGGGGGTAGACGGGCGCTCCTCAGCCTCCTCAGGAAATGCAGGCGTTGTTGGGCCTTTTCCACAAGGGCCTGGGTGTTTAATGTCCACGAAAAGTCCTTGCTGATGTGGACTCCAAGGAATTTAAAGCTGGAAACATGCTCCACTTTCACCCCATTGATGTGAATGGGGGAGTGGCTGCAGCTTCTAGACCTTCTGAAGTCCACAATCAGCTCCTTCGTCTTCTGCACATTGAGGACAAGATTGTTGGTAGTACACCATGATGCGAGGTGCTGAATCTCGTCTCGTCATTGTTGGTGATACAGCCAATGACTGTGGTGTCATCTGCAAACTTAACTATAACATCTGAAGGGTGAGTTGGCAGGCAGTCGTGGGTGAAGAGGGAGAAATGGAGGGGGCTCAGAACACAGCCTTGAGGGGCACCTGTGCTGAGGGTTAGGGTGGAGGAGGAGTGGTCACCTAACCTAACACACTGAGGTCTGTTGGTCAGGAAGTCCAGGGTCCAGTTACAGAGGGAGGGGTTGAGGCCAAGGGAGAGGAGTTTGGTGGTTAGTTTGGCGGGGATGATAGTGTCGAAGGCAGAGCTGTAATCTATAAACAGCATCCGGATGTATGTGTTGTTAAGTTCAAGGTGGGTCAGAGCAAAGTGCAGGGCAGTGGCATCCTCAGTAGACCTTTTGGGATGATAGGCAAACTGATGTGGGTCGAATGTGGGGGGGGGGATCATGTTTTTGATGTGTTAAACAGTTAACAGCACAGTCTGGTCAGTGCAACACAGTCCAAAAACTCCACTGTCCAGAACGAACGCCAGCCAGGATGACTGTCGGACCTGCCGGTCTGCATGGGCTAGCAGTTAGCCTAGCCTGCCCCGCTTCCGCATCCTGTCAGACTGCCCTCAGTGTTTCCTCCTCGGGTGCAGCTCCAGGCAGGGCCGTGGTCCCTGGGCCCACAGGATGCAGCAGACCAAGCCCCCCCCCCACCCAGCTGATCCAGCGCCAGCTCTCCCAGCCATCAAATGGAGAAAAAAAAAATCGAAGCTCAAAATAAAAACGTCACACGACGACACAAACTTAGACACAGACGTGGACGTGGACAAAGACACTGCATAGTCAGTACTGGGTGCACATAGTCAGTACTGGGTGCACAGTCGGTACTGGGTGCACAGTCAGTACTGGGTGTACAGTCGTACTGGGTGCACAGTCAGTACTAGGTGTACAGTCGTACTGGGTGCACAGTCAGTACTGGGTGCACAGTCGGTACTGGGTGCAAAGTCGGTACTGGGTGCACAGTCGGTACTGGGTGCATAGTCGGTACTGGGTGCACAGTCGGTACTGGGTGCATAGTCAGTACTGGGTGCACAGTCGGTACTGGGTGCATAGTCAGTACTGGGTGCACAGTCGGTACTGGGTGCATAGTCGGTACTGGGTGCATAGTCAGTACTGGGTGCACAGTCAGTACTGGGTGCATAGTCAGTACTGGGTGTACAGTCGTACTGGGTGCATAGTCGGTACTGGGTGTACAGTCGTACTGGGTGCATAGTCAGTACTGGGTGCACAGTCGGTACTGGGTGTACAGTCGTACTGGGTGCATAGTCGGTACTGGGTGCACAGTCCGTACTGGGTGCACAGTCAGTACTGGGTGCATAGTCAGTACTGGGTGTACAGTCGTACTGGGTGCATAGTCGGTACTGGGTGCACAGTCAGTACTGGGTGCACAGTCAGTACTGGGTGCATAGTCAGTACTGGGTGTACAGTCAGTACTGGGTGCATAGTCGGTACTGGGTGCACAGTCAGTACTGGGTGCACAGTCGGTACTGGGTGCATGGTCGGTACTGGGTGTACAGTCGGTACTGGGTGCACAGTCGGTACTGGGTGTACAGTCGCACTGGGTGAAGCCGCTGCAAACGTGAGTTCGCGCCGCCATCTTCTCACGCCGGAAATATATATTTCATATATTTCACACCTCATTTCTGATAAATTTTAAAAACAAAAAACTAAAACTATGAAAATATACATGAAGCGGTGTGACAACTATAAGACACATACAAGGTAACGAATACAAATAAAACACAGTACACAGTTGTGAAACGTGGGTAGGTGGTGGTTAAAACACAGGCAAGGCGGAGGGTAGGAAACACAGAGGGCTGTGCAGAAGACGGAGGCCAGGGTGTTGTGATTACTGCACACACGTGTTGCACACAATCCCACGAGTGTTGCAGAATATGTGGTCACACCCCACCCAGTACCACGGGGCTGACCGGACACAGAAGTAAGCTGTAACTTGTGTCTGTTGTAATTTATGCTTCCACTTTTGTGGACTTTGGAAAAAGGTCATTCGGGGGCATCCGGGTGGCGTGGGGGTCTATTCCGCTGCCTACCGACATGGGGCTCTCCGGTTCGAATCCCCACGTTACCTCTGGCTTGGTCGGGCGTCCCTACGGACACAATTAGCTGTGTCTGCGGGTGGGAAGCCGGATGTGGGTATGTGTCCTGGTCGCTGCACTAGCGCCTCCTCTGGTCGGTCGGGGCGCCTGTTCGGGGGGGAGGGGGAACAGCGTGATCCTCCCACGCGCTACGTCCCCCTGGTGAAACTCCTCACTGTCAGGTGAGAAGAAGCGGCTGGCGACTCCACATGTATGGGAGGAGGCATGTGGTAGTCTGCAGCCCTCCCCGGACCGGCAGAGGGAGGGGGGGCGGCAGAGACCGGGACGGCTCGGAAGAGTGGGGTAATTGGCTGGATACAATTGGGGAGAAAAGGGGGGGGGGACCAAAAGTGATTCAGGTCAGATGACAGACGGTGGTAAAACGTTCCCAGTAGTCAGTGTTGTCAGTGTTGTGTGTTTTGTCGAGGTGGTCATAAGTACACTGAATAAACAAGGCAGGCTTTTATGGCCAGTATGATCAGGGCAGACACACACACACACACACACACACACACACACACACACGTCACATGTCTCGGTGTGCGCGGCCTGCAGGCCCTGGTGCGGTCCAGAGACCCCCCCCCCCCCGGTATGAATCGTGGCTCAGTGTGTCTTTGTTGGTGTGAAGAAACAAAACAAATGAACGAAGGAACAGCAAATAGGGACGACTGCTTGTCGAAGATCAGAGTTTCCTCTGAAAAGGGAACATCCACATTTTAGAAAAAACACTATTCTGCTTTGACTAAATCATTGCTTGCGTGAAAGCAAAATTCACAGTTTTCCACAGAAGCTGATCCTTTGTGCCGCTAGGCCGGAACTTTGGGAAATCTGCTTTGCAAACTGTTTTTCGAAGAGCGGGTCACAACTGCCATGTTTTATTTCCGCACGTTCATCCGATTTTAGCTTAGAATTTCGCTCCTGTACACGCAGATGGACTATGAGAGCTTCAGTGTAAACACTGGCCACTGAGGTCTAGCTGTCCTCCAGCATGCCGGAGCTGTTCGCTGTCAATGAAAAGTCACGTGATTGAGGATAACCCATGAGGGTGATGTACAGAGCTGTAGTAACTACAGAGATATAAAGCTCATCAGCCACAGCATGAAGATATGGGAAAGAGTAATAGAAGTTATGGGAAAGAGTAATAGAAGATATGGGAAAGAGTAATAGAAGGTATGGGAAAGAGTAATAGAAGGTATGGGAAAGAGTAATAGAAGGTATGGGAAAGAGTAATAGAAGATATGGGAAAGAGTAATAGAAGGTATGGGAAAGAGTAATAGAAGATATGGGAAAGAGTAATAGAAGGTATGGGAAAGAGTAATAGAAGATATGGGAAAGAGTAATAGAAGGTATGGGAAAGAGTAATAGAAGGTATGGGAAAGAGTAATAGAAGGTATGGGAAAGAGTAATAGAAGGTATGGGAAAGAGTAATAGAAGATATGGGAAAGAGTAATAGAAGATATGGGAAAGAGTAATAGAAGATATGGGAAAGAGTAATAGAAGGTATGGGAAAGAGTAATAGAAGATATGGGAAAGAGTAATAGAAGATATGGGAAAGAGTAATAGAAGATATGGGAAAGAGTAATAGAAGGTATGGGAAAGAGTAATAGAAGGTATGGGAAAGAGTAATAGAAGATATGGGAAAGAGTAATAGAAGGTATGGGAAAGAGTAATAGAAGGTATGGGAAAGAGTAATAGAAGATATGGGAAAGAGTAATACAAGGTATGGGAAAGAGTAATAGAAGGTGACCTCCAGGTCATGCAGCTGAGTGATGAAACAGCCTTTAAGGCCGTCCCCATCTGAAACAACTGCCTCCAAACCCACATTATTATTATCAGTAGTAAGGTTATTATTGTTATTATCATCAGTGGTATTAAGGCTATTATTATTATCATCATCACCAGTAGTATTAAGGTTATTATTATTATTATCAGTAGTATTAAAGCTTATTATTATTACTATTATTATTATTATTATAAGTAGTATTCATATTATTATTATCATTTCTATTATTATCAGTAGTATTAAGCTTATTATTATTATTATTATTATCAGTAGTATTCAGGTTATTATTATCAGTAGTATTCAGGTTGTTATTATTATTATTATCAGTAGTATTCAGGTTGTTATTATTATTATTATTATCAGTAGTATTCAGGTTGCTATTATTATTATTATCGGAAGTATTCAGGTTGTTATTATTATTATTATCAGTAGTATTCAGGTTGTTATTATTATTATTATCAGTAGTATTCAGGTTGTTATTATTATTATTATTAATATTATTATCAGTAGTATTCAGGTTGTTATTATTATTATTATTATCAGTAGTATTCATATTATTATTATCATTTCTATTATTATCAGTAGTATTCAGGTTGTTATTATTATTATTATTATCAGTAGTATTAAGGTTATTATTATCAGTAGTATTCAGGTTGTTATTATTATTATTATTATCAGTAGTATTCAGGTTGTTGTTATTATTATTATTATCAGTAGTATTCAGGTTGTTATTATTATTATTATCGGAAGTATTCAGGTTGTTATTATTATTATTATTATCAGTAGTATTCAGGTTGTTATTATTATTATTATCAGTAGTATTCAGGTTGTTATTATTATTATTATTATCAGTAGTATTAAGGTTATTATCAGTAGTATTCAGGTTGTTATTATTATTATTATTATTATCAGTAGTATTCAGGTTGTTATTATTATTATCAGTAGTATTCAGGTTGTTATTATTATTATTATCGGAAGTATTCAGGTTGTTATTATTATTATTATCAGTAGTATTCAGGTTGTTATTATTATTATTATTATCAGTAGTATTCAGGTTGTTATTATTATTATTATTATCAGTAGTATTCAGGTTATTATTATCATCAGTAGTATTCAGGTTATTATTATTATTATTATTATTATTATCATCATCAGTAGTATTCAGGTTATTATTATTATCGGTAGTATTCAGGTTGTTATTTTGAATGGCATGAACTGACAGGTGTCTTGTGCTTCGACAGAGCTGAACATGGAATGCAACCCGTCGGACCACCCGCGGGCCAGCACCATATTCCTCAGCAAATCACAGACGGACGGTAAGCCGACCCATTTCATTTGCAGGAGTTTCCTGGATTTCTTTTGGTCCGTTTCTTCCTGGGATGGTAGGGAGGCCGGATGGTAGAGAGGCCGGATGTTAGAGAGGCCGGATGGTAGAGAGGCCGGATGTGTTTGGGGTTTAACTACACAGTCACGGTTCATGGTTTCATCAGCTTCATGTGAGCAAAACAAATAAAACCCAAACATGGCTGACGTCACCAGATGACATGAAATGAAACTACATTTGATTGGTTTAGATTTAACTTTCGTCCTCCACAAGGGAAAACCAGCTCTTTTACTACAAACCACACCAAGACAATCTGCATATACATACAAGTTAAAAAGGGTGGTGTCCGGGTGGTGTGGCGGTCTATTCCGTTGCCTACCAACACAGGGATCGCCGGTTCGAATCCCCGTGTTACCTCCAGCTTGGTCCTACAGACACAACTGGCCGGGTGGGAAGCCGGATGTGGGTATGCGTCCTGGTCGATGCACTAGCGCCTCCTCTGGTCAGTCGGGGCACCTGTTCGGGGGGGAGGGGGAACAGCGCGATCTTCCCACGCGCTACGTCCCCCTGGTGAAACTCCTCACTGTCAGGTGAAAAGAAGCGGCTGGCGACTCCACGTGTATGGGAGGAGGCATGTGGTAGTCTGCAGCCCTCCCCGGGTCAGCAGAGGAGGTGGAGCAGAGACCGGGACAGCTCGGAAAGGTGGGGTAATTGGCCGGATACAATTGGGGAGGGAAAAAGGGAGTGTTGGAGCATATCACAGTGAAGTCCAACTGCACAGTAGATATTAAAAGTCAGATCTACATTTTCTAGACCGCTAATTCAAGACATGGTTCTCCATCCGGGCCTCATCCATTGTTACTTTTAAAACAAACCGAAACCTGACATCCACCCTCATCCTTCCAGTCTCCAGACCGATAAATGAGCTCATCTCTCATCGCTCTAGGGTAGAACTGGAAACTGCTACTACTTCCAGCTGCTCCCGTTAGGGGGCGCCACAGCAGACCATCCCTTTCCATCTCTTCCTGTCCTCTGTCACACCAGCCACCTGCATGTCCTCCCTCACCACATCCATAAGCCTCCTCTTTGGCCTTCCTCTTCTCCTCTTCCCTGGCAGCTCCATATTCAGCCTCCTTCTCCCAGTATACCCAGCATCTCTCCTCCACACATGTCCACACCATCTCCATCTTGTCTCTCTTGCTTTGTCTCCAAACCGTCCAACCTGAGCTGTCCCTCTAATATACTCCTTGCTAATCCTGTCCTTCTTCATCACTCCCAGTGAAAATCTTATCATCTTCATCTCTGCCACCTCCACCTCCTCCTCCTGTCTTCTCATCAGCACCACTGTCTCCAAACCATACAACATAGCTGGTCTCACTACCATCTTGTAAACCTTCCCTTTAACTCTTGCTGCTACCCTTCTGTCACACATCACTCCTGACACTCTTCTCCACCCACTCCACCCTGCCTGCACTCTCTTCTCCACCTCTCTCCTGCACTCCCCGTTACTTTGGACAGTTGACCCCAAGTATTTAAACTCATCCACCTTCATCACCTCCACTCCTTGCACCCTCACCAGGTCTGGAAAGCAAGGTTAAAAAAACCCAAAAACATTAAAGGAATCCAGTTGAGTCTTGACCACTAGTGGCGCTCTAGAGCACAGTGAGAGAAGCTGGTCTCCATACTGTTTGTATCACATGTTTTTCCACCACGCACACAAGGACGCACATGCACGCCACGCGCACGGGGGGGGGGGGAGGGGGGTAGTAAATATTCTGCGGACATTAAACACAAAGAAGAAGTCGAAAGAAAACCAAAAAGCCTCGGGCTGAATTTAACGGTTGTTAAAAATGACCAGAAGTTAAAAACTGCCTCCGAAGGGCAAAGCGCCACACGGACAAATTAAAAATGTGTTCACTTTGTGTTATTTTGTGTAAATGAGTGATTGTGAGCTGAATAAGTAGACATGTTGTTGGTTACTCTTCTTTCAGAGGTGCCCAACAGGAACGGTGAGTAGTCACGAGGCTAAAGTGTGTTTCTGTCGCCCCCTAGTGGCCGAACAGTCTTCCCCCCATGTTTTCCGAGGGTCTCTGGATGCTCATGCCTTCTAACTCGTTCTAGCGCTGATTTCGCTTCATTTCTGCAAACATTTTCCTTTTCTACTGTGCAAAACAGCAAACTAATACAATGCTGTCGGTCCAACGGTGTGCTCTGCAATAAAACACTTGCACGTGTGTGTGATACTGTGTGATAATGTGTGATAATGTGTGATACTGTGTGATAATGTGTGATGCTGTGTGATAATGTGTGATATTGTGTGATAATGTGTGATACTGTGTGATACTGTGTGATATTGTGTGATAATGTGTGATGCTGTGTGATACTGTGTGATGCTGTGTGATAATGTGTGATAATGTGTGATAATGTGTGATAATGTGTGATAATGTGTGATGCTGTGTGATGCTGTGTGATACTGTGTGATAATGTGTGATACTGTGTGATGCTGTGTGATGCTGTGTGATAATGTGTGATGCTGTGTGACAATGTGTGATAATGTGTGATGCTGTGTGATACTGTGTGATACTGTGTGATGATTTGTGATAATGTGTGATGCTGTGTGATAATGTGTGATGATTTGTGATAATGTGTGATACTGTGTGACAATGTGTGATGCTGTGTGATACTGTGTGATACTGTGTTATAATGCGTGATACTGTGTGATACTGTGTGATGCTGTGTGATAATGTGTGATACTGTGTGATGATTTGTGATAATGTGTGATGCTGTGTGATGCTGTGTGATACTGTGTGATGCTGTGTGATACTGTGTGCCCAGGTTTGTGTGCCCAGGTTAGGATCCAGGTTTGTTGTGTTCAGGCTGCCTGTCCAACTACAGCAAGCGTTTCAGAAAGTAGGTTTTTGTAACTCGTCTCTTTCTTTCTGCAGTACGAGACAAACGAAAGAGCCTCTTCATCAATAACGTGAGTACCTCAACACTTCTGTCACATCCTGTCTGTCGCATCCTTTCTGTCACATCCTGTCTGTCGCATCTTGTCTGTTACATTCTGTCTGTTACATCCTGTCTGTCACATCCAGTCTGTCACATCCTGTCTGTCGCATCTTGTCTGTCACATCCAGTCTGTCACATCCTGTCTGTTACATCCTGTCTGTTACATTCTGTCTGTTACATCCTGTCTGTTACATCCTGTCTGTCGCGTCCTGTCTGTCGCATCTTGTCTGTTACATCCTGTCTGTTACATCCTGTCTGTCGCATCTTGTCTGTCACATCCTGTCTGTCGCATCCTGTCTGTTCCATCCTGTCTGTCGCATCTTGTCTGTCACATCCTGTCTGTCACATCCTGTCTGTTACATCCTGTCTGTTACATCCTGTCTGTCGCGTCGTCTGTCGCATCTCGTCTGTCACATCCTGTCTGTTACATCCTGTCTGTTACATCCTGTCTGTCACATCCTGTCTGTCGCATCTCGTCTGTCACATCCTGTCTGTTACATCTTGTCTGTCACATCCTGTCTGTCACATCCTGTCTGTTACATCCTGTCTGTTACATCCTGTCTGTCGCATCTCGTCTGTCACATCCTGTCTGTTACATCTTGTCTGTCACATCCTGTCTGTCGCATCTCGTCTGTCACATCCTGTCTGTTACATCTTGTCTGTCACATCCTGTCTGTTACATCCTGTCTGTTACATCCTGTCTGTCACATCTTGTCTGTTACATCCTGTCTGTTACATCCTGTCTGTTACATCCTGTCTGTTACATCTTGTCTGTCACATCTTGTCTGTTACATCTTGTCTGTTACATCCTGTCTGTTACATATTGTCTGTCACATCTTGTCTGTTACATCCTGTCTGTCACATCTTGTCTGTTACATCCTGTCTGTCACATCTTGTCTGTCACATCCAGTCTGTCACTTCCTTTCTGTCGCATCCTGTCTGTCACATCCTGTCTGTCGCATCTCGTCTGTCACATCCTGTCTGTTACATCTTGTCTGTCACATCCTGTCTGTTACATCCTGTCTGTTACATCCTGTCTGTTACATCTTGTCTGTCACATCTTGTCTGTTACATCTTGTCTGTTACATCCTGTCTGTTACATCCTGTCTGTTACATCTTGTCTGTCACATCTTGTCTGTTACATCTTGTCTGTTACATCCTGTCTGTTACATCTTGTCTGTCACATCTTGTCTGTTACATCCTGTCTGTCACATCCTGTCTGTTACATCCTGTCTGTCACATCTTGTCTGTCACATCCAGTCTGTCACTTCCTGTCTGTCGCATCCTGTCTGTCACATCCTGTCTGTCGCATCTTGTCTGTTACACCCTGTCTGTCACATCCTGTCTGTCACATCCTGTCTGTCGCATCTTGTCTGTTACACCCTGTCTGTCACATCCTGTCTGTCACATCTTGTCTGTCACATCTTGTCTGTCACATCCTGTCTGTCACATCCAGTCTGTCACATCCAGTCTGTCACATCCTGTCTGTCACATCCTGTCTGTCACCTCCTGTCTCGAAATCTGTGCCTGTTCTTGTGTTGTTTATTTTTTTGGGGGGGGGATTCCGCCCCCTTTTTTCCCCCAATTGTACTTGGCCAGTTACCCCACTCTTCCGAGCCGTCCCGGTCTCTGCTCCGCCCCCTCTGCTGATCCGGGGAGGGCTGCAGACTACCACATGCCTCCTCCCATACATGTGGAGTCACCAGCCGCTTCTTTTCACCTGACAGTGAGGAGTTTCACCAGGGGGGCGGAGCACGTGGGAGGATCACGCTATTCCCCCCCAGTCCCCCCGAACAGGCGCCCCGACCGACCAGAGGAGGCGCTAGTGCAGCGACCAGGACACATACCCACACCCGGCTCCCCACCCGCAGACACGGCCAATTGTGTCTGTAGGGACACCCGACCAAGTCGGAGGTAACACGGGGATTCAAACCAGCGACCCCGTGTTGGTAGGGAACGGAATAGACCGCTGTGCTACCTGGAGGCCCCTGTTTTGTGTGTTTCCAGGTCTTGTTGTTCATACGAAGTGACGCGACACGTGTCTTTGTTGAGTGTGTTCTTGATGTCTTTACAGAATCCTCACTCGGCAGGAAAAGTGTGCGTTTTGTCTCGCGACTGTTCACTCGTCTGTTGCTCTGACCGATTCACTCTGAACACGACACTACGACCGTCTTCTTAAGGCTGACACACATTTTTCATTATTTTACAAGTTAACAAACATCTTGGAGTCAAAGGTAAACGTCTGCTGTGCTTCACGTCCATCACCTCCACCCATCCACCACCACCGCCTGTCACCCCCATCGTGCAGTTAGAGAGCGCCTTGTGTGGTACTCGACCTCGTGATGTGCTCACGTCAGAGCTGTTAGACCACAGCACCTCCCCTCCACAGGCCCCACAGGCCCCCACAGGCCTACATGTCCCGGGTGGTGCGGAGGCCTGGACGTTGGGCCTGTGTTGCTCAGCCTACATGTCCCCGGGTGGTGCGGAGGCCTGGACGTTGGGCCTGTGTTGCTCAGCCTACATGTCCCTGGGTGGTGCGGAGGCCTGGACGTTGGGCCTGTGTTGCTCAGCCTACATGTCCCGGGTGGTGCGGAGGCCTGGACGTTGGGCCTGTGTTGCTCAGCCTACATGTCCCCGGGTGGTGCGGAGGCCTGGACGTTGGGCCTGTGTTGCTCAGCCTACATGTCCCGGGTGGTGCGGAGGCCTGGACGTTGGGCCTGTGTTGCTCAGCCTACATGTCCCCGGGTGGTGCGGAGGCCTGGACGTTGGGCCTGTGTTGCTCAGCCTACATGTCCCCGGGTGGTGCGGAGGCCTGGACGTTGGGCCTGTGTTGCTCAGCCTACATGTCCCGGGTGGTGCGGAGGCCTGGACGTTGGGCCTGTGTTGCTCAGCCTACATGTCCCGGGTGGTGCGGAGGCCTGGACGCTGGGCCTGTGTTGCTCAGCCTACATGTCCCGGGTGGTGCGGAGGCCTGGACGCTGGGCCTGTGTTGCTCAGCCTACATGTCCCCGGGTGGTGCGGAGGCCTGGACGTTGGGCCTGTGTTGCTCAGCCTACATGTCCCCGGGTGGTGCGGAGGCCTGGACGTTGGGCCTGTGTTGCTCAGCCTACATGTCCCGGGTGGTGCGGAGGCCTGGACGTTGGGCCTGTGTTGCTCAGCCTACATGTCCCGGGTGGTGCGGAGCCCTGGACGTTGGGCCTGTGTTGCTCAGCCTACATGCCCCCGGGTGGTGCGGAGGCCTGGACGTTGGGCCTGTGTTGCTCAGCCTACATGTCCCCGGGTGGTGCGGAGGCCTGGATGTTGGGCCTGTGTTGCTCAGCCTACATGTCCCCGGGTGGTGCGGAGGCCTGGACGTTGGGCCTGTGTTGCTCAGCCTACATGTCCCGGGTGGTGCGGAGGCCTGGACGTTGGGCCTGTGCTGCTCAGCCTACATGTCCCCGGGTGGTGCGGAGGCCTGGACGCTGGGCCTGTGTTGCTCAGCCTACATGTCCCCGGGTGGTGCGGAGGCCTGGACGTTGGGCCTGTGTTGCTCAGCCTACATGTCCCGGGTGGTGCGGAGGCCTGGACGTTGGGCCTGTGTTGCTCAGCCTACATGTCCCGGGTGGTGCGGAGGCCTGGACGTTGGGCCTGTGTTGCTCAGCCTACATGCCCCCGGGTGGTGCGGAGGCCTGGACGTTGGGCCTGTGTTGCTCAGCCTACATGTCCCCGGGTGGTGCGGAGGCCTGGACGTTGGGCCTGTGTTGCTCAGCCTACATGTCCCCGGGTGGTGCGGAGGCCTGGACGCTGGGCCTGTGTTGCTCAGCCTACATGTCCCCGGGTGGTGCGGAGGCCTGGACGCTGGGCCTGTGTTGCTCAGCCTACATGTCCCCGGGTGGTGCGGAGGCCTGGACGTTGGGCCTGTGTTGCTCAGCCTACATGTCCCGGGTGGTGCGGAGGCCTGGACGTTGGGCCTGTGTTGCTCAGCCTACATGTCCCGGGTGGTGCGGAGGCCTGGACGTTGGGCCTGTGTTGCTCAGCCTACATGTCCCCGGGTGGTGCGGAGGCCTGGACGCTGGGCCTGTGTTGCTCAGCCTACATGTCCCGGGTGGTGCGGAGGCCTGGACGCTGGGCCTGTGTTGCTCAGCCTACATGTCCCGGGTGGTGCGGAGGCCTGGACGCTGGGCCTGTGTTGCTCAGCCTACATGTCCCGGGTGGTGCGGAGGCCTGGATGCTGGGCCTGTGTTGCTCAGCCTACATGTCCCCGGGTGGTGCGGAGGCCTGGACGTTGGGCCTGTGTTGCTCAGCCTACATGTCCCGGGTGGTGCGGAGGCCTGGACGTTGGGCCTGTGTTGCTCAGCCTACATGTCCCCGGGTGGTGCGGAGGCCTGGACGTTGGGCCTGTGTTGCTCAGCCTACATGTCCCCGGGTGGTGCGGAGGCCTGGATGTTGGGCCTGTGTTGCTCAGCCTACATGTCCCCGGGTGGTGCGGAGGCCTGGACGTTGGGCCTGTGTTGCTCAGCCTACATGCCCCGGGTGGTGCGGAGGCCTGGACGTTGGGCCTGTGTTGCTCAGCCTACATGTCCCGGGTGGTGCGGAGGCCTGGACGTTGGGCCTGTGTTGCTCAGCCTACATGTCCCGGGTGGTGCGGAGGCCTGGACGCTGGGCCTGTGTTGCTCAGCCTACATGTCCCCGGGTGGTGCGGAGGCCTGGACGCTGGGCCTGTGTTGCTCAGCCTACATGTCCCCGGGTGGTGCGGAGGCCTGGACGTTGGGCCTGTGTTGATCAGCCTACATGTCCCCGGGTGGTGCGGAGGCCTGGACGTTGGGCCTGTGTTGCTCAGCCTACATGTCCCGGGTGGTGCGGAGGCCTGGACGCTGGGCCTGTGTTGCTCAGCCTACATGTCCCCGGGTGGTGCGGAGGCCTGGATGTTGGGCCTGTGTTGCTCAGCCTACATGTCCCTGGGTGGTGCGGAGGCCTGGACGTTGGCATGAACTTGCTGGTTAGCCTACATGTCCCCGGGTGGTGCGGAGGCCTGGATGTTGGGCCTGTGTTGCTCAGCCTACATGTCCCTGGGTGGTGCGGAGGCCTGGACGTTGGCATGAACTCGCTGGTTAGCCTACATGTCCCCGGGTGGTGCGGAGGCCTGGACGTTGGGCCTGTGTTGCTCAGCCTACATGTCCCGGGTGGTGCGGAGGCCTGGACGCTGGGCCTGTGTTGCTCAGCCTACATGTCCCCGGGTGGTGCGGAGGCCTGGACGCTGGGCCTGTGTTGCTCAGCCTACATGTCCCCGGGTGGTGCGGAGGCCTGGACGTTGGGCCTGTGTTGATCAGCCTACATGTCCCCGGGTGGTGCGGAGGCCTGGACGCTGGGCCTGTGTTGCTCAGCCTACATGTCCCGGGTGGTGCGGAGGCCTGGACGCTGGGCCTGTGTTGCTCAGCCTACATGTCCCGGGTGGTGCGGAGGCCTGGATGCTGGGCCTGTGTTGCTCAGCCTACATGTCCCCGGGTGGTGCGGAGGCCTGGACGTTGGGCCTGTGTTGCTCAGCCTACATGTCCCGGGTGGTGCGGAGGCCTGGACGTTGGGCCTGTGTTGCTCAGCCTACATGTCCCCGGGTGGTGCGGAGGCCTGGACGTTGGGCCTGTGTTGCTCAGCCTACATGTCCCCGGGTGGTGCGGAGGCCTGGACGTTGGGCCTGTGTTGCTCAGCCTACATGTCCCCGGGTGGTGCGGAGGCCTGGACGTTGGGCCTGTGTTGCTCAGCCTACATGCCCCGGGTGGTGCGGAGGCCTGGACGTTGGGCCTGTGTTGCTCAGCCTACATGTCCCGGGTGGTGCGGAGGCCTGGACGTTGGGCCTGTGTTGCTCAGCCTACATGTCCCGGGTGGTGCGGAGGCCTGGACGCTGGGCCTGTGTTGCTCAGCCTACATGTCCCCGGGTGGTGCGGAGGCCTGGACGCTGGGCCTGTGTTGCTCAGCCTACATGTCCCCGGGTGGTGCGGAGGCCTGGACGTTGGGCCTGTGTTGATCAGCCTACATGTCCCCGGGTGGTGCGGAGGCCTGGACGTTGGGCCTGTGTTGCTCAGCCTACATGTCCCGGGTGGTGCGGAGGCCTGGACGCTGGGCCTGTGTTGCTCAGCCTACATGTCCCCGGGTGGTGCGGAGGCCTGGATGTTGGGCCTGTGTTGCTCAGCCTACATGTCCCTGGGTGGTGCGGAGGCCTGGACGTTGGCATGAACTTGCTGGTTAGCCTACATGTCCCCGGGTGGTGCGGAGGCCTGGATGTTGGGCCTGTGTTGCTCAGCCTACATGTCCCTGGGTGGTGCGGAGGCCTGGACGTTGGCATGAACTCGCTGGTTAGCCTACATGTCCCCGGGTGGTGCGGAGGCCTGGACGTTGGGCCTGTGTTGCTCAGCCTACATGTCCCGGGTGGTGCGGAGGCCTGGACGCTGGGCCTGTGTTGCTCAGCCTACATGTCCCCGGGTGGTGCGGAGGCCTGGACGCTGGGCCTGTGTTGCTCAGCCTACATGTCCCCGGGTGGTGCGGAGGCCTGGACGTTGGGCCTGTGTTGATCAGCCTACATGTCCCCGGGTGGTGCGGAGGCCTGGACGTTGGGCCTGTGTTGCTCAGCCTACATGTCCCGGGTGGTGCGGAGGCCTGGACGCTGGGCCTGTGTTGCTCAGCCTACATGTCCCCGGGTGGTGCGGAGGCCTGGATGTTGGGCCTGTGTTGCTCAGCCTACATGTCCCGGGTGGTGCGGAGGCCTGGACGTTGGGCCTGTGTTGCTCAGCCTACATGTCCCCGGGTGGTGCGGAGGCCTGGACGTTGGGCCTGTGTTGCTCAGCCTACATGTCCCGGGTGGTGCGGAGGCCTGGACGTTGGGCCTGTGTTGCTCAGCCTACATGTCCCGGGTGGTGCGGAGGCCTGGACGTTGGGCCTGTGTTGCTCAGCCTACATGTCCCGGGTGGTGCGGAGGCCTGGACGCTGGGCCTGTGTTGCTCAGCCTACATGTCCCGGGTGGTGCGGAGGCCTGGACGTTGGGCCTGTGTTGCTCAGCCTACATGTCCCCGGGTGGTGCGGAGGCCTGGACGTTGGGCCTGTGTTGCTCAGCCTACATGTCCCCGGGTGGTACGGAGGCCTGGACGCTGGGCCTGTGTTGCTCAGCCTACATGTCCCGGGTGGTGCGGAGGCCTGGACGTTGGGCCTGTGTTGCTCAGCCTACATGTCCCGGGTGGTGCGGAGGCCTGGACGTTGGGCCTGTGTTGCTCAGCCTACATGTCCCGGGTGGTGCGGAGGCCTGGACGTTGGGCCTGTGTTGCTCAGCCTACATGTCCCCGGGTGGTGCGGAGGCCTGGACGTTGGGCCTGTGTTGCTCAGCCTACATGTCCCGGGTGGTGCGGAGGCCTGGACGTTGGGCCTGTGTTGCTCAGCCTACATGTCCCGGGTGGTGCGGAGGCCTGGACGTTGGGCCTGTGTTGCTCAGCCTACATGTCCCGGGTGGTGCGGAGGCCTGGACGTTGGGCCTGTGTTGCTCAGCCTACATGTCCCCGGGTGGTGCGGAGGCCTGGACGTTGGGCCTGTGTTGCTCAGCCTACATGTCCCCGGGTGGTGCGGAGGCCTGGACGTTGGGCCTGTGTTGCTCAGCCTACATGTCCCCGGGTGGTGCGGAGGCCTGGACGTTGGGCCTGTGTTGCTCAGCCTACATGTCCCGGGTGGTGCGGAGGCCTGGACGTTGGGCCTGTGTTGCTCAGCCTACATGTCCCCGGGTGGTGCGGAGGCCTGGACGTTGGGCCTGTGTTGCTCAGCCTACATGTCCCGGGTGGTGCGGAGGCCTGGACGCTGGGCCTGTGTTGCTCAGCCTACATGTCCCGGGTGGTGCGGAGGCCTGGACGCTGGGCCTGTGTTGCTCAGCCTACATGTCCCGGGTGGTGCGGAGGCCTGGACGTTGGGCCTGTGTTGCTCAGCCTACATGTCCCCGGGTGGTGCGGAGGCCTGGACGTTGGGCCTGTGTTGCTCAGCCTACATGTCCCCGGGTGGTGCGGAGGCCTGGACGCTGGGCCTGTGTTGCTCAGCCTACATGTCCCCGGGTGGTGCGGAGGCCTGGACGCTGGGCCTGTGTTGCTCAGCCTACATGTCCCGGGTGGTGCGGAGGCCTGGACGCTGGGCCTGTGTTGCTCAGCCTACATGTCCCGGGTGGTGCGGAGGCCTGGACGTTGGGCCTGTGTTGCTCAGCCTACATGTCCCGGGTGGTGCGGAGGCCTGGACGTTGGGCCTGTGTTGCTCAGCCTACATGTCCCCGGGTGGTGCGGAGGCCTGGACGCTGGGCCTGTGTTGCTCAGCCTACATGTCCCCGGGTGGTGCGGAGGCCTGGACGTTGGGCCTGTGTTGCTCAGCCTACATGTCCCCGGGTGGTGCGGAGGCCTGGACGTTGGGCCTGTGTTGCTCAGCCTACATGTCCCCGGGTGGTGCGGAGGCCTGGACGTTGGGCCTGTGTTGCTCAGCCTACATGTCCCCGGGTGGTGCGGAGGCCTGGATGTTGGGCCTGTGTTGCTCAGCCTACATGTCCCCGGGTGGTGCGGAGGCCTGGACGTTGGCATGAACTCGCTGGTTAGCCTACATGTCCCGGGTGGTGCGGAGGCCTGGACGTTGGGCCTGTGTTGCTCAGCCTACATGTCCCCGGGTGGTGCGGAGGCCTGGACGTTGGGCCTGTGTTGCTCAGCCTACATGTCCCCGGGTGGTGCGGAGGCCTGGATGCTGGGCCTGTGTTGCTCAGCCTACATGTCCCCGGGTGGTGCGGAGGCCTGGACGTTGGGCCTGTGTTGCTCAGCCTACATGTCCCGGGTGGTGCGGAGGCCTGGACGTTGGGCCTGTGTTGCTCAGCCTACATGTCCCCGGGTGGTGCGGAGGCCTGGACGTTGGGCCTGTGTTGCTCAGCCTACATGTCCCCGGGTGGTGCGGAGGCCTGGACGTTGGGCCTGTGTTGCTCAGCCTACATGTCCCCGGGTGGTGCGGAGGCCTGGACGTTGGGCCTGTGTTGCTCAGCCTACATGCCCCGGGTGGTGCGGAGGCCTGGACGTTGGGCCTGTGTTGCTCAGCCTACATGTCCCGGGTGGTGCGGAGGCCTGGACGTTGGGCCTGTGTTGCTCAGCCTACATGTCCCGGGTGGTGCGGAGGCCTGGACGCTGGGCCTGTGTTGCTCAGCCTACATGTCCCCGGGTGGTGCGGAGGCCTGGACGCTGGGCCTGTGTTGCTCAGCCTACATGTCCCCGGGTGGTGCGGAGGCCTGGACGTTGGGCCTGTGTTGATCAGCCTACATGTCCCCGGGTGGTGCGGAGGCCTGGACGTTGGGCCTGTGTTGCTCAGCCTACATGTCCCGGGTGGTGCGGAGGCCTGGACGCTGGGCCTGTGTTGCTCAGCCTACATGTCCCCGGGTGGTGCGGAGGCCTGGATGTTGGGCCTGTGTTGCTCAGCCTACATGTCCCTGGGTGGTGCGGAGGCCTGGACGTTGGCATGAACTTGCTGGTTAGCCTACATGTCCCCGGGTGGTGCGGAGGCCTGGATGTTGGGCCTGTGTTGCTCAGCCTACATGTCCCTGGGTGGTGCGGAGGCCTGGACGTTGGCATGAACTCGCTGGTTAGCCTACATGTCCCCGGGTGGTGCGGAGGCCTGGACGTTGGGCCTGTGTTGCTCAGCCTACATGTCCCGGGTGGTGCGGAGGCCTGGACGCTGGGCCTGTGTTGCTCAGCCTACATGTCCCCGGGTGGTGCGGAGGCCTGGACGCTGGGCCTGTGTTGCTCAGCCTACATGTCCCCGGGTGGTGCGGAGGCCTGGACGTTGGGCCTGTGTTGATCAGCCTACATGTCCCCGGGTGGTGCGGAGGCCTGGACGTTGGGCCTGTGTTGCTCAGCCTACATGTCCCGGGTGGTGCGGAGGCCTGGACGCTGGGCCTGTGTTGCTCAGCCTACATGTCCCCGGGTGGTGCGGAGGCCTGGATGTTGGGCCTGTGTTGCTCAGCCTACATGTCCCGGGTGGTGCGGAGGCCTGGACGTTGGGCCTGTGTTGCTCAGCCTACATGTCCCCGGGTGGTGCGGAGGCCTGGACGTTGGGCCTGTGTTGCTCAGCCTACATGTCCCGGGTGGTGCGGAGGCCTGGACGTTGGGCCTGTGTTGCTCAGCCTACATGTCCCGTGTGGTGCGGAGGCCTGGACGTTGGGCCTGTGTTGCTCAGCCTACATGTCCCGGGTGGTGCGGAGGCCTGGACGCTGGGCCTGTGTTGCTCAGCCTACATGTCCCGGGTGGTGCGGAGGCCTGGACGTTGGGCCTGTGTTGCTCAGCCTACATGTCCCCGGGTGGTGCGGAGGCCTGGACGTTGGGCCTGTGTTGCTCAGCCTACATGTCCCCGGGTGGTACGGAGGCCTGGACGCTGGGCCTGTGTTGCTCAGCCTACATGTCCCGGGTGGTGCGGAGGCCTGGACGTTGGGCCTGTGTTGCTCAGCCTACATGTCCCGGGTGGTGCGGAGGCCTGGACGTTGGGCCTGTGTTGCTCAGCCTACATGTCCCGGGTGGTGCGGAGGCCTGGACGTTGGGCCTGTGTTGCTCAGCCTACATGTCCCCGGGTGGTGCGGAGGCCTGGACGTTGGGCCTGTGTTGCTCAGCCTACATGTCCCGGGTGGTGCGGAGGCCTGGACGTTGGGCCTGTGTTGCTCAGCCTACATGTCCCGGGTGGTGCGGAGGCCTGGACGTTGGGCCTGTGTTGCTCAGCCTACATGTCCCGGGTGGTGCGGAGGCCTGGACGTTGGGCCTGTGTTGCTCAGCCTACATGTCCCCGGGTGGTGCGGAGGCCTGGACGTTGGGCCTGTGTTGCTCAGCCTACATGTCCCCGGGTGGTGCGGAGGCCTGGACGTTGGGCCTGTGTTGCTCAGCCTACATGTCCCCGGGTGGTGCGGAGGCCTGGACGTTGGGCCTGTGTTGCTCAGCCTACATGTCCCGGGTGGTGCGGAGGCCTGGACGTTGGGCCTGTGTTGCTCAGCCTACATGTCCCCGGGTGGTGCGGAGGCCTGGACGTTGGGCCTGTGTTGCTCAGCCTACATGTCCCGGGTGGTGCGGAGGCCTGGACGCTGGGCCTGTGTTGCTCAGCCTACATGTCCCCGGGTGGTGCGGAGGCCTGGACGCTGGGCCTGTGTTGCTCAGCCTACATGTCCCCGGGTGGTGCGGAGGCCTGGACGTTGGGCCTGTGTTGATCAGCCTACATGTCCCCGGGTGGTGCGGAGGCCTGGACGTTGGGCCTGTGTTGCTCAGCCTACATGTCCCCGGGTGGTGCGGAGGCCTGGACGCTGGGCCTGTGTTGCTCAGCCTACATGTCCCCGGGTGGTGCGGAGGCCTGGACGCTGGGCCTGTGTTGCTCAGCCTACATGTCCCGGGTGGTGCGGAGGCCTGGACGCTGGGCCTGTGTTGCTCAGCCTACATGTCCCGGGTGGTGCGGAGGCCTGGACGTTGGGCCTGTGTTGCTCAGCCTACATGTCCCGGGTGGTGCGGAGGCCTGGACGTTGGGCCTGTGTTGCTCAGCCTACATGTCCCCGGGTGGTGCGGAGGCCTGGACGCTGGGCCTGTGTTGCTCAGCCTACATGTCCCCGGGTGGTGCGGAGGCCTGGATGTTGGGCCTGTGTTGCTCAGCCTACATGTCCCCGGGTGGTGCGGAGGCCTGGACGTTGGGCCTGTGTTGCTCAGCCTACATGTCCCCGGGTGGTGCGGAGGCCTGGACGTTGGGCCTGTGTTGCTCAGCCTACATGTCCCCGGGTGGTGCGGAGGCCTGGATGTTGGGCCTGTGTTGCTCAGCCTACATGTCCCCGGGTGGTGCGGAGGCCTGGACGTTGGCATGAACTCGCTGGTTAGCCTACATGTCCCGGGTGGTGCGGAGGCCTGGACGTTGGGCCTGTGTTGCTCAGCCTACATGTCCCGGGTGGTGCGGAGGCCTGGACGTTGGGCCTGTGTTGCTCAGCCTACATGTCCCCGGGTGGTGCGGAGGCCTGGACGTTGGCATGAACTCGCTGGTTAGCCTACATGTCCCGGGTGGTGCGGAGGCCTGGACGTTGGGCCTGTGTTGCTCAGCCTACATGTCCCCGGGTGGTGCGGAGGCCTGGATGTTGGGCCTGTGTTGCTCAGCCTACATGTCCCCGGGTGGTGCGGAGGCCTGGATGTTGGCATGAACTCGCTGGTTAGCCTACATGTCCCCGGGTGGTGCGGAGGCCTGGACGTTGGGCCGCTGTTGCTCAGCCTACATGTCCCCGGGTGGTGCGGAGGCCTGGACGTTGGGCCTGTGTTGCTCAGCCTACATGTCCCCGGGTGGTGCGGAGGCCTGGACGTTGGCATGAACTCGCTGGTTAGCCTACATGTCCCCGGGTGGTGCGGAGGCCTGGACGTTGGGCCTGTGTTGCTCAGCCTACATGTCCCGGGTGGTGCGGAGGCCTGGACGTTGGGCCTGTGTTGCTCAGCCTACATGTCCCCGGGTGGTGCGGAGGCCTGGACGTTGGGCCTGTGTTGCTCAGCCTACATGTCCCCGGGTGGTGCGGAGGCCTGGATGCTGGGCCTGTGTTGCTCAGCCTACATGTCCCGGGTGGTGCGGAGGCCTGGACGTTGGGCCTGTGTTGCTCAGCCTACATGTCCCCGGGTGGTGCGGAGGCCTGGACGTTGGGCCTGTGTTGCTCAGCCTACATGTCCCCGGGTGGTGCGGAGGCCTGGACGTTGGGCCTGTGTTGCTCAGCCTACATGTCCCCGGGTGGTGCGGAGGCCTGGATGTTGGGCCTGTGTTGCTCAGCCTACATGTCCCCGGGTGGTGCGGAGGCCTGGACGTTGGGCCTGTGTTGCTCAGCCTACATGTCCCCGGGTGGTGCGGAGGCCTGGACGTTGGGCCTGTGTTGCTCAGCCTACATGTCCCCGGG
>NC_079224.1:45027427-45067427 GCF_029633865.1 Lampris incognitus | reverse complement strand
GTAGTAGTAACGGTAACAGCAGTAGTAATATCCTCTATAGTAACAGGTGTGGTGGAAGTAACGGTTGCGGTAGTTGTTGAGGTCGTAGTAGTAGACAGGCGAGCTGTTGCAGCAGCAGCACTCGTGGTACTTTCTGTAGTATTTGCAGTAGAAGTAGTAGCCTCATTTTGTACCTATTAATCACCGTTACATACTTTTAATAAGATCTCTGTTTCTGGTTAATTATGGACCCTTAAGCTAAAAATAATGTAATGCTCTTTTTCCACGTTTGTCTTCACAGCGTAGCGCTGGCCATTTACTACCACATAAAGAACAGGTGAGGACCCCCAGCCACTGGTCTATCTGCTGTCATGGCCTCTCTAAATCCTACAGTACCAGGAACTGGTGACGTCACTCAGATGAGCGATGAAACATTTCCCCACTAAACTTTGAGTCTAGATCAGGGATGTGCAGTCAGGGGAGGCAGCGCCTCGCCCAGGCTAATAAGAGAGAGAGCGAGAAAAGAAAAAAGAAATATCATGATAGCCACCCAAAATTATTTATTGTACTTTAATTTGTTAAGATTGTTGTGAGAAATAATTTTTTAAAAATCATGTAAAACTTGTTGTTTTATCAATAGAGGCATGCCCTATTCAGGACGGCTTGCTCGCGAAGCTAGCATTCCTGAATGCAGGCTGCTGAGGCGGAGTCCGCTTGCGCCTCTCTCTGGCGCAAATAAATACAGTTCACTGCCGACCCAGCCATGGCCCTCACTGCACCTTACTGGTCTAGAGCAGTGGTTCTCAACCTTTTTGGGGTCCTGGACCCCCCCTGCGTATTTTTGATCTACCCTGAGGACCCCTCCACCTGATCTTGGGGGAGGGGGGTTGCAATTTGATAGAACAGTAGAAACTGCATTTTAAATTGCATTATAGCATTTATTCACTCTTTGGGGCAAAAATAAGAGCTTTCAGTTGTAACTTAGATATAGTTAACAACACAGAATTCTTATGCAGTAACTTTCAGATATATGTAACAAAACAGAATATGTATTCAGTAACTTTCAGATATATGTAACTAAACAGAATTCTTATGCAGTAACTTTCAGATATATGTAACAACAGAATATGTATTCAGTAACTTTCAGATATATGTAACAAAACAGAATATGTATTCAGTAACTTTCAGAGATATGTAACAACAGAATTTTTATGCAGTAACTTTTAACAATGCAAACGGGAGCGAGATCTCTTATTAAAATACAATAAATGACACTTGTGAAACAGATGTAATTAGAGAAAAAAGTCCCGTCACCCTTTATAGTTTAGGTAGATAAAGGTCTCAGTCACATTTGAGTAAAATAATCCTATTTCTATAAATGTCATAGGATCTTTTTTTAAAGATATTTTATTTTCACGGACCCCTTGCAATTACACCACGGACCACTAGGGGTCCGCGAACCCCCGGTTGAGAAACACTGGTCTAGATGAACCGATTCAACTTTTGGGCAATCCCACGCCATGATTACTGAGCAGCAGGCGTCGAGACAACTCTCTGTTATAATCAGCGCTAGAACGAGTAGGATGTGTCGTTTGGGGTTCGCAAACACAACGTTCACGTTGGCCCCTCCCCCCAGCTCAATGGCCCCAGAAGGACACGCCCCCTGACTGCGGTTAGCAGAACAAATCCCAGAGTGCAGGCTAACTCCGCATCGCTCTTCGTCCTCATCCTCTCCCTCAGTGCTCGCCAGCGGGTGAAACCCAACCCCAGCACACATCCTCATGGATGTGTGCTTACGATCTCGATCTGGCACCTGGTCACTACGTTGTTATAGAGTCCCGCTGCCCAAAGGCTAACACCCAGAAACGTCCCGTACACAGCAAAACCAGAGGACAGGATCTCTGCAGGGAGACACTGCCACACACGGCTAGTGGCTCACAAGTGATGACTGAGAGGGATTATTTTGTATGAGCCTATACACTGATTTTTAGGGAAATCCCACTTGTTCTGCCTCTAAGATTTGTGTTGGTATTCTGACATTTCCCTTGCTGGTTTTTGTTGTGACTTCTCTTATGTACACTATTGTAGTGTTACTATTCGTGGGTTACTAACTTAATCACTAATATATATAAGTACACAGCGACGAGGATGCGGCACAAGTCTGATCTTTACTGACGGAGACATCACACACTACTAGGCTCGACCAGTGTATTACAGAACTCAGTAGTGGTGACAGTCCAACACAATCGAGCACCGAGTGCTCGATCCAATACACCACAGTTTTCTTCTCCAAACTTTTACCATGTTTTTCTGCAAAGCCAAAAAAATGTTCATTAAACCAGTTTGATGGAGACGTCATCTTTGAGATTGACTGGATTCGGTGTTGTCAATCATCTGAGCTCTGTGTGTAATGCCTTGCTGCAGGGACACAGACGGAGGAATGCTATTGGATATCTTCGATGAGAAGCTCCACCCCCTCTCGGTAAGAAAGCCAACCAGATCAGTATGGTTTTCATGTACACTACCGTTCAAAAGTTTGGGATCACCCAAACAATTTTGTGTTTTCCATGAAAAGTCACACTTATTCACCACCATATGTTGTGAAATGAATAGAAAATAGAGTCAAGACATTGACAAGGTTAGAAATAATTATTTGTATTTGAAATAAGATTTTTTTTACATCAAACTTTGCTTTCGTCAAAGAATCCTCCATTTGCAGCAATTACAGCATTGCAGACCTTTGGCATTCTAGCTGTTAATTTGTTGAGGTAATCTGGAGAAATTGCACCCCACGCTTCCAGAAGCAGCTCCCACAAGTTGGATTGGTTGGATGGGCACTTCTTTGAGCAGATTGAGTTTCTGGAGCATCACATTTGTGGGGTCAATTAAACGCTCAAAATGGCCAGAAAAAGAGAACTTTCATCTGAAACTCGACAGTCTATTCTTGTTCTTAGAAATGAAGGCTATTCCATGCGAGAAATTGCTAAGAAATGGAAGATTTCCTACACCGGTGTGTACTACTCCCTTCAGAGGACAGCACAAACAGGCTCTAACCAGAGTAGAAAAAGAAGTGGGAGGCCGCGTTGCACAACTGAGCAAGAAGATAAGTACATTAGAGTCTCTAGTTTGAGAAACAGACGCCTCACAGGTCCCCAACTGGCATCTTCATTAAATAGTACCTGTTAGAGCCTGTTTGTGCTGTCCTCTGAAGGGAGTAGTACACACCGGTGTAGGAAATCTTCAATTTCTTAGCAATTTCTCGCATGGAATAGCCTTCATTTCTAAGAACAAGAATAGACTGTCGAGTTTCAGATGAAAGTTCTCTTTTTCTGGCCATTTTGAGCGTTTAATTGACCCCACAAATGTGATGCTCCAGAAACTCAATCTGCTCAAAGAAGTGCCCATCCAACCAATCCAACTTGTGGGAGCTGCTTCTGGAAGCGTGGGGTGCAATTTCTCCAGATTACCTCAACAAATTAACAGCTAGAATGCCAAAGGTCTGCAATGCTGTAATTGCTGCAAATGGAGGATTCTTTAACGAAAGCAAAGTTTGATGTAAAAAAAATCTTATTTCAAATAAAAATCATTATTTCTAACCTTGTCAATGTCTTGACTCTATTTTCTATTCATTTCACAACATATGGTGGTGAATAAGTGTGACTTTTCATGGAAAACACGAAATTGTTTGGGTGATCCCAAACTTTTGAACGGTAGTGTATGCGGGACCACAGACCTTCATCTCTCCTCGTCTTCCTCCCCTCTGTTTACCTCATTTTTTTTTCTTCTCTCATTTAATCCAATTTCTCCCTCTCATCCTCCTTTCTTTCTTTTCTCACTCCTTTGTCCTCCTTTCTGACCAACACTTTCTGCCACAGAAATCTGATGTCCCGTCGGATTACGACCGACATGACCCAGAGCAGAAACAGATCTACCGCTTCGTCCGGACTCTGTTCAGCGCCGCTCAGCTCACCGCTGAGTGTGCCATCGTCACACTGGTAATTATCAATATATCATGTCTTTATTAAAGACTCCGACCGGAGATAATCAAGTAGTAAAGGTTTTTAGGCAAAGTTGCACCTATCAGTATGATAAAATACAGAACATGCATGCACTAAAAATTCACAGTCCATACAAAATGTGGTAATTTGGTATACAACATTAATCTTCCTGGTTTCGAGTGAAACGGTAAGTGACATATCTGTGCCATCACCAGACAGTTGAGGCGTGAATGTACTTAGCCATTCAGACTCTTGAGACCGAGGGGAGAGTCTCCGTAGACATTCTCTCAGAAACCATGTGATTAGAAGAAGCTAGCCAAAGGCTGATGCTAGATCCAGGTGTGTAGGCACGGAAGTAGCCGTGATTGGCTGTTGCGTCAGCCAATAGACAGCGTGGAACCTCAATGCGCGCTGACTTGAAACAAACGATGCACACTGAAACATTTAGCTAGTTAGCTTACAACTGACCTTAGCATTGCTAGCTCTGTAACAATAGCTAACGTCAACGCTTGCTAACAATGGAAATTCAAAAAGAGTTTAAACCCTAACCCTAACCAACAACCAATCACGTCTACTTTCGTGCCTACACCCTGTTGCATCCAGCATCAACCCTAGCCAAACTGTTGTGTGGTAGCTTCACTACCTTATCTTAACCCTAAAATTAACCACTGTAACTGTAGTTGCCGTGGCAACTGCAGGCCGTGGTTCGCTATGACAACTGAGGCTAAGCAAAACAACGCATTTGAACAACATGCTAAAATTGACTTTTGCGTTTGCATTGTACAACACGTTCACGTCGGGTTATTTGTGCGCTGCTTGCTGATAACGTGAATAAGACACATGGGTTTTGAGACAAACCATCACCAAGTATGACGAAAAAAAGGCCGTCTCGGGAGAAAAGTGGTTGAACAAGGGGAAACTGGCTGTTGGATGGGGTCTTTCATGTCTTATCATATCAATGCCTGGTCAGTTGGCGTTTCATTTTACGTTTCAGAAGAAATTGAGGAAAGAAACCAGGGCAGCACCAAACCCAGACCCTAAGCATAAAATCACCTACAAGCTCCAGTAACCTGCTGCTGCTGGGAGTTTACTGAACTTATCTTTTTAAGCTTGCTGCTGTAACGTTTTATTTATTAATGAAATGTTATTTTGTAAAGAAGGCCAGTCTCTAGACACAGAATACGGTGAATTAGTGATGGTCACTACAAACAGCCACAATTAACAACAGGGACTAGGTTTACATGCACACCATGAAGTGGATTACCAGGACTGATCAGTGTGATGCCTCTTACAGCCGGCTATACTTGGATTCTCTGAATAACCGGTTCAAGATCTGCAGGTCTGTTCTTTAGATAGGTAAATTAATGGGTAGACATGTTGGGGACAGACTCATGGACTGCTAAATTGTTGTTTTGTCTGCAGAGTGCTGCTAGGAGCAGAGTTTTGGTCTATGAAAATAGTAAAATGTTAAATGATTAAGACATAAAATGCAATGCACTCTCCATCCTACCTTGATAGTAAATGCCAGAACGAATAACCACAAAAGCCTTCATGATTTGGATATTCATGGGTTAGCTAGCTATTGTCTTACATACGCCAGTGATAGAGCAGTTTAAAAAATGACGTTTCTTTGAAGGATTGCAGCTTTTAAGTTTTCACGTTAGTCTTGTACTTCACCTGCAGAGCTGTCAGTTAAGACCGTGTCCTCTCCTGTTGTCCAGGTGTACCTGGAAAGACTGCTGACGTATGCGGAGATAGACATCTGTCCAGGAAACTGGAAACGGATTGTCTTGGGTGCCATCCTGTTGGCCTCCAAGGTCTGGGATGACCAGGCAGTCTGGAACGTTGACTACTGTCAGATCCTTAAAGACATCACGGTGGAGGACATGTGAGTGACGAGGGCTGGATGGGTTGGTGCCGGAATGAATGTACGAGTGGGTCTGTGTGTAAGATAGACATGGGGGGGGGGCGGGTTTAAGACACTACTTTCTTTCGGTGGTTTTGGCCTGATCTTTTTGGTCTGCACCCGAGTATGAACTGTTGTGTTCACATACACCTAAATGAAGAAACCCTTGAGGATAATTTAGTTTTTTTCAAAATCTTGATTGTATTTTTGTAGTTTTTGTCATCCTGCATATCAATATGAGTCTTAAACGTGTCCTTTAAACAACAAACCGCCCTAGTATGTCAGTCAGACTGTGTCCACTACTGTCCATTATCTATGACTTCTCTATTGTGCTGGCCGGCTAGTTTACAGATGGTTACTGCTACCTACGGTAAGTATAGACTGCTACTTCCTGCAGGCTGAACCAGGAAGTAGATCAGCAATGTCCTCCACCACTGATCCTATTGGACACTTCACATCATAACTTTTAACCTTCACTTCCAAATACCTAGCTTAGATAATTGGGTTAAACTGGACTTGTTGAAAAATGTCTGATGCTCGTGTAAAGCTGAGTCCAGAAGGGGGTCCCGTGTCCACAATCTACAAAATGAAGCCACCAAGTAAAATTATACCATAGCTGGTATGAGTGGTGGAAAGATCTATGAAAATAAGAGGCAGATTGTAAAAAGAAGAAGGAATTATCCTTTATGGAGGAAATGCTCCTAAATGAATGGCGTGTGAAAACGAATTGAAAAGTTTATGGTGTGTGAACAGGAACGAGCTGGAGCGTCAGTTCCTGGAGCTGCTCCAGTTCAACATCAATGTGCCGTCCAGCGTCTACGCCAAGTACTACTTCGACCTGCGCTCGCTGTCCGAGTCCAACAACCTCAGCTTCCCTCTGGAGCCGCTCAGCCGGGACAAAGCCCAAAGACTGGAGGTAAAACACTCCCCACATTGCTTTCTTTTTCCCCCTCTTCTTTTTTATCTTTTTTGTCTTTCCTTCATTTCTGCCAGTCACTGGCTTTCATGTAACTCATTTGTAAGCACACATCTGTTCGTAAAGTTTGCACACAAACTATTAATGAAATCAAATGGCGTTCACCAATTTTGTCTTTATTTTGGATTTGTTTGTCATTAGGTTCAAATTATAATCGTAGTAGGTAACCCTTCCTTTTACACTCTTCTAATTACCAAGTATATGGTATAGTATATTATCAGGTAATTACCACTGTAAATAAGTAGGTAAAATCTTCATCATCATCATCATCAGTTCCATAACCTATGGAGGTCGTAGGAGCACAGCCGATGCCTCAACAAGTTGAGTCATCATTGTGTTTCAGTAGGGGGAGTACCTGGTGGTCCCCATCTCCTCTCCGGGTATGGATGGATGGCTTGGTTCACAGAGGAACTCATCCACCCTTTGACAGGTTTTGCTTTTTGGTTTTTTAGGTAGGTAAAAACATCTCCTCTATTGCCCATCAATTCAAATTATCCAATGCGAATTAAAGTTGGTAACAGCTCTAGTTCAATCAGTTAGATCCTGATCGAAACGTTAGCGAATAAAATAGCTTTAGGGAACAATTTAGTGTGCAGAACTTACGCCTTTATTCTAGTTTTACTATTTTGGTCTTGCATCTTAATATCTTCTGGATGTGCACATACTTGGTTCCTCTTCTGAACTTGAATTGATGGGTAATAGAGGAGATGTTTCAAAGAACTGGTTGTTTCCTAGGAAGTGTTGGCAGCACAGTGGTTAGTGCTGTCGTCTCACAGCAAGAAGGTCCAGGGTTCGAACCCGGGCTTGTCCAACCTTGGGGGGGTCATCCCAGGTCATCCTCTGTGTAGAGTTTGCATGTTCTCCCCGTGTCTGCGGTGGGTTTTCTCCGGGTGCGCCGGTTTCCACCACCATTAAAAAGACATGTATGTTAGAGTTGATACTCCTGTCTCTGCCGCTGAGCAAGGCAACGGGAAAAGAACTGGAGTTGGTCCCCGGATGCAGCATGAAGGCGGCAGCCCACTGCTGCTAGCTAAACAGATCACAGCTAGGATGGGTTTTGATCCCATTAAAAAGCATGAGGAGAGTTTAAATTCTCTTCTCAAATTTGATGACTACTGATTTGAATGACAAAGTTTTGATTTAAAAAAAATGTCTGTGTCGCATCTCTCCAGGCTATCTCCAGGCTCTGTGATGACAAATACAAGGACGTCCGCCGAGTCGCCAGGAAGCGCTCGGCCAGCGTGGACAATCTGTGTGGCGTGAGGTGGGTCCCCGCTATCCTTTCCTAGACGCTAACAAAGGACAGCAGCACTGAGCTACGAGCATGGGACAGGCTGGAAACCAAAAACAAGAAGAAAAAAAAGGGACCTGGGTTGGACCTGGGTCTCGTCTAGGCGTCGAACATGACAGACCTGAGCCAGAACCGCTCCGGATAACAAGACAGTGGAAATTTGACTCGGACTGGGATTTAACCCGCTTCTACCCCAACCCACCCCACCTACGTCCGTAGGCTGCAGTTCCAGGGACTAAAATATGGGACCATAATAGAGGCTGTATGGGACTGGAACCGGGGTATGGTGGCCCAGAAGTTCCTAATTTAACCAGATGCCTTCACAGTGCCTCAGCTCCAGAACCATTAAGTGAATGGTTATTATATTTACTGTGGAGAATAATCTGACTTTGGGTCATTAAGAAACAGAAATACTCTGTCTCCGTGACAAAGACTAAGGTGATTTTTTTTCTTTTGGTTATTGGACATTATTTAGATTATCATTGGATGGGTTTAGAGTTGATGTTCTCAGCTGAGCTCCTCTATTCCATCTGGGCTTTGTTTAATTTATTTGAACTATGCTAAAACGATTGGATATGGCTCTGTGGAATGAAGGACTTAATTTATTTTATTTCATTGCATTTTGTTATTTTCATCAGTGTTTCAACTCCGGTTTAAATGGATGTGGCTGCCCGTAAGCAAACCAGCTGCAGTATCTCAAGAACAGCAAAGTAGCACTGTACATCGTTCTGGTTTATTATTTCCTTTTAACAGTTTTGTAGCTAAAAAAAAGTATTTGCAAGCTTTCTCCTTTGAAAATCCTCATATCCAAGGTTTACAGTATTTCTGGTGTACCTCCCAATACTCAGGTAGTCTGTTTTTGGCGTTTTCAGATATTGTGTGTAGTTGAAGCTAACAAGGGTTTAAATATGAAACGTGAAGCAAGTCATCAGCGAAAGAAGGCTCGCAGGAAGAGCCGGAGTTAATAAGACGGAAGAGAACATTCCCGCAGATACAACTGTAATACATCCCTGTATGAATTGTGAGGATATTAACATTCATTCATTCATCTTCAGCCGCTTCTCCGGGGTCGGGTCGCGGTGGCAGCAAGCTAAGTAGGGCACTCCAGACGTCCCTCTCCCCAGCAACGCCCTCCAGCTCCTCCTGGGGGATCCCAAGGAGTTCCCAGGCCAGATTGGACATGTAGTCCCTCCAGCGAGTTCTGGGTCTACCCCGGGGTCTCCTCCCAGTTGGACATGCCCGGAAAACCTCCAAAGGAAGGCGCCCAGGAGGCATCCTAATCAGATGCCTGAACCACCTCAACTGGCTCCTTTCGATGCGAAGGAGCAGCGGCTCTACTCCAAGCTCCCTCCAGATGTCGAGCTCCTCACCCTATCTCTAAGGCGGAGCCCAGACAACCTATGGAGGAAACTCATTTCAGCCGCTTGTATCTGCGATCTCACCCTTTCGGTCACTACGCAAAGCTCCTGACCATAGGTGAGGGTTGGAATGAAGACTGACTGGTAAATTGAGAGCTTTGCCTTCCGGCTCAGCTCCCTCTTCACCACAACGGTCCGGTACAACGTCCACATTACTGCTGATGCTGCACCGGTCCACCTGTCACGATATTAACAATCAAAGATTAAATCAACCACAATTTTTTAATACTCTATAATGTGAAATACTATACTCCAAACATGTTTCGGTTAAGTAACCCCTGGATTATGGTTTGATTTTTTATTTTAACCACTTTGTTGGTGTTGCACCAAACTACCATACATGTTACCATGTATGATGAACGTGAACTTGTTGAACTTTGAGCCGTCAACAGGAGGGGCTCCTACTGCTCCCTCCTTACCCCTGGTGCATTGTATTCAATTTGCAGAACATTCTGAACCACCGTTGAAGAGATCTTATCTAGAATTCTGTTGGAGTGTATTAACCATGTGTGTACACATCACGTGCCCGTAGGGTGGCTTTACAGAACTGGAAATCAAAGAGTTCCCTGTAAGGGAATTTGACGGACCATGTTGCACTGACGTTTAAACACATCGCAAACACAAACCACTTAAAGCCTTCGAATACATTCAAAATCCAAAAGTGTTTTCACTGGTGTCATATTAAAAGTGATTGTGAGAGTAAATTTTGCTTTAAAAAGTGCATGTTCGGGGCCTCTGGGTAGCATAGCGGTCTACTCCGTTGCCTGCCAACACAAGGAAGGCAGTTCTAATCCCCCGTGGTACCTCCGGCTTGGTCAGGCGTCCCTACAGACACAACTGGCCGTGTCTGTGGGTGGGACGCCGGATGTGGGTATGTGTCCTGGTTGCTGCACTAGCGCCTCCTCTGGTCGGTCAGGGTGCCTGTTCGGGGGGGAGGGGGAACTGGGGGGGAATAGCGTGATCCTCCCACGTGTTACGTCCCCTTGGTGAAACTCCTCACTGTCAGGTGAAAAGAAGTGGCTGGCGACTCCACATGTATGGGAGGAGGCATGTGGTAGTCAGCAGAGGGGGGTGGAGCAGCGACCAGGACAGCCTGGAAGAGTGGGGTAATTGGCCGGATAAATTGGGGAAAAAAAGGGGGGAACCACCACCCCCCCCCAAAAAAATGTGCACGTTCAAACTGACAAAATTGAGTATAACCAGAAGGCTGGTGAGCTGATCATCATGCTTTACAGCTGACGATCAGCAGAGGGCGCCAAAGCTCCATTTGACATGAGCTTGCACTGAGAAAATCAAAGCATCATACATAAACGTTTTTGGGTTTTTTTGAAAAGCACAGAATTATATGTTGCGTAAAATGTATTACTCTCAGAATTAAAAAAAAAGATGAATGAAGGTTTTTTTTCCCTAAATGGTCTCTGACCTTACAGCTCCTTCCCTCCTTCGGTGCTGTTCCGGTGCTATATTCAGTTTTTCCTATTTAACCGTCTTTGCGGTGGTGCCCCTTAATGACTGGAAATGTCAGCTTTCCGGTAGCTCCCCCGGGCTCCAGCTTTAGGGTGTCACCCATTAACACCTTTATCCAAACCGAAGTGGCAAAGCGAGACTCCTGCAGAAGTGGAGGCCGTAGGCTTAAACCCCCCCCCCCTGCAATCATCTACCCTGCTCGAGTGTCCTCGTACACATCGCCCAGTTCAGGGGGGTGTGCTGTAGGTGACCCTGACCTCCCAGAGGGGTGGAGTGGGTGTGGATCTGCACGGGAACGTTTCCACATTACATGACAAGGTGCTTTGTTCGACTCACGACTCAACGAAAAGGTCGCCACCAAGTGTATTTATGTTCCTGCAAAGATTTAGTCAGGAATTTCTCAGACTTAACGACGTACTACACCAAGAAACAGGGTACCGGTCAAGACCCGTAGCATCAAACCCCTCTCGTTTTCTACCATACTCCGACTTCTTGCTCGTTGCGGGAGGGTACCTTTGTGGTTCCAGAAGACATTCCTGAGATGTACAGAGTCTTAACGATGATCTATTAAACATTCGTCCTACAGCGAGACGCACGGCCCGTGGGACCGGTGCGTCAGCTAAATTCCTAAAACCAGATTTGGATTAAACCACTAAAGGAGTATATAGGAGCCACTATGGGGTCTGTTCATTCCATACGTGGGAATATTTCAGTTGATCTTAGCTTCTGGAACATTCTCATAGTATTCGGAGATGTCGAAAGCGTAGGACTGTTACAAGTTGTTGACGAAAGGTGAACAAACTTATTTAAAAATAAAATGTTTTGTTAGTATACTATGGTTTTAATTCTCGTTATGAAGCCGTGTTACGTTTCTCAGTATGAAGCCTGACCGCTGAGCCGAGCTCTCAAAACTACACACTTCACCAAGTCTAATGTCTCGGACCGTTTCTATTCAAATGCTGTTGGTAACTTTTGATTCATAGGTTCATTGTCTGTCAGAGCGTGGAAGTCTTAATTATTTTGTGAATCAAATTTGTACAGCGTACGAAAATAACAAAAGTGGGAAGAGATCATTAACTTAATTGTGAAATATTTATATGGAAGTGTTGATCTGTGTTTTTAATAAAAGACAATGACCTCGTCTGACGTTTGCGTTTGCTTTACAGACGCGGAACATCTCCCAGCCCGGCGAGGTCACAGGTCAAGGGCCGCTTTTATTTCCCACAGGTCTGCTTTTGACATCAGACTCGACTGACGTCTCTCATTTGCATGGCGCTTTGGCGTGCCTTGTAGCCGTCTGAACTGGTTTATTTATTTTTGATTTCATCTTGTGTTTTAATGCTGCTGTCCTGGTTTACATACCTCTCTACTTTGTGTGCTGAGGGTGCAGACGTAGGTGGCGTTACCCCAAATGCCCCGGCTGTTACTGCGGCATGTGTTTAGTGCAATGACGGGCGGTATATCTTTATGTCCTTGTATTTTTTAAGTCCTTACACTTCTAAGAGCCAAATGCCGTGTAGCGTACAAACTTGCCTACTTTTTCAAAGGGAAGGGTAGGCTCTGCTTTTTTTCAGGATTGCAGTTAACGTTGTGAATTTCAGAGTTTGCTCATGGACACGATATCCTAGCATTCCGTGGCAGTTGGGAGAATGAAGAAGGATCAGAATTTGGATTTGTGAAGGCCCACCGCCTACCCACTGACCTCACCGCACGTCACTGGTTTAGTCATGTTACATTTATCGACAGAAATTCGTGTCTTAATCATAAATAAATAAAATGTACTTTGTGGTTTAGTGTCACAGTAAAAACAGTTGCATATGTTAACAGCCGATATTCTGACATACATGGAGACAAACATAATTTGACAAGCAACAAAAAGATTACGCCAAATTGGAGTGGCTAGCAAACCCTTAATATGTTTTCCTTTGAAGGGTTTCCTTTTTTTCATTCATTCATTCATTCATTCATCTCATCATCAGCTGCTTCTCCGGGGTCGGGTCGCGGTGGCAGCAAGCTAAGTAGGGCACTCCAGACGTCCCTCTCCCCAGCAGCACCCTCCAGCTCCTCCTGGGGAATCCCAAGGCATTCCCAGGCCAGTTTGGACATGTAGTCCCTCCAGCGAGTTCTGAGTCTACCTCGGGGTCTCCTCCCAGTTGGACGTGCCCGGAAAACCACCAAAGGAAGGCGCCCAGGAGGCATCCTGATCAAATGCCCGAACCACCTCAACTGGCTCCTTTCGACGCGAAGGAGCAGCGGCACTACTCTGAGGTCCCTCTGGATGTCCGAGCTCCTCACCCTATCTCTAAGGCTGAGCCCAGACACCCTACGGAGGAAACTCATTTCAGCCGCTTGTATCCGCAACCTCACCCTTTCAGTCACTACCCAAAGATCATGACCATAGGTGAGGGTTGGAAGGAAGATTCCATTGAAGGATTTCCATTCTTTTCCTTGTCCTACTTAAAGCTACAACCCTGAAGATTACCATCTTTATATAAATTAACTACAGCTATGGTGATACTGTGAAATACTGTGGTAACCGTTGGACAGCTAAAGTCGGACCAGTCAGTCGTTATTATAACAAGCAACTGCAGTGTTCATGATTTTCATATTCGTGGATCAGCTATTGTCTTAAATACACCAGAAACAGAAAGTATGGAAAGAGACTTGGAATTGTTTGCATGTAAATCTCGAGGCTTGTATCGTCAAGGTTACTCGTGTCCTTTCAAAGTTCTCCTTCATATGATGTTTGTTTCCAGTAAAATTGACTTGTGCTTAGATATCCCAACAATGCTGTGATGGCCTCGTGCTTTAAGGGTTGCTGAGCGCCCGCCCTCTGCTGAGCGCCCGCCCTCTGCTGAGCTCCCGCCCTCTGCTGAGCTCCCGCCCTCTGCTGAGCTCCCGCCCTCTGCTGAGCTCCCATCCTCTGCTGAGCGCCCGCCCTCTGCTGAGCTCCGGCCCTCTGCTGAGCTCCGGCCCTCTGCTGAGCTCCCATCCTCTGCTGAGCTCCCATCCTCTGCTGAGCGCCCGCCCTCTGCTGAGCTCCGGCCCTCTGCTGAGCTCCGGCCCTCTGCTGAGCTCCCATCCTCTGCTGAGCGCCCGCCCTCTGCTGAGCTCCGGCCCTCTGCTGAGCGCCTGCCCTCTACTGAGCGCCCGCCCTCTGCTGAGCTCCCACCCTCTGCTGAGCTCCCGCCCTCCGCTGAGCTCCCACCCTTTGCTGAGCTCCCACCCTCTGCTGAGCTCCCACCCTCTGCTGAGCTCCCGCCCTCTACTGAGTTCCTGCCCTCTACTGACTGGAACGGAAGGTTGTAACGCAATATGAGAGGCATCTGTGTTTAGTGGCAACCAGCGAGGACTTGTGTTGTAGCTCTGGCACAGCGGGGAACAGGACCTGACATCACCCAATGTCTCTTCGATTTAAATCAAATCTGTTTGGTTTTTATCGCCTTTAAAAAGGGCTTGAAGAGTGCTTCGCTTTGGTTTCACTTGGGCTCAGGGCTGCAGTTGACAGTGAGGAAGATGGGTGCAGTAGATGTCTTTGTGACCATCTGTCACAATGTCTCCTTCGGGGGTACGTTCCCCCAAGTTTTGTTTCTAAAACAGCTGAAAAATCGCCGGCTTTAAATCTATTTTGAAGAAAAAGATTTTCATCTGAGAACACTTTTTCTTACTGCAAGCTCACTCGGGAAATTCAAATATGAATCAGGAATCACTTGCTTAGTTATCCGCAATTAATTCTAAACTATTACCTCTGCCTAATATTTACATTTCTGAGCAATAAAATGCAAGTCATGGAAAAAGTGTCGCCAGTGTGGCAGTTACAGTGTACAGTGCCTTTCTTAAACACATATGCTCAACCCTTTCAGGGGTCTTGGGAGAAAACAATTCTGAAAAACAAGTGAAACAGCGGTTTCATTTCTCAGCTGCTGTCTGGCTTCCTGGGTTCAGCCATAACAGACGTACTGGCTTGACCTTTGAACTCTCAAAATGACCTCCCCCGTGACCCAGCCACGATCCGTCTTAAAGCAAACCTGCTCAGATGACACAGGAAAGCCCGTCGACCCCCTAACCTACTTACTAACATTCAGTGTCAGCTCACCATACCGGCTTGGACAGTCTTATCCAGAAGGGGGGCCGGTGGGGGTGCAGGTTCTTGTTCCAAGCAAGCAGTTACACACCTAGTCGCACTAATCATCCAGTAGACTCTTTGCTGAGGAACTTGATTAGGAGACACAGGTGCGTGACTGCACAAAGACCTGCACCCACACCGGCCCTTTCTGGATAAGATTGCCCACTCCTGTGTGACGAATGAGTGAGTGAATTAATAAAAGGATGAATAACTGAATTAAGGTGGAAATAAGTGTAGAATATTAAGTTTAGTGAGTTACAATTTTACAATCTCATTTAGCAGACACTTTTATCCAAAGCGGCGTACGTCTGAGAGTTAATACAACACGAGCCAGGATCTAGTCAGGAGGGGACAACGCAAGTGTCAAAAAACTGGGTTCGAGTCCAGTAGGACATAGGTGTCAACAGGCAGGGCACAAAGGCAAAGGTGCATAGCAGCGAAGTTCCCTGCCGATCACAGGTACGCCGTCTCTTAACTAGGGCCGGGTATTGGCGAGGACCTGACAATACGATACGCATCATGATACGACTGTATCGCCATATATTGCGATACTAAACATATTGCGATACACTGCAAAACTCGACATAATTTACTGAAAAATCTAAAAATATAGCTGAAAATACAACTTGCTGTGTACCACCTGGGTGGTCTAATATTTATATCACGTTATATTTTGATAACTCAGTGGACAAACTGAGTCAAAACTGTTTCATTCAAAATGTATATTCCAATTTATTAGAACGGTATCTCTGAATTGCACGGTGCACATTGTGTGACTGAACACACTGCCCTGACATGTAGGTGCCATAATGAAATGAAACCACAAATAAATGTTCCCGAGTCCTGATAACATCATATGAAAATAAAGTGTGCATATTAAGTATTCTTGTGTCACAGAAAACGCTGAACTCACTGCAATGTTGATGCTGTAACATAAAATAAAGTGCATATTAAGTATTCTTATACACTACTATTACTACTACTACTACTACTACTACTACTGCTACTACTGCTACTACTTTCAACTGCTCCCGTTAGGGGGCGCCACAGTGGATCATCTGTTTCCATCTCTTCCTGTCTTCTGCATCTTCCTCTGTCACACCAGCCACCTGCATGTCCTCCCTCACCACATCCATACACCTCCTCTTTGGCCTTCCTCTTCTCCTCTTCCCTGTACATAAGATATAGTCCACCTGTGTGCACTTCCCTCCACTCTTGTACGTCCCCCTGTGTTCCTCCCTCTTCTTGAAATATGTATTCACCACAGCCATTTCCATCCTTTTCACAAAATCCACCACCATCTGTCCTCCCACATTCCTCTCCTTGACACCATACCTGCCCATCACCTCTGTTCCCTTCACCAACATGCCCATTGAAGTCCGCTCCAATCACCACTCTCTCCTCCTTGGGTACCCTCCCCACCACGTCATCCACCTCGCTCCAGAATTCTTCTTTCTCCTCCATCTCACACCCAACGTGTGGGGCATATGTACTGACAACGTTCATTACCACACCTTCAATTTCCAGCTTCATACTCATCACTCTGTCTGACACTCTCTTCACCTCCAGCACACTCTTGACATACTCTTCCTTCAGAATTACCCCGACCCCATTTCTCCTCCTATTCCCAGAAGAGTTTGAACCCACCTCTGATCCTCCTGGCCCTCCTCCCCTTCCGCCTGGTCTCTTGCACACACAGTATACCTACATTTCTTCTTTCCATCATATCAGCCAGCTCTCTCCCTTTACCAGCCATAGTGTCCACATTGAAAGTGCCGACTCTCCCCTCCACACTCCCACCCTTCCTCCTCTCTCGCTGCCTCTGGACATGCCTTCCCCCTCTCCTTCTCCTTCGCCCAACAGTAGCAGAGTTCCCACCGGCACCCTGCTGGCTAACGGTACCGGTCGTTGGTAACCGGGGCCTCGACCGATTGGGTATGGATATCTTATTTATGATCCGCATATTTGATTTGGCAAAGATTTTACGCCGGATGCCCTTCCTGACACAACCCCCCCCCCCATTTATCCGGGCTTGGGACCGGCACTGAGGATGTACTGGCTTGTGCATCCTCAGTGGCTGGGTATTCAGTAAACCTGAATTAGTCAGTATGCTGAAAATAAACTGTAAACATTAACATACTGTAGTAGTCCAACTCAAAAGTTATCTGCAAGTGTCCGCTATACTTTGATATCAACTCTTAAATGGTTACATTTTAACGTGTAACGTGCATGGATGAGAAGACACGCTGGCCGCTGGCTCGCGGGTCTGACCCTTTAGCCGAGCGGTTAGCGATGTCTCCTGCGGTGCGGGCGACACGGGTTCGCGTCCCGGCCGCGGCAGTTCCTGTGGTTGCCCCCCGAATTCGCTACATTGGTGTCAGAAGTGGGATGGAGCGACCGTAAGGCCATCGGAAGCGCATGCGCCCTGAGGCGTGAAGGAGCTGACATGCCTAAGCGCGGGGACGCGCTTCCCGAAGGAGGGGGGGGGGTAGTGTAACGTGCATGGATTAGTAGACACGCTGGCCGCTGGCTAGTGGGTCTGATACCTCCTGCGGTGCGGTCGATATGGGTTCGCGTCCCGGCCGCGGCAGTTCCTGTGGTTGCGTTGTCCCCCGAGTTCGCTACAGTATTAGGTGTCTCGACCGTCCGGCCCGGCCTATCTTTAGCGGACTAGCTTCAGGCCTGTCTGAGGGCAACACTGAACAGGGATCTTTTCGCTTACCTCTCTGCAGACGTGAGCGATGTTTGAACGGGTTTCTTCGCCTCTTCGTAAAGCCCGGGCGCTGCTATATCCGTCACGCGTCGGCGAGTTGGGATCACGTCGCGCGGCTCCATAGTGTTTGAAGCCGGGGTTTTCCAGTTCGCTATATGGGCGCAAACCTTTACAAGTAAAAAGCACCGCCGACTCTAATCTGTGCACGAGCTGATGGAAGCTGGCAGGTGTCACTATCCAGCCTCGGGTACGCAGGTTTCGGTTGAGGTTGCTGCCGCGCCATTTTATCTGCGTGGCGTCCATTTTGTGACGTATTACTTCCGTTGAGGGGGGAGGAGTTCCGGTTTTATTGCAGCATTGGGTAGACGCTCGTGAGAACCGTCGTCACCAATTTTTTGTAATAATCCGCTTTTCGGTGCTGGAACCATGACCTGTACCACAACAATGTCAGTCTTCAATAAAACTACAACTGAGGTATGAAGACTTTTGTCTGGTCTTCATCCATTCCACTCTATTGACTCCGTGGAGATCACCCCGATCTCTACGGTCTTCTTAAGTGAGACCGGAAGCTACCACCGTTGATACTGTAGCGAATTCGGGGGACAACGCATCCACAGGAAGTGCCGCGGCCGGGACGCGAACCCGTGTCGCCCGCACCGCAGGAGACATCGCTAACCGCTCGACTAAAGGGTCAGACCCGCCCGCCAGCCAGCGGCCAGCGTGTCTTCTTATTCACGTTACACTATCTTGGTTGGATTGCTCTTTCTCAGGGACCTCTCAGGATCTCAGGACCACGCAAGCTTCTCCACCACGACAAGGTGACGATCCAGTGACACTCGTAACATAACAGTTAACAACTAACATGTCACTCAGCCCGTTTGCGCGGGGAATGCTGGAAATGATATCCTTGGACGTATCTTCACCTTTCTCAGGGATACTGGACTGGTGGAGAGGTTATAAATTAAGTGTATAGTGTAACGTGCACGGATAATTAGGCTCGCTAGCCCTTGGCTAACGGATCGGACCCTTTAGTCCAGTGGTTCTCAACCTTTTTGGGGTCCTGGACCCCCTGCGTATTTTTGATCTACCCTGAGGACCCCTCCACCTGATCTTGGGGGAGGGGGTTGCAATTTGATAGAAACAGTAGAAACTGCATTTTAAATTGCATTATAGCATTTATTCACTCTTTGGGGCAAAAATAAGAGCTTTCAGTTGTAACTTAGATATGGTTAACAAAACAGAATTCTTATGCAGTAACTTTCAGATATATGTAACAAAACATAATTCTTATGCAGTAACTTTCAGATATATGTAACAAAACAGAATATGTATTCAGTAACTTTCAGATATATGTAACAAAACAGAATATGTATTCAGTAACTTTCAGATATATGTAACAAAACAGAATATGTATTCAGTAACTTTCAGATATATGTAACAAAACAGAATATGTATTCAGTAACTTTCAGATATATGTAACAACACAGAATATGTATTCAGTAACTTTCAGATATATGTAACAAAACAGAATATGTATTCAGTAACTTTCAGATATATGTAACAAAACAGAATATGTATTCAGTAACTTTCAGATATATGTAACAAAACACAATATGTATTCAGTAACTTTCAGATATATGTAACAACACAGAATATGTATTCAGTAACTTTCAGATATATGTAACAAAACAGAATATGTATTCAGTAACTTTCAGATATATGTAACAACACAGAATATGTATTCAGTAACTTTCAGATATATGTAACAAAACAGAATATGTGTTCAGTAACTTTCAGATATATGTAACAAAACAGAATATGTATTCAGTAACTTTCAGATATATGTAACAAAACAGAATATGTATTCAGTAACTTTCAGATAGATGTAACAAAACAGAATATGTATTCAGTAACTTTCAGATATATGTAACAAAACAGAATATGTGTTCAGTAACTTTCAGATATATGTAACAAAACAGAATATGTATTCAGTAACTTTCAGATATATGTAACAACACAGAATATGTATTCAGTAACTTTCAGATATATGTAACAACAGAGTTTTTATGCAGTAACTTTTAACAACGCAAACGGGAGCGAGATCTCTTCTTAAAATACAATAAATGACACTTGTGAAACAGATGTAATTAGAGAAAAAAGTTCTGTTACCCTTTATAGTTTAGGTAGATAAAGGTCTCAGTCACATTTGAGTAAAATAATCCTATTTCTATAAATGTCATAGGATCTGTTTTTTAAAGATATTTTATTTTCACGGACCCCTTGCAATTACACCACGGACCACTAGGGGTCCGCGGACCCCCGGTTGAGAAACACTGCTTTAGTTGACCGGTTAATGTTGTTCCCCGTGGTGCAGGAGATACGGGTTCGCGTCCCGGCTTTGGCGGTACCCGGGTTGCCCCCCTGAATTCACTACAATATATAAAATGCCCTGCGATGGTTTGGCGGCCTGTCCAGGGTGTCTCCCTGCCTGCCGCCAAATGGCTGCTGGGATAGGCTCCAGCATCCCTGAGAGCAGGATGAGCGGTTTGGATGATGGCTGGATGAATGGAGGGACTCTTTAATACAACAGCAGGTGGCGATAATGCTCCATATGTTTGCAATTCGCCATTGATCAAGAAGAAGAAGAAAAAAAGACTTTCAGGGGCGATTCTAGGATCAGAGCTTTAGGGGTGCTGAGCACCTAGAGTGCTGGCCGGCCAGGCAAGATAAATTTGGGGGGGTGGATCGAAGCATGGGGGAGTGCTGTATTTTTGTTGTTAAAATATTACGTTTAAACCATATACTGGATATGGTTTTGACATTTATTTGACGGCTTATTAAACATGGACATACAGCAAAAAATTAAAAATCTCTTCAATTTTAGGGGTGCTTGGGTTCAATTTAGGGGTGCTGCAGCACCCCCCAAAATGGGCTAGAAACGCCTATGGCTGTTATTATCATCATCCGATCATCAACCTCACACATTTATTTTTGTGTCAACCTTTCCTTGTTTGTCTATTTTATTTATTTATTTTTTGCATTGTATTATATTTAGACGATAATTATTACATTTTATGTGTTGACTCTCCCGTGCTGAAACTCTGACATTGTATTGTTGCAATGTAAAAAAAACAATTGTACATGATATAAAAAAATGAATAAACCAGGTATGGTGCAGCCATTATACGTTGAATGAATTATAACAAAATACACTCTAGCAGTTTGTTCTCTTTCTTTCTACTGATTTCATTAAAAAATAAAAGTCTGTTTCCGCCCGGTTTCGAACCGAGGACCTTTCGCGTGTTAGGCGAACGTGATAACCACTACACTACGGAAACCTGCCGGCCTGTGGCATAGCAAACACGATAATTCACACACACACACACACACACACACACACACACACACGCACACACACACACACATACACACACACACACACACACACACATACACACACACACACACACACACACGTTTTAAATACTTCCTGCTAGTACAGGAAACGTCTGCGTCTGTCTTTTCTAGTTACATTACTCCCAGGTTTTATCGTATATAACATTCTGCTGACCTCTAGTGGCGAGAAGTAATTACTGCAGCAGATGAGGCACAATAAATATTCGGGAACGATTGAAAACCCAACCAACCTCAACCGCTAGTTCAGATCACTTTCATGTTCCCATACTCATGCATTCATCTGACCAGCATTTATTGTGAAGACCTTCATCCCGAAGAGGATGTCCGCCATTTTACAGGTTGGCCTACACAAACTAACACGCAGCACACGTTGGAACGGTCTCTCTGAGCTGATGAAGACGCTCTGACGTTCATCTGATCTGGTCTGATACTGGTACGTGCCTATCAAATCTACTTCTTTGCCGCTCTACACTGGTAGACTGCAATACGGTAGATGAAGCCTGGAGCTCCCCCCAGTGGACAACCTGAATATAAAACACCCGCTCCCCCTCTTAAAATGAGATTTGTAAACAAAACGTCCCTTACTTACTTTTAAGCATACGGTCCCTATGTCCTTCAGGTTGTACTTTAACCAAATAATAATAATAATAATAATAATATAAATAATAATACTACAAGATCAAGACGACCGAGAAGTGGTACGCACATCAGCCAAAAACGGTCACCGAGAACAATGACGTCACCATCCTCTGGGACACGCCCATCCACGCTGGCAGAGAGATAAAGGCCAACAAGCCCCACATCGTTATCAAGGACAGGAGGCAAAAGAGGTGCGTCCTCATCGACATGGCAACACCATCCGGGAAACACACCTCAGTGAAAGTCACAGAGAAGCTGAGCAAGTACAAAGACCCGGAGACTGGAATCAGCAGGATGTGGGGGCACGAAGACCGGAACAGCACCAGTGGTCACTGGAGCTCTAGGACTCACGGAGAAGGGGACGGAAAAGTTCACCAACCGTATCCCAGGCAACACCAACATCCATGCTGCCCAGAAGACCGCCCTCCTCGGAACAGCCCACATATTACGACGAGTACTGTCAATCAAGTGACATCTGCCCTACAGTGCCTCAGGTCCATATGGACCCGGCTCTACAGGATGTAAAACAGGAAACACGAAAGAAATAACAACAACAATAATAATAATAATAATAATAATCGCCTTTCAGAGCGCTCAAGGACACCTTACAGAACACAGTAAAACACAAGCAGCACCGTGTCAGACAGCATAAACACGGCAGGTAGACAATAAAAAGTTAACACAACAGATAAGCATAAAATCATCATCTGCACAAAACTCAGCGCAGCGTGGATCCGACTGAATATGCCGGTTTGAAAAGGTGCGTTTTGACATTTGGGATCCGAAGGCTGAAAGAGAGCCAATAAACAATGATACATAATAGACAATGATAAGAAACAGATACATTGTATCTCCACCTTGGATTCAACAGCATCCCGACACAACGTTTAGGTATGCATCTTAACGCCATAACCTCGTCATCAGCTTCAACTCCCCCTTCCGGTTTCTTCTTTGCTCACGTGCCCTATAATGCACGTCCTGCATTGCAGTCTTGCAGGTGGCTTGGCGGCTTTGTGAGTCCTGCAGTACGTGGGACGCTTGGAGTGGCCTTACTGTCCCCCTGCACTTGCGCAGTATCCGCTGGCTGCCTCTGGGCACTGACCTGAGTTTCTGACCCAGAGCCTGAATCCCCCCCACCACCACCACCACCGGGTTGTTGTTGTACAGGGGGAGAAAACCCTCTGCTTCTGATGACCCCACGACGGAAGTACCGGGTTACGTGGGTGTTGTGCGCACAACCGTAGCACATCCGTCCTTGTCCCCCCCTGGAATGACGCATGTTGGATTTGTGCACATTTGCCTGACCGGACCCCTGCTTCCCACTTCCGTCAGCACTGCCCGAACAGTTTCCACGCCACTCCCCGTACACCCTTCTTCGCAGTCTCGATGGCTCGAGCAAGCCTCGGTGAGGTAAGCCCAGTCTCGGATCTGCGCCGGATGCGGTCGTGTCAGCCCGTCCCGTGATGCAGCCTTGCGCCAACACAGCAGCATAGTAATCCATAAATGACTCGCCCTCGTTCCTGTTCCTCGAACTGCTGCGCGATGTCACCTGGCCTGGGGTGGAGAGGTGCCTTCAGCAATTCCACGATGTCCCCGGACCAGTTTCCCCCTGAGGCGATTTCTCTCTCAGACGGTCGGTTTGGGCACCCACGGAACTGCGCGAGGTGGACTTGTTAATGCCCCCATCGGTAATGCCGTCCCTCCCGTGACTGCTGCACACCGTTCCTACCGCCGCCATTGCTCTCGCGTCTTGCGTGTGCATGCTGGAGCCTATCCCAGCAGTCACTGGGCTGCAGGCGGGGAGACACCCTGGACAGGCCGCCAGACCATCACAGTCCAGCCCCCCCCCCACACACACACACATACCTAGGGACAATCTAGTACAGCTGATTCACCTGACCTGCATGTGTTTGGACTGTGGGAGGAAACCGGAGCCCCCGGAGGAAACCCACACAGACACGGGGAGAACATGCAAACTCCACACAGAGGACGACCCGGGACGACCCCCAAGGCTGGACTACCCTTGCATTAACAGACCTATCAATCAATTTGGGAGTGACAGCAGCTCTCAGCCCTTTGGTTTGTGTTTTGGTAGCGGGGCGACCCTTTGGTTTCCATTTGGACTGAGGATTGAACCTTTAAGTCAAACGCACATTAAACACAGGGCAGATCAACAGGAAATGGGTTACCTGCCACTGTACACGTTTGTGTAATTTGTGTTTTATTGTAAAGTTTGAAATAAATGTGAAAAATAGATTTAAAAAGGGGTGTGGTATGTTCCAGAGGGTGTCTATCCCATCATCGCCCCCCCCCCTCTCCCTTTCTGATGGGTAATTGTGATAATAGGAGCGGGCCTCTCCCTATTGATCCTATTGATCCAGGGTTGAGCAGATTGAGAAGTTTGACGGAAAACTCGGCACATCAGCGGAGACGTCAGAGGCATCAAAAATGAGTCGTTGCCCAGCATCCTTTTCTTTCACCTCCGAGAGCCAAGTAGAGGGAGTGAGAGTTTGCTGTCCCCCGTGACTCTGGGTTCAAAAAACAACAATCTCTTCTAGCTTTCTGTGATGCAAGTGGTGGGAGAGAGAGCAGAAGCCTGGAAGCCTTGGTTTTCTGTGTGCGGGAGGACGCACTGACGGACTGACCTACCACTCTTGTCTTTGCTGTGAGGCATTTCCTGAGCAAACTGATGGACGAACGGGTCATCCAGGAAAGGAGGGGTCGCGGGTAGATTAACAGCAATTCAGTTTGTGTTGAACACACAAAACATGGCCAAACGTATGTGGACACCCGAACACCACACCCACATGTGCTTGCTGATCATCTCATTCCAAAACCAGGGGTATCAATATGGAGTCGATCCCCCTCTCTTGCTCTAACAGCCTCCACCCTTCTGGGAAGGCTTTCCACTAGATTTTGGGTCATGGCTGCAGAGAGTCACTCCCATTCAGCCGCAAGGGCACTGGTGAAGTCAGGTACTGATGTTGGGGAGAAGGCCTGGCTCATAGTCGGAGGTCCGGTTCATCCCAAAGGTGTCGGATGGGGGTTGAGGTCCGGGCTTTGTGCAGGCCAGTCAAGTTCTTCCACCCCAAACTGGGCAAATCACACGGACCTTGCTTTGTGGGCACTGTCGTGCTGAAACAGGACAGCAACTTGGCACTACGCATTCGGGCAGGTAACGTTCTCCTGGCGTCCTCCAAACCCAGACTTGGTCCGTCAGACTGCCAGATGGTGAAGCGTGATTCATCGCCCCAGAGAACGTGTTTCCAGAGTCCCATAGCGGTGTGCTTTACACCACTCCAGCCAACGCTTGGCATTGCACACGGTGATTTCAGACTGTGTGGCCGCTCGGCCATGGAAACCCATTTCCTGAAGCTGCTGCCTAACAGTTCTTGTGCCGAGATTTCTTCCAGAGGCAGTTTGTAACTCGGTAGTGAGGGTTGCAACTTAGGACAGACCATTTTTATCCGTGACGCTTCGGCATTTGGCAGTACAGTCCTGTGGTCTTGTGCGGCCTATCGCTTCATGGCTGAGCTGTTGTTGCTCCGACAGGTTTCCACCAGGGCAGATCGGGAATTTGAGCAACTGACGTGGAAAGGTGGCATCCTATGACAGAGCCACGTTGGAAGTCACTGAGCTCTGCTGTACGACCCATTCTACTGCCGGTGTCTGTCTACTGGGACTGCATGGCTGGATACTTGATTTTATGCATCGACCAGCAACGACTGCGGCTGAACTAGCCAAACACACTCACTAGAAGGGGGGTCCACATACTCTTACACAACCATCCATCCATTATCCAAACCACACACACACACATTCACACCTAGGGACAGTTTAGTATGGCCGATTCACCTGACCTACATGTCTTTGGGAGGAAACCCGTACAGACACGGGGAGAACATGCAAACGCCACACAGAGGACGACCCGGGACGACCCCCAAGGTTGAACTACCCCGGGACTCGAACCCAGGACCTTCTTGCTGTGAGGCGACCGCACTGCGCCACCCTACTTTTGGACATATATTGGACATATTTATATCAGAAAGACGTGCATGTTAGGGTTAATACTCCTGCCTGTGCCCCTGAGCAAGGCAATGGAACGAAGAACAGGCGTTGGTCTCCGGGCGCTGCAGCTGCTCCTATACAACAGGATGGGTTAAATGCAGGAACGCATTCACTGTACAATGACCCAAATAAAGTGGCTTTCTTCTTCTGGTGTTCTGTTACCTTCTCCCACTGCCTGTGTGTGGAACCGTTCGGTCAGTCACTGTTTCCTGCAGAAGAAGTGTGCAACGTTTATTCCACAGCAGAGAATAAACTGAGATTTGGGACGCGACTCAATCACGAGGGGAAAAGAAGCACGAGCCGAACAGATACGAGGTAAAGCATTGCATTGTGGTATTTTTAAAGAAACTGGTGTACATGTGTCGGACACTACATGTTCAGGTGCATTGTGGGAATTTTCGAGGGCGCTTTATAGTGAATAAATTTAAGTTAGAATTCAGAAACTCAAACAAAGTGTAGAAAAGTGGACAAAGTGAACTTTCTAGCAAACTGGGAGCAACGTCAGACACCGCGTCTTCTGTCCTTCCTGTCCTGGTTCACTCGGTTTTCACTGACCCACTTCCTGTCGTGGTTCACTCGGTTTTCACTGATCCACTTCCTGTCCTGGTTCACTCGGTTTTCACTGACTCACTTCCATAAGAAACGACCGACACGTGTTTAAACAACGCAGCACACCTGCTCAACAAACACCACGAGGACCTGGCTGAAACCAACAAACACCACGAGGACCTGACCGAAACCAACAAACACCACGAGGACCTGGCCGAAACCAACAAACACCACGAGGACCTGACCGAAACCAACAAACACCACGAGGACCTGACCGAAACCAACAAACACCACGAGGACCTGGCTGAAACCAACAAACACCACGAGGACCTGGCTGAAACCAACAAACACCACGAGGACCTGGCTGAAACCAACAAACACCACGAGGACCTGACTGAAACCATCAAACACCACGAGGACCTGGCTGAAACCAACAAACACCACGAGGACCTGACTGAAACCAACAAACACCACGAGGACCTGACTGAAACCAGCAAACACCACGAGGACCTGACTGAAACCAACAAACACCACGAGGACCTGGCTGAAACCAACAAACACCACGAGGACCTGGCTGAAACCAACAAACACCACGAGGACCTGACTGAAACCATCAAACACCACGAGGACCTGGCTGAAACCAACAAACACCACGAGGACCTGACTGAAACCAACAAACACCACGAGGACCTGACTGAAACCAGCAAACACCACGAGGACCTGACTGAAACCAACAAACACCACGAGGACCTGGCTGAAACCAACAAACACCACGAGGCCCGGCTGAAACCAACAAACACCACGAGGACCTGGCTGAAACCAACAAACACCACGAGTACCTAGCCGAAACCAACAAACACCACGAGGCCCGGCTGAAACCAACAAACACCACGAGGACCTGGCTGAAAACAACAAACACCACGAGTACCTAGCCGAAACCAACAAACACCACGAGGTCCTGGCCGAGACCAACAGGCCCTGAAGAGAAAACGTCCGGAAGTGGAGGAAGTAAAGAGGAATCTGCTCCAGAGTGGTCTTGGTAGGCTGGCATGTCTGGAGGAAAGGTCAGAAACTGGGCGGGTTTAATTAAATAAAGAATAATTCTACTTTTCTTTTAACTTGAGTCTTGTTTTGTTGTTGTTTTTTCCCCACTGTGCGTATCAGTTATAACATCATGTTACTCACCGGCTTCATTTTGGAGATTTCGGACCCGGGACCACTGCTGGACTCAACTTTACACCACCTGTGTCTTATGGGACGACTGAAGTCCAATTTATCCCAATCATGTAAACCACGTGTTTTTAAGTGGAAAACAAAAAACAGAATCATCTTTTAAATACTGTAGACGACAAGCTGGAGCTGTGTGTCCAGTATGAAGAAAGGGATGGATGACCGTGATTATTATTATTATTATTATTATTATTATTATTAAAATGAAACCTAGTTATGTAGTACTACATGAACAGTGACCATAGCATAGAGACAAACGATTCCTTAATGAAGGGCGGCACTAATCACTTCAGCCAGAGACACCTGGAGGACAAGAGCCAAGGCAAAGCACAACCAGTAAATCATCATTATTATTATTATTATTATTATTATTATTATTATTAACAGCGCTTCCTAAAACATTTGTCCAGAAAAACACCTCGGTAGGAAAAGACAAGACGAGTCTTATCGACATAACTGCTGCCCACGCAGAACGACACAATTCTGCTCACCTCTGACCTCTGACCCCTGTCATGTGATTCCTTCAAAATGAATCACTAATTGTGTCATCATACTAAAATGGGAGGAATCTCTGTCTGTCTGCCCATCCATCTGTCTGTCCATCTGCCCGTCTCTTCGCCCGTCCCGTGGCCACCGGACGAACAGCGCCACACTGCTATTGCAACCCACGTTGTGGTTGGAGTGGGGATTACACCCAAGCGGGCGCTGCGCTGGTGAGACACAAACGCCATTCATGAATGATTTGCCACCGGGACGAACCGCGTGTGTACATGCGCCTGTCAGGATCTCTGCGTGATGAGCTTTTCCTGTTCCGACAAATCAACTTCCTGTTTATGTTGGCGGGAAATGGATCAGGCGTGACCTCTCCACTCATTTCCTCTGTTGAATTTTGCTGTAGGCCGGTGGCAACACCACCAAGGCAACCCCGACCCCGACCCCTAAGTGCACCAGAGAACCACCGACGGAACAAGCTAACCCGGCTAACAGCCGGCGGCCTGTCAATCATCTGTGGCAGCGCAATCTGTTCCGCGTGGGCTTGTACAAACAGTCGTCTGTCTCCTCCCACGACACGTGAAGTCTGTTTATTGGGCTAAAAGTGCATTGGGTTAATATGGCCTGTCACCGCCTGCCCTTACAAGGATATGGTTTGTTTAGAATAGAATAGAACAGAATAGAATAGAACAGAACGGAATGGAATAGAATATAATAGAATAGAACAGAACGGAACAGAACAGAATAGAACAGAATAGAATAGAACAGAACAGAATAGAATAGAACAGAACAGAATAGAACAGAATAGAATAGAATAGAATCATATTATCCCAAGTCCCAAGCGGGACTTAATATGCTGTAGCCAGTTTGTAGCAGGTGAACAAAAGATGCTAGTAAATCATACAAAGGTATTACACTGAATTATATTCAAGTTTATTATACATAGATTGAATTTATACGAATTAGCAGAAGTCACACACACACACACACACACACACACACACACACACACACACACACACACACACACACACACACACTCACACACACACATACACACACATCAGGCAGGATGCCAAGAGCCACACAACAAAAATCGCTTCAGAAAGTCCTTTGTTCCAGATGCAGTTAGCTTTCTGGACTCGTTAATTCAGGCATTTCACTGGTAACCTGGCATGAGCTGACTGATATTTATTGATTTATTTTTACCACCACTGTATAACAATATAAATAAAATGATGTATTACCTAAATATGTGCACATTTTATTAAAAAAAAAACAAGTTGGGATATTTTTGCTTGTATCAGCCTCGTAACTTGACTGTCATGAAATTTCAACCCAAGTAAACCTACGTGTAGAGTAACGTGACCACCAGGTGGCGGTGTCGTACCGTTTATACCAACCCGCTCTTGTCATGCACGGCATAATAGGTTGAGTAAAACGTCTCTAAATGTGGAACTTTCCTGCACATGCTGTGACGTGTCCGTCAGGACCGAGGATGTGTTAATTACTGATGAACAGTATGACGCTAAATCTGCTTTGATGTTGTGACACGTCATCGGCCAGAAGTTACTAAAAAATAAATGTTTCCTTTTTTTTTTTAAAAACTTTTTTTTGATGGTGCTGTTTACTAGCCAGATGTTTTCTTCATCAGATTTTTAATTATATTTACTGCCCTTTACTGTTGGTGTTTGCCCGAGATGAGACCAAACACATGTTGTTCGGACACTAATATTCTATTCTATTCTATTCTATTCTATTCTATTCTATTCTATTCTATTCTATTCTATCCATTAACTAGACAATAACAGCCACGTGGGGGTTACAGTTGAATAAACCTGTCTTCTTCCATTCTGACGTCACACAGGAGACTCCGGAGCCCACGGCGGCGCGTGTGCGCAGCAGGACACAATGTATCCGCGTTGTGACGTCACAGCGGATGGAGCGGCTTCCCTCCTGAGAGGGTCAAACACCTGCCAGACTGTAAACAGTTTACCGCACGCGACCCCCGCCCCGAAACAGCTCCAGCTAATTAATGCCCCTCCTCCAGCTCCCCACGAGAGAAACACCTAGCGGCCGTCATCAGAACACTCCCCTCTCTCTCGCCATCCCTCCCGGGAGTCGCCAGGGGGGAGGCCCGCTTACTGATTCGTTATCATCCATCCAGAAAATACCCCCAAATAAGAGGAAAACATCGCGACCTCTACTGCATGACTCTACTGCATGTCTCTAATGCAGGACTCTACTGCATGAGTCTACTGCATGACTCTACTGCATGACTCTACTGCATGATTCTACAGCATGCATGTCTCTACTGCATGACTCTACTGCATGCATGTCTCTACTGCATGGCTCTACTGCATGACTCTACTGCATGTCTCTACTGCAGGACTCTACTGCATGCATGACTCTACTGCATGACTCTACTGCATGTCTCTACTGCATGACTCTACTGCATGACTCTACTGCATGACTCTACTGCATGTCTCTACTGCATGACTCTACTGCATGAATCTACTGCATGTCTCTACTACATGACTCTACTGCATGCATGTCTCTACTGCATGACTCTACTGCATGCATGTCTCTACTGCATGTCTCTACTGCAGGACTCTACTGCAGGACTCTACTGCATGACCGTATAGACTCTCCACCACATACCAAACAGTGGATAATGGAACAGGGACGCGCGGATAAAATTCAATAAACGTCGTTTTATTCTCAAAATAAAGATCTTCTATCAAAGTGGAAATTATACATATTTACATTCTCGTAAAATCCCATGTACAAATATACAAATTATGTACACCAATAATTATATAAATACACAATGAGACCCGTATGAGACAGTCTTTAAGGCATCGATTCAAAATGCAACTTGCAGAAGTGAAAAAGACGAAGCAGTCTTATTATTATTATTATTGTTGTTGTTGTTGTTATTATCATCATCCTAAGTGTGTGTGTCTGAAACCCGAACCGTTCTTTACCGCGGACACGGGGGGGGGCTGAGGCTGAGCTCTGCTGGGGGTCTACGGGGGGGCAGAAGAAGGGAGATGTGGGTAATTAAGCCCGGTTAATTAATACTCTGCCTGGCAGCTACATTGTCCTGCCGCTAGTTAAACACGAGCCATCAGCGTGTTAATCACAGCGCGGCCGTCCCGCCCGCTCACACCCGGGACAGGGGCATCTGCTTGGGGCAGGAGACGGAGCTGAGGCCGGTGCTGACGTCACTGTACATGGAGCCCGAGGAGGTCTTGCTCCCCCAGCAGCAGCGCGTGCAGAAAGTCCTCCAGGAGTCCAAAGTCTTGCCGGACCAGATCCAGACGCCGGACGTGATGCCGACCAGCAGACACATAAAGTACTTGAGCATGAAGACCGCGTAGACCGGTCTGTGTCGGTCCTGGTCCGGCAGACAGCTGCAGTTGTGGGTGATCTCCCACGTCTGCCGGTGGTGCTGCTCGTAAAAGTAACACGCCACGATGACGGTGGCCGGCACGGTGTACAGGACCGTGAAGACCCCGATGCGGATCATCAGCCGCTCCAGTTTGTCCGTTTTGGTGCCGCCTTGCTTGATGACGTTCCTGATCCGGAACAGGGACACGAAGCCGGCCAGGAGGAACATGGTGCCGATGAACAGGTAGATGACGAGCGGCGCCAGGACGAAGCCGCGGAGGTTGTCCAGGTTCTGGTTCCCCACGTAGCAAATCCCGGCCACCGGGTCGCCGTCCACCGAACTCAGAGCCAGAACCGCGATGGACTTCATGCTGGGGATCAGCCAGGCGGCCAGGTGGAAGTACTGGGAGTAGCTGGCGATGGCCTCGTTGCCCCACTTCATCCCCGCCGCCAGGAACCAGGTGAGGGACAGGATGACCCACCAGATGGAGCTGGCCATGCCGAAGAAGTAAATGAGCAGGAAGACCACGGTGCAGAGCGCGGGGCCGGTGGTCTCGTAGTGGATGTGTTCCGACCCGTACTCGACGTTGCACGCCACCTGCTCGTGCCCGGCCACCAGCCGCACGATATAGCCCACCGACACGAACATGTAGCACGCGGAGAGGAAGATGATGGGCCGCTCCGGGTACTTGAACCTCTCCATGTCGATGAGGAAGGTGGCCACGGTGGCGGAGGTGGAGACGAAGCACAGCACCGACCACAGGCCGATCCAGAAGGCGGTGAAGGTCCGCTCCTCCTGGGAGAAGAAGGGGTTGTGGCACGGCACGGCGCAGTTCAGGATGTGCCCCGTCCGGACCCGGTTGTACAGCGGGTGGCTGTCCCGGCTCAGCGGCACCATGGGCGCGCGGCACTGGCAGCCCGGCTCGCAGGACGCCGCCGCCGGCTGCTGGTGTTTCCCGGCGTTGACGCGGCCGTACCCGCTCTTCTTCCGCGGGCTGTACGGCTTTAAGGGCCGGTTGGTCGGCTTGGCCACCACCGGGGAGGCGGTGGTGGCGGCGTCGCTCCGGTTGTAATCCATACACAGCACGTCCTGGTTGCCCTGCTCCGGCAGGAGGTCGCACCGCATCCGGTCCGGCCAGGGGAAGCCGTACTGCCTCATCAGGGGCGCGCAGCCCGCCTTGGCTCTCTCGCACACGCTCCTGCAGGGCGGCAGGGGCTTCTTGTACTCCTCCAGGCATATGGGAGTGTACATGCTACAGAGGAAGAAGTGGAGGTCCGTGGAGCACTTGATCTCCACCAGCGGCCAGAACTGGTGCACCTCCAGGCCGGCCTCGTCCTGCGTGTCGTGGTTGAACTGGTTGGGCATGTAGGTGTAGTTGTAGCCGATGCCTTTGCACAGCGGCACCGAGATCTCCTGGCACTGCAGCTCTTTGGCGGCGAGGCAGCCGGACCCGTGCAGGAGCAGCAGGGTTAGGAGGGGGCGCAGCCGCGCCGCAGAGGTCCGCTCCATGGTCGGCGCTCCTGCCTGCGTACGCTGGTCTCCCCCCCCCCTCCGGTCGTCGTCGAACCTCCGCCGGTGAAGTCCGCCTGCAGGCTGCAGGCTGCAGGATGCAGGATGCAGGCTGCAGGCTGGTTAATCCAGAGATGCTGCTGAAGTCATCCTTACAGGAGCAGACAGGAGCTCCTCTGGGAGTAGTCTAGTCTGCCGCTGTCTGCTTGAAATAAATGGTCAAATATCCAAAACGGGAGAGAGGGGGAGAGAGGGGGGGGACAACTTAAAAAAGGGGGTGTATGTTGTATTTTCGCCCGACGCGCCGCCGTCGTTATCTCGGTTTGCAGTGACGGCCGTTCGCCTCCGTGTCCTTCTCCTCCTTTGTGTGAGAGACGCAGCGCACCTCCTCCCGCATGCTCCGGCTCTGACGGAGGCGCTGCTGTTATAGGGCGGTGTGGAGCCCCTCCCCCCGCCGGGGCGGAGCACCGGGGAGAAGGTGTTAGTTTAAACGGGGGGGGGGGGGGGAGACTGTAACCACTTAGTCCATCATTAACCCCCATCACCCAATTATAGCGAACACGTCTTCCATCAGGGACGTTCTCGTCAACCTTCCCCCCTTCACTGTTATTAAATAACTCCTCACTCGCTGGGAAATGTGATGGGAACTGCACAACGGAATCAACAACACAACTTCCATCTGCATGACACGTGTTGACAGTGAGACAGTGTCAACAGAAACGTATTTCCCCAGATTTGTGCAAACGCAGCCTGTCAAAGATCGGCGGAGCTGAGCTGCCGTTGAGTTTCACGTTTGCATCGAAGAGGGTTGAATCAGTTCGTCTGGATACAACGTTTATCGACGGATACGTTTCATCACTCGTCAAAGTGACCTCTTGAAGAGACCTTTGACGAGTGATGAAATGTATCTGTCGGTTGTATCTGGATACAATGTTGACGAGTGATGAGATGTATCTGTCGGTTGTATCTGGATACAATGTTGACGAGTGATGAAATGTATCTGTCGGTTGTATCTGGATACAATGTTGACGAGTGATGAAATGTATCTGTCGGTTGTATCTGGATACAATGTTGACGAGCGATGAAATGTATCTGTCGGTTGTATCTGGATACAATGTTGACGAGTGATGAAATGTATCTGTCGGTTGTATCTGGATACAATGTTGACGAGTGCTGAAATGTATCTGTCGGTTGTATCTGGATACAATGTTGACGAGTGATGAAATGTATCTGTCGGTTGTATCTGGATACAATGTTGACGAGCGATGAAATGTATCTGTCGGTTGTATCTGGATACAATGTTGACGAGTGATGAGATGTATCTGTCGGTTGTATCTGGATACAATGTTGACGAGTGATGAGATGTATCTGTCGGTTGTATCTGGATACAATGTTGACGAGTGATGAAATGTATCTGTCGGTTGTATCTGGATACAATGTTGACGAGCGATGAAATGTATCTGTCGGTTGTATCTGGATACAATGTTGACGAGTGATGAAATGTATCTCTCGATAAACATTGTATCCAATGTTTATCGAGAGATACATTTCATCACTCGTCAAACTGACCTTTGATGAGTGATACAATGTATCTCTCGATAAACATTGTATCCAGACGAACTGGTTCAACCCTCTTCGATTGTCTTACCTGGATTATTGAGCATGCATCGAGAATTCACGTTTGTGTGGATTAATAAACGAGTATTGCTTGTTGGTTAAAAGGTGTCAGCATCAGTCTCTAAACACACCATGTCCTTGACACCTGATGTCCTTGATTAAGACTGACTCAAACATCTGACATGAAATAAACTCGCAGCGCGTTTGTGAGTGATTTGCAGGTTGTGTATCGATCCTATAGAGCTAATCAATATACAGACACAGAGGAGGTGGACACGTTCACCAGCTGGGAACTATACTGGTTATATACTGAAATACACTGGGAGCTGGTTCTGATACAACAGGTAGATATGGTGATGTGAGACTAGGTGTGTTGTGGGGTTGTGGTTGTGGTAACATGGGGATGTAACTTAAATGTTGTCATTCCCCGGTCTTCAGGCTGCGTTACGGTAAAGTGAGGCCGCCTTCTGATCTTATTCCACTGTTTTAGTGAAATGAGCAATGGATGTCTCTACCTGCTTGGTCATCATATCCACATTACTAATGATCATTTACTGCTGTGTAATTATCTTACGGAGGCACCAATAGTCAGTCCATCCATCCATCCATCCATCATCCATCCATTATCCATCATCCATTCATCCATCCATCCATTATCCAAAGTGCTTATCCTGGTCTCAGGGTCGCGGGGATGCTGGAGCCTATCCCAGCAGTCATTGGGCGGCAGGCGGGGAGACACCCTGGACAGGCCGCCAGGCCATCACAGGGCCGAGACACACACACACACACACACACACACACACACACACACACACACACACACACACACACACACACACACACACACACACACACACACACACACACCTAGGGACAATGTAGTACGGCTGATCCACCTGACCTACGTGTCTTTGGACTGTGGGAGGAAACCGGAGCCCCCGGAGGAAACCCACCCAGACACGGGGAGAACATGCAAACTCCACACAGAGGACGACCCGGGACGACCCCCAAGGTTGGACTACCCCGGGGCTCGAACCCAGGACCTTCTTGCAGTGAGGTGACCGTGCTAACCACTGCGCCACTGTGTTGCCACACTAATCCCAGATAGCAACATCGCTGTGGCCCGGACCCGCCCCACACCCGTCACTTCATCCGGCCCACATACCGTGTGGAATGATGGCACTTGGGGGGGGGGTCTGCCCCTGTTTGCCAGATCTGGGCCAGAACCAAGCCATAGCAATGCCGCATGTGCCACATATTTGCCAAAGGTGGCCCAAATTAGTTTTGTGATGTTTGGGCCATATTCACCATTTACCACACGGGCCACTTCAGGGTCACATCCAGATGTTGCCCAGATCACCGCAGCTTTGCCGAAAAAGGCCCACCTGTGATTTGGCACGTTTGGGCCATATTTGCTGTCATACACGTGGGCCACTTCAGGCTCACATCCATTTTCTCAGGGCCAGAAGAAGGCCATCAGTGCTGCATCGTTGCCTGAAGTGGCCCACATCTGGATGCTGTGTGGGGATAGCCCTCCACTAAACACCACCCACCACCTTATCAGATATGGAGGTGTTCAGCCAGACAGTTGCTGATACTGGTTTCAGTCCCTATCACCCCGGACTACGACACTTTCACACTGAGACTAGTGTGTGTGTGTGTGTGTGTGTGTGTGCGAGCCCTCTCTGTGTGTGTGTGTGGGGGGGGCAGCTCAGTGTGAAGAGGGGCTGTGTATCTTCCAGATGAAGTCATGTTTGTGCGCTGGTGTCCTGCTGGGGGGTGAGGTGAGTCTGACAAACGTGACCGTGTACCGCCAGCTTCCTCACACGGCCTCCTTTTGGCTCCGGGACGCCTCCCATTAAACTCACTCACACTCCTGGCCAAGCTCACACTGAGCCACGACAAGCCGGCCAACACGCAGGGTGTGTGTGTGTGTGTGTGTGCGTGAGTGTGCGTGTGTGTGGGTTTCATTTGTAGGTTTATTCATCGTCAGTACAAATGACCGCCGGGTTAAATGGCGGCTTGTTTTAGTGTCTACACTCTACCGAGTGGGTGGAGCTGACCGCTCTGACAGCCTCTCACAGCGCGTCAGGCGACGTCCATCCATCCACCCATCCATCCATCCATCCATCCATCCATCCACCCATTATCCACACCGCTTATCTGACTAGGAGTCGCGGGGATGCTGGGGATATCCCAGCAGCCACTGGGCGGCACGTGGGGCATAAATTCGCCAGCCTCAGCCGGGGACATAGGGGTTTAGGTTGGACTAAGTTCCGGGTTCTCGTCGCTCTCCAGCGTCCCCTCTAGTCCGTCCGGGTGCCTGCAGCTAAGCGAACAGAAAGTACACTCGCTTTGCCCCTCCTCCTCCTCCTCCGCTAAGCAGTGCTCCCTCCTCCCCGCAAGGTGGCAGTGCGCTAAAAAGCGAGCGCTGGTCGTGGCGTGACTTGGAGACACGTGTCACGACTACTGTCCAAGTTATTGGACTTGCTGAAAAGAACGACGGCGTGATTCTGTTAGAAAGGTGATACATTGTGATACTGTAAGAAAGGTGATACATTGTGATACTGTTATAAAGGTGATACATTGTGATACTGTAAGAAAGGAGATACATTGTGATACTGTAAGAAAGGTGATATATTGTGATACTGTTATAAAGGTGATACATTGTGATACTGTTAGAAAGGAGATACATTGTGATACTGTTAGAGAGGTGATACATTGTGATACTGTTAGAAAGGTGATACATTGTGATACTGTCAGAAAGGTGATACATTGTGATACTGTTAGAAAGGTGATATATTGTGATACTGTAAGAAAGGTGATACATTGTGATACTGTTAGAGAGGTGATATATTGTGATACTGTAAGAAAGGTGATACATTGTGATACTGTTAGAGAGGTGATATACTATGATACTGTTAGAGAGGTGATATATTGTGATACTGTAAGAAAGGAGATATATTGTGGTTTCATAGGCCTGTGTTCTTTGTGCTGACGCTACTTCCTGTCTCAGTTTACGTTGTTGGGTCGGAGTGGAAGAGTCAAATGGCTGAAGACAGATTACAACACTGTTATCTAGTGGTCGTGAGGTTACACACAACACAACATGTTTGTCACAAACCTTTACATGTAAACAATTAAAAATCAATATAGTGGTTTCGAGAATCGATACAGTATCACAAAAGATAATATCGCGATACTCGAGTGTATCGATATTTTGTTACACCCCTACTGGACAGGCCGCCAGGCCATCACAGGGCCGACAGGCCATCACAGGGCCGACAGACACACACACACACCTAGGGACAATTTAGTACAGCCGATTCACCTGACTTAATGTCTTTGGACTGTGGGAGGAAACCCACGCAGAACATGCAAACTCCACACAGAGGTCGACCCCCCCCCCCCCCCGGTTGGCCTACCCGGGGCTCGAACCCAGGATCTTCTAGCCGTGACGCAACCGTACTAACCACTGCGCCCCGGTGCCGCGTGGTTGATTGACATGTTTAGATTAAAATCCTCAGCCACAAACCAGCCGGTCGACCTGACTGACTGACACCTTGTTTCAATCCACAGGCGTGTTGGCAAAGTCCACCAACCGGGAACTATGACGGATAAAACAAACCACAGGTATGTGCAAATGATATTCGATAAGATCCCTTTCCAAAACACTCCAGCAGAGTGAAAGGACAAAGGTCACGTCACGTTTCCCGCTAAAGCAGGTGCATTTAAAAACTCATCCTTTATCACCACTTTCTCTTTACCTGTGCCCGCTGGCAGTGCGTTGTTTTTTATAGTGTACAACATGTTCTGTAGAATTAACATTGGGCCGGCCGGCTGTCAGCTGACTGGTGCACGTGTTGACGTGAGAGTCGGTCTGTGTGGTGATGACAGTCCTGATGACGCTTCACACCAAACACCATTCACATGGTGCAGGACAGAAACGTGGAGAGAACACAAACAGTATTCTGCCCTTCCTGCTTGCCTCCATTTCACATATTTCTTTCCTCTATTTCTGCACACTTCTTTCCTCTATTTCTGCACATTTCTTTCCTCTATTTCTGCACATTTCTTTCCTCTATTTCTGCACACTTCTTTCCTCTATTTCTGCACACTTCTTTGCTGTATTTCTGCACATTTCTTTCCTCTATTTCTGCACACTTTTCCTCTATTTCTGCACACTTCTTTCCTCTATTTCTGCACACTTCTTTCCTCTATTTCTGCACATTTCTTTCCTCTATTTCTGCACATTTCTTTGCTGTATTTCTGCACATTTCTTTCCTCTATTTCTGCACATTTCTTTGCTGTATTTCTGCACATTTCTTTGCTGTATTTCTGCACATTTCTTTTCTCTATTTCTGCACACTTCTTTGCTGTATTTCTGCACATTTCTTTGCTGTATTTCTGCACATTTCTTTCCCCTATTTCTGCACACTTCTTTCCTCTATTTCTGCACATTTCTTTCCTCTATTTCTGCACATTTCTTTCCTCTATTTCTGCACACTTCTTTGCTGTATTTCTGCACATTCCTTTTCTCTATTTCTGCACACTTCTTTGCTGTATTTCTGCACATTTCTTTGCTGTATTTCTGCACATTTCTTTGCTGTATTTCTGCACATTTCTTTGCTGTATTTCTGCACATTTCTTTGCTGTATTTCTGCACATTTCTTTCCTCTATTTCTGCACATTTCTTTCCTCTATTTCTGAACATTTCTTTCCTCTATTTCTGCACACTTCTTTCCTCTATTTCTGGACATTTCTTTGCTGTATTTCTGCACATTTCTTTGCTGTATTTCTGCACATTTCTTTGCTGTATTTCTGCACATTTCTTTGCGGTATTTCTGCACATTTCTTTGCTGTATTTCTGCACATTTCTTTCCTCTATTTCTGCACACTTCTTTCCTCTATTTCTGCACACTGCTGTATTTCTGCACATTTCTTTCTCTATTTCTGCACATTTCTTTCCTGTATTTCTGCACACTTCTTTGCTGTATTTCTGCACACTTCTTTCCTCTATTTCTGCACACTTCTTTCCTCTATTTCTGCACACTTCTTTCCTCTATTTCTGCACACTTCTTTCCTCTATTTCTGCACATTTCTTTGCCGTATTTCTGCACATTTCTTTGCTGTATTTCTGCACATTTCTTTGCTGTATTTCTGCACATTTCTTTCCTCTATTTCTGCACATTTCTTTCCCCTATTTCTGCA